>NC_056728.1:1290664129-1290894129 GCF_019279795.1 Protopterus annectens
ATAAATGGACATTTTCATTTTCCACATTGTATATAATAGCCCAATTCCAAAAGACTTGGAGCAGGCTGAGAGTATGTGTTTTGGAATCTGTCCCCCAGTATAAGACTGTTTATAGATAGACCTTACACTGAAATAAGCCACTTACACTGAGAGCAACTCTTTTGGAATTTGGCCCAATATTTTCATCTTGGTTGCATATACATTTTTGTATACATAATTAGTTGTAAGATATGATTAATGCTAACATTGCATCATACAATTTGTGACTATAAGAAGACATGAAAATATGATATTACCTGTACATTTGCATAATGCAATAGCAGAAATAATTGCAAGAGAAGACAAAGACTGACCTTTGGGTTTAAATTAGTAAGTAGAAATACAATGAGGGAGAACAAGAATTAAGTACGACTAAGTAGTTAACAAATATAATCAGTTAAATGTTTACAGCAATAGATAGAAGGGAAGTGTAATAATCACCATATGGAAATTTAGTACAGAGCAGCTGTTTTTTTTTATTCGGTTTTAAAACAATAGATACTTCGATTATAAAACAAATAAATAACCATTTGCATAAGTCCACATCTGATCGACACAACAAAGTTATTAATATTACCAACAATTAATATTTTTCAAGCAAGTCTATAAGTTTAAGCCAAGATTTATATGAATATGTAATATTAGAAGTTCTCATCTTTATAGTAGACAGCTCACTACTGCAAACAACTTTTGTCATACTGATACATTCAACACTAGAGGAGGTAACTTTACATTTCCAATTTTTAGTAATTACTTTTCTGGCTATAGCAAGAATAGAACAAAGAAGAGTCACATGGGTTTTTGGAATTATCTCAGGAATTGGAGCATTAAATGAAATTAAAGATTTAGAAATATTGCATTTATCTGACTAGTTATTAATTTCTTCCCAAAAAAGGAAGATGACTTCACATTCTTGTACCATATGTGTCCAATCATCTATTATTTTAGAATCAGATCTCCAGCATTTAATTCTATTTGATTTATACATAGTTGTAATTTTCTTACGAGTGACAAAAGCTCTGTGTAAGAATTTCCATGTGAACATTTTCCAATATAGTGAAGTTGTGATTTTATCTGTAGATTTTAATATATTTTCTTGTTTTCTTCAAACAAGTCTTCATTATTAATTTTTGAGGAATTGTTTCAATAAGAATTGTCTAAATATATGAAATCTAACCTAAAAAATATAAATTGTTGGCAAATATGGTTTATTTTTTATTATGTTATTATTGATAGTTATTAATGATTCCAATAATTTGGGGAACTATTTCTTATCTAGGTTAAATATCTTATTTATCTCTGTGCTTTCAAAGTCTTTAAATATTTGTAAAATTAACCAGTTCTCAGAAACTTGATTGTATTTGGACCTTAAATTTATAACTCTCTCTCTCTCTCTCTCTTTATATATATATATATATATATATATATATATATATATATATATATATATATATATATATATATATATATATATATATATATATATACACCAGAACCATTTTGTTCTGTCAATACTAGCATTTTGTTGAAGTTATCAGTTTCTAAGCAATCATTTGTATACACAATTGGAAACATAGAAATATTAAGTGTTTAATACAATGGTTAGAATATGTGAACTTTTGAAACGAGGAAATTATGTTATTAAAATAGGAATTTGAGAAGAGGGTTTAATTCTATTTATGCAAAAATCTTTCAACAACCAGATAAAACTATTAGGGATTATTTATTTCTGACTGGTTGTGATATATTTATTATTTACTAATATTTCGTGATGCATTTGTTTCCATTCTGAATCACAAGATGAGTTTATCCACAATGCTTTAAGTTGTACAGTTATTGAAGTAGCATACAATTAAATATCAGGGAATCCTATTGCACCATTACCCCAACTTTTTCTGTGCCAATCAAATGAAACTCTTGCTTTATTAGGATGCCAAACATTTTAAATAGAATATTGTTTATCTTCTTCATCCATTTTATTGGTACATAGTACTATAGCTTGTAAGGCAAACAATATTTAAGGAGAATTACCATCTTAATAAGCATTAATCATTCTCCATGCTAAAGAAGAATTTGTTCCAATTTGTGAATAAACTTAAACTTTTATAAAAAAACCTGTTGAAAGTTTGTTTGTATCATTTATTTAGCATTAGAAATAATGGTTGTGCCAATATATTTTCATTTGATTGCTATTCCAATTGAAGTTAGAATATTTTTGCATGATTTTTTTAATTCTTATTAATTAATAATGTGCTTGTTTTATTATAATTAAATCTTAAGTTTGAGATGTCCTCAAATTAAATCATAAAACTAATTACATGTTTTAATGAATTTTCTGTATTTCCCATTGTTAGTAAAATATCATCAGCAAAGAGTTGAATCTTTAGTTCAAAATATATATTTTTTTATTTTGATACCATTAATGTTCTTATTGGATCTAATACTATTAGTAAAGGGTTCTAAATGTAATGGAAAAAGTAAAAGTGATAATAGGCAGCCTTGTTTTGTGCTTTTAATTTAAAGGAATTAGAAAGAAAAGAACCTATCCTAACATAAACACAAGAGTTACAAAAAAGCAGTTAAACCAAACTAACTGAATAACACAAACTAAGAAAAAGCTGGAATACAAAATAAAACCAAACAAGTTCAATATACATACACATTAAAAAGTAAGCCTTTTTGTCTCTCAATCTAAGATTTCATCAGACTGAATATTACAATACAAACCTTCATTTGAAAAGAGAGTCACATGACATAAAACAGTTGATGAGAATGAATGCTATTATGTAATTGAAAGTATTTGAAGAGCCCCCCCTTTACTTGATTATTCAGCCCATTAATATTAATTGATATGCTTTTAAAATCAGACATTTTATATAAGAGAGAGAAAAACCAAGCATAATGAAATCACATTTATATACAGAACTTACTATATATGTTATATATTACAATGAGAAATATCCACCATGGACAAAACTTTTGAAGCAAATAAAAAAATATCTAATGACATAATCATAAAACATTGTACCATGGAATAATGTATTCCTAGTTTGTTGAAAATGGCAAACAAACCACCTCTCAAACTCTCCATTAGACTAACACTACTTAGCTTATGCTTTTGATTCATATTAATGGGTGTCATATTTTTAGTATGCATCATCTCAAAAAAAGTCAGTGTGTTATTATGAATAAGAAAAGTTAAACTACTATTCAGATTCTTTATTATAAGTTGACCAAACTGAATATTTCTACAATCATCTTTCCCTCTGCCTCACATTATCTTCCTAGTCTATTATAGAGATGGTCAGTTTATTACTTTATTCATGTGATTTTATATGTTTTCTATTTTACTGACTATGTGTAAAGTTGTTCATAGTATCATAAGTTCATAAATTAGTACCAGCCTAACTGTCCTTGTGGACCATACTAATCTCAGACAATTAACCCATGTGATAATCAGATCCTGCACCTTGTATCTATAATTTGAACACCTTAACCACTATTCCAACCTCCAACCCTTGAAGGCACATTTATATTATTTAACTATATATATGGTCTCTTTCTATTTCTGTTAGTATAGTATGCCTTGTACTATTATTATATTACTAGGTTTTATATTTTAGCTATAATCATAGTATAGAGTATCATATCATAAAACATTTATATTTACCCTTCTACATTTGATACTCTTTAATCTAGTACTACTGTTGGAATCAATCCTATTTTTCTTAAATGCTATGTCTAATAGTATATGAACAAACATCTGAAAATATTCCCTTTTATGATTTAAACTTTCCATAACAAATTGTTCTGAGATATTAAGTTTTGTTATAATTAAAAAGACACAATAGCAGAGTAATAAAATCCTAAATTATTTATCAGAATTGTCATTCTGTAGGCTAGTATATAAACTATTATTTTAGTATACTGCAAGTATTCAGAACTATTTAATAACTGACAGTGGTTTATAATACAATGCACTGTCTTTTGCTTATTATCTAATGTGTATTCATTGACATGTTAGCATAGCATTCAAAATATTATGATTATTTAATTTTAGACAGGAAGAAGTAACCTGGACAGTTCTTAGAATTTTAGAACTCCCACAGCATTAGAGAAGTGCTCATGACTCCAATAACACTGCTTCAAGCTAGTTCTCATGACAAGGACTTGAAGATCAGCTTAGCAGCTACAATTCAACAAAAATATTCACAAGTGAATCAAAGCCACCTCTGCATTATATATCAGTCCCTCAAACCCTTTCAACCACTAAAAAAACAAAAAAAAAACTTTTCAAAGTATGCTAACCAATAAAGACGTATTGTATTTAAAGAAATAACATGTAATGATTGAGTAAGCACTATTTGTATGTGATGTTTAATATAAAGTAGACTATCATATTTTAAGGAAACATAGTATATGAACTTGCATTAAAAGTATGAGTCATGTGTGATCCAGGTTTAACTTGTAAATTTGTGAGTGTTACTCTAATTATTTGATAACATTCCAATAATAACTTTTATATATGTAAGAAACTATAATTGTTTACTTTGTTTATAACATAGCATAACTATCTTGGGTGCTACTGCATGTTTATATATATATATATATATATATATATATATATATATATATATATATATATATGGGTCTGCTTTTTCTTATTGAGAGCTCATCCTTTTGAAAAGAAAAAGCACTAACCCATTTACACGAAAGTGCACTTAAATGAAAGTGCACTTTCACGACTACCAGTTTAAACAAAAATCTGCAGCGCCGCATCACACTGCAGTGGGGATAAGGAAATATACCTGTTTTCCCATGGTAGTGTGATCTTGGAGTTAGTATATATATATATATATATATATATATATATATATATATATATATATATATATATAAAGCAGTGGGGTGTGCAGGGGGCTTGCCCCCTGAAAAAAATGACTTTGTACTGTTTTTTTTAATCTTACCCATTACTTTTGTTTATGTGCACTTTCGCATAATTGGCATCATACTTTTTCTTTTTGAAAAGATGAGCTTTTGATAAAAACAAAAGTAGACCCACTCACATACACACACACACACACACACACACACATATATATATATACATGTATATATATATATATATATATATATATATATATATATATATATATATATATATATATATATATATCAGTAGCAACAATTCAGAACTATGTAATAACTGACAGTGATTTAGAATTCAATTCTCTGTCTTTTGCTTATTATCCTAAGTGTATTCTTTGAAATCTTAGCATATGATTCAAAATGTTATGATTATTTACTTTTAGACAGGTAGAAGTAGTCTGGACAGTTCTTAGAATTTTCAGAACTCCCACAGCATCACAAAACTACTCATGAAGCTAAGTTGTTTCAAGCTGGTTTTCATAATAAGGCTTGAAAATGAACAGTCAGTTACAATTCACACAAAAATGTTTGTAAGTGAATCAAAGCCACCTCCACACCAAAGTATCCCAACCACTAAAATGCCATTGCACTTAAAAAGAAATAACACTTAATGATTCTGCAAGCACTGAGATGCTTGATCTCAGTGCTTGATTGACTTGAGATGTTTAATATAAAGCAGACTGTCATTCATTAAAGGAAACATAGCATATAAATATGTATTGAAAGAATGACAATTGGGTAAAATCCAGGCTTTATATATACTTTTATATATGTAAAAAGCTATATTTTTATACGTTGTTTATAACACAGCATGTCTTTCCTGGGTGCTATTGCATGTCAAATATACTATCAGTAGCACACTTCTGGGCTATTTTATGAACCTATAATGAAACTTAACATGCCTCTTTAGTATCATTTCTTGCATCTTGTATTATATTTAATAGTACATTACTCAACTATGGCAAGATATCAGAAAGTATGCCACTTAACATAAGCTTCATCATAATAAGGATTAACTTTTAATAAAATGAAAAGTTTAGCCTTTCAAACTCTAAATGAAAATAAGTGGCCTTAATTTCATACCTCTAACATTTTAAAAAGAGAACTAGTAACCATTTGAAGTAGGGAAAGAACGAAAGAAATGATTTACCTTATAAAAAGTAATATTCAGCACCTTTTCATAAGTATTCAAGTACTTCTTTAAATTGATAACAAATTAACAGCCATGAAATACATTGATTTTCATTTGTCCCTCAAGTTTTATACTGTTTTTGTCTTTTATTAACCAACTGTCTCTTGTTGCATTTCTCTTCAAAGAACTTGATAGATTCCAGGCTATTTCTTCTGTTTTTCCTAAAATTTTATTTTTCTGTATAGTCTATTGCAGCTTCCAAGGTGTTAAAAAAATCTTCTTTCCTTCTCGAAGGCGAATCCTTAATTTTGCTGGAAAGAAGATGCTTTATTATTGGTTTTCTTTAAGCTTTTAACAAGTGGAACACATGCTTTTCTCTTTGACACCACTAATGTTGAATAGTCATTGTCAAATCTTAACTGGATATGCAACTTTTTAAAACTAAATCCTTATCTTGGCTTGAGAAAAATCTTATGATTGCTGAGCTTAATTAAGGTGTTTTTTTTTTAAGTTGAAAGTGATCTATGTGCCCTTTTAATGCTAAAGGAAAAAGCTTCAGGCAGGTTCAAAGTTTTAGGTAGCCAAGTATTAGGGAACTGAGTTGTACTGTCTCCCTCTTCTTTTACATGAATCCCATAAATCCTGATGTTATTCCTTCTAAATCTGTTCTCTAAGTCTTCCATATTTTCATGGAATAGGTTGTTTTATTTCAGAACAAATTCAGTATTATTCTCATTTTCAAGTAATCTTCCATCAAAATCAGATTGCCTCTTCTATACTCTAGATTTGTGATGATTGTTGTTCAAGTGATTCACTCAGCACTTCGTGTTTTTTTCATTCCTCTTTAAAATTGTCCATTTTGCTTTCTAATTTATTTGTCTTTGCAGATAACTCTCTGATGTTACTTAGTATAGCGTATATTTTTTTTTACATAGTACTGTCCTGTACACTGGGCATAGAGTAGCTCATTCAAACACAATTGGTTCTCTATAGTTTTCTTGACAGGAAAAATCAATTTAAAATTTAAAAAGTTTCAAAATTGTTATTTATTTATTTTTTGCAGTAAATTTTTTAGCAGATCTTCAACTATAAATCCATCAAGTTTTGAAATATTCTGTTTGAGTTTGTTTAGTAAAAATCCTGTCTGAGATTTTAAAATGAAGCAGAACTAAAAACAGTGCTGTTAACTGCTCACTGTCTTGGCTACACCCTCCCTTCCAACTATCATTTTTCATAGACATTGTAGCTTGTATTTTCTTCAGGATCAGAAATTATCCAGGTGTAAAGCAAGAGCAGAGCTAAGTGCCTTGCAGATGCTGTTTTAGCAAACTTTTAAGGATTTGTTGTTTTCTCTCTAAAGAGATGATTTCTGCAGATTTGAGACACAGTGAGAATAAAATTAGTTTCTAGCAGAATTTTTGAGTTACTTACAGCTAGGAAAGATTTGTTATTGATGCTTTGTGTTCTGTTGCTGCTATATGATAGTAATATGCTTTTTAGAAAAGGGCAACTAGCTGGCTTGTAGATAGGTGTGTAGGCAGTGATGATTTGAAAGTAGTTTAGCTGATTTTGGAGATCTAGCCAATTTAGGTCCTTTAGAGCTTTGCAATGGTGGGCTTTATGTGATGAATATGTGGCAGATTTTGATATTTTATATACCATGCATTAAGGTAGGACTTGATATTGTTGAGATTAGTGAAGATAGGTGATGCATGCAATAGAGATAGAAGGAGAAAGGTTGCTGCTATGCATTTTCTTGTCAATACTGTAAGATATTAAGGGAGTCCACTGAGAAGTTTTTGATGATAAAGTGTGTCAAAGGCCTTTGACAGATCCAAAAGAGTGCTGATACTAGGTAGCCATTATTTGTATTGTGGTTGATAACATTGGCAAAGCTAAGAAGAGCAGTAACGGTGCTATGGCGGAAGCCATGTTGGGTCATGGAGAGAAGATTATTTTGGGTAATTTGAGGGTCTCAGAGTGGATATATTGTTGTAATATATTTGATAGTGGTGGTTGTGTAGCTATGGGTCTATAGTTAGATAGGTTGGTTGAGTTTCCACCTTTGTGGAGTGGAATTATAAAAGATTTTTTCCAGATAGCTGAGATATGGCTTTCTGTTATGGATCAGTTAATTAATATAGAAACAGGGAAAACTAAAGCTTCAGAAGTGAGTTTTAGGCACTATGTTGGTAGGTTGCCAGCTTTGTTCAATAAGAGACAGTATTGATTTTATAAAGTGGGAGCTGAATTGGGTGGCTATGTGTTCTAGGTTGTTACTGGTTCTTGGTGTGGGAGAAGTTGTTTGGCTGGGGTATAGTATTTTTTTTTTATGGAGGACCAAAACAGCTTGGGATTGTTTTGTCATGTTGACTGAAGGTTGGCCAAATTGGATTTTTTGTTGTTGATTATTAACTTTTTTTTCAAGATTTCTTAAGTATCTAAAATGTTGGTAATTGGACTGGGTTTTGTTTTTGAACCATATGTTCATGATTTGTCTCATTGAAGAATTATTTCCCTTGTATCTTTTGTTAACCAGGCTGCAAGATCTGACCTGACTTAGTTCTAAATGGCACATGGCTATTGAGGATATTTAAGAAAGTATTACTGAAATGGGTTACAGCATTCCCTGGTGGCATGGTCTTTGGGATATTCCAATTATAGACTTTGATGGTAGAGATGAAGTCGCTTGAATTAAAGAGTTTTGTTTTGCATACCTGTTTGTAGTCTAACTGTCTGCATATGCTGAGATGGTTTCTGGTAGCATACGTTGGTAGGTGGTCACTGGTACTGTCAGCAAAGCAGTCAGAGGAGTTTATGCTATTTGGTTTGTTTGTATAAATCCAGTCTATGGTATATTCCTTGTTTGTGTCTTTATGTATCCTGGTTGTATCTTTTTTTATTTGTGAGAAAACAATTTGAGTCATTGATGGCATGTTTATGTCTTTAGGATCCCAGTTTATGTTAAGGTCACCCATTATAATGGTATCATAGGGAATACTGTTATATATTATATAGCTCTGCTGTTTTAATATTTTGTCCTAGTGAGATGTAAAGCCCAGTGATGCAGATGGTTTTTATGTTGTTAAGTTTGAAATGTGCTATGACGTATTCTGCATTGTTATATGCTGATAAAGGATGTGGGTAAAGGCTAAGTTCTAAGCAGATTTTGTATATAATTTCTACTCAATCATCTCATTTATTTGTGCTGTCAAGTCTAAAAATGTTATAACTTTGAAGTGGTACTTCACTGCCCTTTTTAGTTTTTAGCCGGGTTTCTATTACTACAGCTATATCAGCCTTATAATATGCTATGCATGCTTAGAATCCCTGGAGTTTATTTGTGAATACTTCTGAGGTAATTATTAAGTAGTATTATGCCATATTTGTTTGTAGCTAGGGGTGTTCTGCATGAACAGGATATTGATGCAGTGTGTGACATAATAGTAGGGTTTGGATGGATGTTTCCACTGATTTTTAGAAGAGCAGCTGAGTGTTAGAGGTGGAAATTCCATTATGATTTGGATTTGTTTATAAGGAGGCGGTATGTTATTTTCAGATTAGTTTTTACATGTCTGTTGCTAAAGAGGTTGTTGGGATTTGGCGGGAGTATTTGTGATTAAATGAAAAAGGAGAATGCTGTTGTGAGTGGTGTATGGCAGTGTGAGTTGGTGAGTGATTTGCTGTTAGGAGTGATGCAAGTTTGATAATTAACATGTGTCAGTGTGGTGAGGAGCAATAGGGAGATAGGTGCAGATATGTAATTGCTGTGTGGTGCATTGTGTGTAGGGTTTGTTGGAGTTTTTGTGAGGCCCCGGTGAGATGTGAGTGATTGATGGGTGAAAGAATCTAGAGGTTGAATTTTTGTTTTATTTAGGGACAGATCTAGAAGTTTGTTGGGAGGCTAAGTGCAAGTAGAGGAAAGAGTGGGTGGAATTGTTAGGGGGTTATATGCACAGACTGGATATGGAGGAAGTGTGAGTGGAGTTAGTTTGGTTTAAGTTTAGTTGCAGTAGGGGTGGGTGGTAATTGGAGTAGTGTTGGGAAGTATAGTAGAGCCCGAGAGGATCAGGGCCCACATACAGAGGATTGTGTTTTAATTATAAACAATCAGTGGACCTGTATTTAAAAGTAAGGAGAGCTTATTAAGGCAATTTACAGAAGTGAAGGTGACAGAAGCAAAGTGTATTTTGTGCCAGTGAGTTTGTGATGGTAAAGAGCAAGCAGTACTATGCTAGCCAGTATATTGAGGTAAACTGTATTATGAAGCTTCATTTAAGTTAGAAGACTGACTTTTACATAAGAAGTTCTTTTTCTAAGAACTTTAAAATGGACAGTAACACAAACTTTTTTTATTTCTTCAGGAACACTTGGTAGGCCATTCTTTTTTTCACTCTATGTGGGTAAGGGGTATAAAAAACTGCAGCCTAATTGTTAGTATTTGATCACATATGTGAGAAGCAGGAGCACTGTTGAGGAAATACACTCCAGCAGGGCAGTAATGCACAAATGTGTTGTTTCAACGTAAAAGTCAAACCTTAAACAATGTTAGTAAAAAAGCATAACAATTGGAAAGTGTTTCTTCTAGTGGCTGAGTATGGTGCAGGGAAAAATAGATAAATCACTGATTCTTATGCTGAGGACAGGATTTTTATTAAAAATAGGCATGTTTTCTGTCTGTGTGGATGCAGAATTACAGTTTCTGAAATATTTCCACTAACAGGGTAGATTAATCATGAGTTGTAACTTTCAGTAATAGAAGATATTTAGCCAGATATCTGATGGATGTAGAAGAAGAAATTTTATAAATTCCCCCCTTGGAAGTGGGGATCAAGTGACAGAGGTGTCACACATAAGTGAGTAAGTGAATTTGCATTATCTTTATTTATTTACCACAAATAATTTTCTCATCACCGATTGCCAAGGACAAGACATAGTTGAGGGCAAAAAGTAAGCACAGTGACCAAAACATTTTAATAGTAATATATTGTTTAGTGGTATTTATCAGTAAGCGTTTTTATATGGAAGCAGTAGCTCAGTCTCACTCTGAATAAGATAAGGTAGATCTATGTGAAATTGTCTAATATTTCCAGTTTAAATGTCTGGGTTTGGTAAAGTCTATAATTGTTATGGACTGACATGATGATCTGCTTTCTCAATGCTACAACTTTGTCTGAAACATGAATCTTGTAAAATAAGGAATGAAAACTCAAATGAATTGGGTACTATACAGTTTTCAGCTATTTTCAAAATATAAAAATAATGAGATATGTTCCATGGATTATGAAATTAACTGCTGTTTCTGTGGCAATAATGTGATACTCTGTATTGTTCAAGACTTATTAACAGATAAGTGGATTTAGTGTTTTGACCTAAAGCATGAAACAGTTCAGAGCCAATGCAGAAGTAGCACCTTCTGCTTCTACTTCAACAAGGAATACAAGGTAGCAATATACCCTGGGGAAAGAAATTCATGCACAGATGGATTAGAGAACATGATATAGAATTTTGATGATAACTTTTGTGATGCCCCCTCTCTGGGGCAGTAATCAAGAAGTCTGAATCCTTACCACTGGCACTGGAGAGGGCCATTCACTTGGAGTGAAAATGGATACACCCAGTATTTCAAGATGCAGCTCTCTGCATCAAGCACAAATCCCATTAAGAGCACACAGGAAACACACTCAGTCCAGGGTCTAAATTTCTCTGTCTGTCTCCCTCCAGGTCCCCAGTATGAATCTCTACTGGCACAGCTATAGAGTTGAGACCTCAGTCAAGTGTCCAGGCCAAGTTCTCCAGCACAATCTCTGTGAAACCAGTACTTTGTGCCCATGCTCCAAACAGCTGACACACACACACTCTTTGATATTTGATTTTCACACACACACACACACACACACACACACACACACACACACACACACACACACACACACCTGGGAAAGGCTGGCATAGATTTACTAGCTATGCCCCCTTCTGCTCAGGCTATAATTTTGTTACACAACCACCATACATTCCAAAGCCAGCTACAGTAAGGCTATTGCAAGTGTTCCAAATTATACTGAGTGAAAATAATATTGATACAAATGGTAGTTTGACAAAGAGCAAGGCTTTAAGAAAAGTGGCCACTGCTGTCACCAAAGATATATAAGTACTCTCAGAGATTAAAATATTCTCTTAAGAATGAGCTACAATGAAAAGTTTAAATATATTTAATAATAAATAATAAAAGAACATAAAAATACTAAATATCAATTTACAATAAACACCAGAGTTTCAGTCACTGGCACTATTAAGATAACACAGCTGATTAGATTCACACAGATACAGAAAAACAGTACTTAGCTAGTCTCACTATATTTTCCTGACTTATCTAAAGATGAACGTGTCCCTGGTCACTTACTAGAGCAAGGCAAGATGAAGTAGGTGAGGCATTCTTCTCTGTCAGTTTCCAAAAAAAGACTGCAATGAGACTTCAGTTTCATCTAATATAAAACATTATCTTTGTCCTAGATTACAGAATGACATCACATACATCTGGATATCTGGTTCCCATGCTACTCCCTTGTCTAGAAGCTGTCAGGATTTAGCACATGTGTGTCAATAATACAAACACAGAGACCATTGCTAAGATCTGCTGCAGCTCTTGAAAGTCATAAAACAATTTCAAACCTCCACCCTTTCAGAGTAACAATTAGTTCACCCCAAAGACAATGCAGAAAGCTTCCTAGTACAGACTTTTTGTCTTTGGCAACATGAAGAACTGTAAGATACAATTCTTATGGCTTAAGCCAGATAATTTAATTTCCAAACTATTTTCAAAGTTAGGTGGATTGAGATTAACTTCTTCCAGTATTTTCCATTAAAACATATACATTTAAACAGTTACAATAATGCATGTATATGTATTTATTTTTCTGTCCAGCAGGGCACAATGTTGGCACATTTTTAACTCAGACATCTGTACAAATCAATTTGATATACAAATGACATACAATTCTTTACAAAATTCCAGCTAGCTGCATTGGCATATGTTACACATCCACTACTCTACTTCTCCTGGCATAGCTGGCAATACCTCACATTGTCACGGGTTCCTATTAGAATGATGAAAACACATTTTGTCAAATGCATTTTCATCGACACATATAGAGCAAACAGGCAAAACAGCAAAGCGGCTGTTCAGCGAATTCTTTCCCTGGGAAAGAAGTTGCTTGACCACTTCGTTGCTTTGCTGTGTTCTGCAGTGTAGTTTGGTCCCTTGTCTGGTATAGCACCTGAGCGTGAATGTGCAACAGTTACTGACCTTAGGGTTAGGGTGTGGGTTAAGGTAAGTGCATATGTATGAAAGTGTTTACTGTTTGTTATTTTGCATTAGATGTATGGTTGAGTTATGTGTGTATGTGTTTTCAGCTGTTTACGTTTGTTTTGGGGGGTAGAATTAGGGTTAAGATAAGTGTGTATGTGTTTGGAACTGTTTATGTAAATGTGCAAGAGTTACTGACCTTAGGGTTAGGGTGCGGGTTAAGGTAAGTGCATATGTTTTAAAATGTTTACTGTTTTTTTTTCCGTTAGATGTATGGTTGGGTTACGTGCATATGTGTATTTAGTTGTTTACTGTTTTTTTTGGGGGGGGGTACAGTTAGGGTTAGGGTATGTGTGTATGTGTTTGGAAGTGTTTAATTTTTTTTTTTTTTGGTTGGAACAGCGATTTCTTTCTCTAGTAAAGAAATCGTTGTTCTGTGGTTTCGACATTTTCAGCTTTCACTGAAAATGTGTCAATGAAACATCATTCGCTGTTTTCAGCATTCGATGTTTCAATATAGACCCCATTGTCACAACTATAATGCAAAAATTCTTATTAGTGAATATCTCCAAACAGTAGTACCATTGATGAAAATATTAGCAAGCCTGAAAATGCATGCTTAAGATTACTAAAATGGGTATTCATACTTACAACTTCCCTACTTTATTGACTTTATATGTAAGAAACTGGAATGAAAAAGTTCAGAAAAAATGGGGGAAATACAAAGTCCTTAGAAGATACATAGCCTAGTAATAACTGAGCCCCACACAACATCCAGTTTTACTTTGGTGGAAAATAGAGAATAAAAAACTTGATTTGTGTGTTCCATCTTTGATAACTTCTGACTTGATCAATTGTCAGGAAATTATTCAGTGTAGTTATTTGTCTGTGGTGGTAACATGCAGCAATTTGTATCTTTAATGACTAGAAATGACAGCTGAATACTTCATGATCGCATTTAAAAAAGTTTGTTTCACTTTTTGGTGTTTAACTTCATCTTACATGGACAGTTTTGGATTATAGTGATATCTGTTGGCTACACACTGGAAATTATCAGATTGCTAACAAAACAATTTTACCATGCTTTGGAATGACTTTTGAATATTGACAAAACAGATTCATAATCTTCATATTTCACATGACTGAAATTTCTTCTGAAGAGAAGTCCATTTGGCAAGATGTTAGTGGTGTGTATATTTGTGTATTAACACAGAGATGAGAAGACATATAAGAAGACTGCAGAAACTGATATGGAATACCTCCTGGTCCTGCCTTCACAAACCTTTTTATTTTCTATAGTAGACACACTATTTTAATCTCAGAGTTGATACCTTTTGAAAGTTTTAATAAAATAAAGTGGAATTTATATCTCCTGCATACACCAGCAGGATTTGCTTGTCATCATAACTAAATCATGCAATGTAAAATCTTTGAGCCCTATGACTTTTTCATCCTGTTCATATTTAGGTCAAATCATCTAATTGTTCTTTGTCTAAAGCATTTACATATTTTCATCTGAGGATGTTAATATCATTTTCCTTCACCATCAATTCAGGATCTGGCAGGATTTTACCAATTATCTTTTTTATTTTTTTTATTTTATTTTTTTTTACTATATATCCTATTTCCCACTATCTGAATGCTGAAACTGGATCTACTATGTGTTCTTGTGCTGGTAGCTTGATTATCATTTGCTAGTTGTTAATTACTTTCCATCATCTGACCCTATTGAACTTTATATCACTTCCAGAACCTTAACTCTAATCCAAAAACTCTCACCCAGTCCCTAACCTTAACCATAGCTCCTGTTCTCTAGCCCTAATGTCTCAGATTGCTACCCAAACTTAAAACTACACTCCTGCTTCCTAACTGTAAACTAATCTCCAGCTCCATAAACCTAAAACTTCCTTCCCACTCCCTAAACCAAAGTCACCGCTCACTTCCTAACCCTAAACTCCTCTCTTACTCATTAACAGTAAAGGTCTCCCTTATGTCTATAATAGCTAAAAAAATATCAAAGGAGATGCCAAAATTGATAGATATGGATCAATGTGGTTTTGTTGAGTGGAGGCAAACATTTGACAACATTAATAGAGCAATTGTGACCTAGAGAGAAACAGAATGTAAGAAAAGCTTCTGCTTTTGGTGGGTCTTGATACAGAGAAAGCATTCAACAGAGTAAGCTGGGATTTTATGTGTAAGGCAATGGAAGCATCTGCATTCCTTGATAGAATATTAAGATTAAATAGGAGGATTTCCTTGATAGAATATTAAGATTAAATAGGAGGATATATGAGAGATAGAAAGCAAAACTTAAATTGTGAGGGTTCCTCTCTTACAAGTTGTGTCTGAACAGAGGAACCAGGTAGGGATGTCCTCTTTCCCCTTTGTTAGAGCCATTGGCAAAGAAAATAAGGGACTCAGAAATTCAAGGATATGATGGTATGACAATCAAGCAAAGTTGGCTTTATATGCAGATGATGTTATTTTGTACCTAATAAAACCAGAACAGGACATCTCACTGTTTTGGAACATTTTTAGACAGTTTCAGTTCTTTTCAGGATATAAATTTAATGAAGATAAAACAATGGCTAGTAGCTGTAAACCATGTACCTACACACTGATTTGGTTTAGCAATACCCATATGTATGGGGAGATGATAAAATGAGGTATTTAAAAGTATGAATTAAAATTATTCTGTTATGACAGCTAAGGATATGTGGGAAGAGGCTAAACAAAAGATAATACAACATATGAGAAACTGGAAGAACTTGTTTATGGATATGGAAAACAACATACAAGTAGTGAAAATGTTTTTAGTTCCTTAAGTTTTATATACAGGTTAGGCATATTTGTATCAACCAGAGGAGAAAATGTTAATAGTAATTAATAAAGAGTCAAAGGAATTTATTGGGAGGGGAAGAAGGCAAGGGTCAAGTGGGATAATTTGATCCTTCTAACAGAACAAGGTAGTTTAGGATTAATTAATGTGAAGGGGTATTTTAGAACTAGACAGTTAAGCCTCATATACATAACTCAAGCAGAAAGCTATAATTCAGAGTGGAAAGGGATAATGATGAAGTGAGGGGAAGTCAAGAAATGAGATTATGCATCCGATCCTTAAAGAGAATAACAACAGCCATGCAGAATATTATATTATATTCATAAAGTAGCAGAAAATATTCTATGAACTAAGGCAATACGAGAATAGAGAAAGGAGATGTTGATGATAGGGATTACTGCAATTAGGTGTACAGAAAACAGGAAAGAAGGGGCTAGAATTTATTGGACAGAAAACTGGAAAAGGTGACCAAAGTACTGGGAACAAAAAATTAGAGACCAAAAGGTAATAGAATGGAAAGGTGCCAAGAAAACATTTGGGCTGCAGGCTAGAGACTGCTTTCCCTGTCATGGATTGATATCAGAGTATAAGCAAAGAAAAAAGGAATAGGGGGATCTTAAGTGTAACACCTTCTCTGGTAGAGAAGCTGTTGTAAAAAAGGGATACTTAGTATGGTATATAAAATATTGCATGATAATTGCAGGAACCAGTCAGGGGTTAGAAAAGACAGGAAAAGAGAGCTTGGATAAACAATTCACAAAGAAACAATGTGGGGATATATGTATGGCTCCCAAATATGCAACAAAGTCGAAAAGATTTATTGCTCTTCACTCCCTAAAATGTCTGGAACCTCCAAACTACCTCAACTATCTAGAACTTACTACTGTTCACAAACTTATCTATAAATCCTCTGATTGTCCTGCCTTAGTTCTGTCTTCACCTTCTACCTCACAAACAGGCCCCTAAGATCTAAGAATCAGCAACTTCTTCTGGTTTACAAGCCAAACCGGCCTCCAGGCCAACCTCTCTTCTCTTATTCTATAGCCAAAAATTGGAATACTCTCCCATTAGCTATTAGCACAACCCAAAATCCTGACAGTATCAAAATTACTCTACACACATATCTATCTTCCATCTGGAACTGCTATTGTACTCAGACTCCTTGAGAACCTAACTCAAATGATACATTTTCTCTCTACTGTGTTTACCTAAAATTCCTCCATGAGATAAGTATCACTAAAAATTCTTGGTAATCTGTCACTGCTATTTGTCTGACTACTGAGTTGCTAACTATGTTTCAAATTTGTAATCTGATTTGTCTGATAATTCTATATTACCAATGTATATTATTTTTCCTTTTTATTGTACTGAGGAGCTTGTCTGCCTGGGCCTTCAATGAAAAAGGGCTCTCTGTGGCCAAGTGGACTTCCCCGGTTAGCAAACTGAAAATAAATAAATAAATGATTTAGAATTTGTGCTTAGAAGTGTTTGCATAGGTATTTTTATACTTCAAGTGGGCTCCAAAGAATTTTTCCTCGGGCAGCTGCCAAATGATAGAGGTGTGATGGTGAAAAAAGAGGTAACTGAGAACTTACGTTTTGGCAGTATAATTTCATTGTCAGACTTTAAAATTCCATACAGACTGATCTGTAAGAAATATTGGGTGAGCAAATGGGTATAACTAAGGAAATTATTTTTTAGTTCAGATACAGGATCTTAATTGCCTACACATAGTGAAGTCTTGTTAAGTTAAATTCTGGTGGTTGCCAAAAAAAACAAATGCTAGAAAATGGGAATAAATCAAAGTCTAAACCAACTGTATTTGAAGAATTGAATATTGTAACAGAGGTAAAAGAACTAGAAGTGGGATTTTTAGAAAGGAGTAGGAGCAAACTACATAGAAATAAAGGTAAATTATGGGGAAAAATACATGTAGAATATTTTTTGGAGGAGGAGTGAAGTTTAAGGCAAGGCAGAAATTGAGCAATTTATGTAATGTTGGATTGATGGTGATTATACAAAAGACTACAAGTGATGTATACTGTTTGTTACGGGGAAGATGCAGATATGGTTTGTTTTCATTTATATAAATGTATGCTTGCCAGTGTCTTCAGTGATATTTTAATAAAGGTGTTAAAAAACTGTCAATCACTCATCTCTCAAAACTGAAATGCCATTCTTGATTGCTACCTGAAACATTCCCACTCCCTCCTGACAGCTGCCGCACCTCATACGAATATATCGTCAAGTTCTAGCATGAGTGGTCAGCTGTGCAGACTAGAAGCTGTCTGAGCCCCTGGCTCTGAGATAGTGGTCTTCAAGTGTCTGGGACTTGGGTGCTCATAGTAGAGCTGCTTCAACTTCTTACATTTTTCTTTCATACAATATAAACTTACAGCATCTGTGCTTGGAATTTTACAATCTAAACACTGCCATTCAGGATTCTAGGGCTTTTGTGGTCTTATTTCATCTAACCTAAATTACCAATGAGGTTTCTGAGCTGCTAAATGTCAGTTGTTTCTTCACTGTTTTTTCCAGGCAAACTCTTATGGACTCTTTGTTTTTACTTTGAATTCCAACAAGGTTGAACTGGTAGCTAATTCCACATTTTCTGCTACCAGCTCAAGTGCAGACCACTATTCTTGCAATGAAGGATTTTCCATTTGTTTTGCTGTTGCATACATTCAAATGTAATGGGTTATTCATAACCACTTATGTGTGCGGGCATTGCAAATTTGATCAGGTTGCAGATATGTGCAAATGATGTACAATTCATAGAGGTATAATGTGCATATGTGCCACACTTGAAAAGACAGAGAAAGTCATATACACATGATTGTATACTGACATTTAAATGAGAAGGTGTGTGTGAATGCTGTGCAGATGGTATGGCAGTGAAGTGCCTTCCTACCCTTTTGTGATTCTGTGTCACATTTAGCTATGAAGTGCACATTATGCACACACATTATAAAAAGGTATTTCCTCTGTTTCTAGTCGTCCCTTTTAATCGGTGAAGATGCTTGGTTTGGCTGTGAGTCTTGTCATTTCCATCCTTAAAGAGTTTGGTTCTGCAGTACTGCAACCTGCATCATAGAGCAGCACTCAGCATCTCTGAGGAAGTGCAACAGGTAACACATTATAATTCTGAAGAGCAGGATGTTCTTGAATATTTTAAAATGGACACGAACATTATAAGGACTTTGAAAAACATGAATGGCCCACAGACTGGAAATGAGTGAATGTATGGCCTCCCTATCATGTAGATAACAAGGAATGCATGGATATTGCTATATGTGCCACAGGGACCTTTCAGAGACAGACTGGGAACATGTTGGGTATTTCTTAGATTTCTGCCTTGAGGATACTACAGAAGCTCCACAGCAGTAAACTAATTCATATGGGTGAACATATGTATTTCCCAGTGCCATAGGAATGAACAACTACCATGTGTGTCTTCTGTGGTCTAGCATTCTTCCCTGAAGTGGGTAGACCCAATGTTGAGAAGGTGGTCTACAGTGACTAGATGGTTCAAGCTGTGGGTGTCAGCTGCCAGGTAGTGTGTGAGGCCTGTGATTGTATCACCAATACATCAGCCCAGCATTCAGACAATACTCATGATTCTCTGATATGATGCACAAGATCATTCTACCACCAGTCCACTTACTACCTGGTAACACACCACATGGACACCTTGTTAGCAAGTCTACAGCAAATACATTTGTGGTGCCATAATTATTTTTCTATAATTTGAGTAACCATCCTGTCTTCATATGTCCCCTCCCCCTCATGTTTTTCAGGTGACAAACAGGCTACCCCCTTGAAACCTGGCTACTGATACCAGTGGCATCTGCAATCCACAGGGAGCTGCAGAAGATTACTGTAACAATGACTATTCCACATATGGATAGTCATTGAGTGAGTTTTCAGCCTGCCAAAATCTTATTTCTCCAACCTGGGCAAGTCTGATGGGCTTTCATATGATCTTGCTACTCCGTGCAAAATATTTACTGCTTGTTTCATTTTGCATAATATGATTCGGTGTCCATCTGATGCACAAGGGTCATGACTCGTGAAACACCTACTTTTAGTTCAATGCGAAAGTGCTCACCTGTGCAGTGTTGTTGAATAAATGGATTTTTTTTTTAAGTTTCTTTAAAGTTTGTTCTACTTTCAGTTGTCATGCAGGTAGCAGTAAATTGTATTGTTTAATTTCTGGGTAACCCATGTTTTCTTTGTTTGTTTTTTTTTTTACATTTTCTTAGCTTCATTCTTTCTTTAGTGACTTCTTTAATCTTTTTATGGTAAGTCCAGTTGTTTTTTTCTTTTTCAGATATGTCAGGTATTGGGTTAGATATGTTTTAAATGTTGTTGTTGTCAATGTACTTGCCAGTGTATGGGACTGGTGGTGGGAGGTGTGTTATAATATATGAATATGTGAGTACCATGCACATCAATATTGCATCATAAAGAATGTCCCCATATGACAGAAATGGAGATGGCCCAAGAAATTGGGAACAAGTACTAAAATAGCATCTTGATACTAATATGCTACATAGGTGAGACCTGCTAGATGCTGATGAGACCCTTGAAAGTGAGTAGCCACTGATGTGAGACTGTGACCTTGACTAAGAGGACATCCAACAATGCCAAGCTGGCAGAGTCATGCAGGAATCCACATTTATGATGCATGCCCCACATGGTCACCATGCATGAAGACCTGCCCTCTGCCACAGCCACAAATGTCACCCGTGTGCCTGGTAAGTCTTCACAATTCTGCAGACAGAGGCTGACAGGGAACAACCATGTGAACAACCACACTGACATGGGGATCATCATGCCACTGTCCCTGGTCGCCATCATTCCATTGTATTAGTGCATTTCCACTCATATGCCTTGCAGCACCCTAAAAATTTCTACATGGCTGTCAGTAGCCATAGCCTGTGCCTGAGCAATTTCTCAACACATTACATATCTCTAGAACAAATCATGATTGATGTCTTCCTCTGCCTCCCCCATGGACAGGCTGCATTGTGGGTATTTGAGACTCTGATGTTGTCATGTCCTCTTTTAGAGGTGTAACATGTGGAGCAGAGAGCCATATTGAGCTTTGCGAAGAATCAACCCCTTCTGGCAATCGCATTTGGCCATGGTGTACCACCTGTCAGCCTGCCTCACCAGGAGTTAATAATCTGTTTGGGTGGAAGAAGCCCTTCCAGTACACTTTGCAACTCTATGTCACTGACCTTAGGCTGTGTCATAAGTATAAGAGTAATGGCACCATTATTGATCACTATCTGGATGTCACCCTATGCCTACTGTGCTTTAGCATAGCATAGCACTGATGTTTCATTTGGTTCCATACATTTTAATACAGTATGCCTGATTACTCACTTATCAATAAAAACCTTTACAGTTATTAGTAAAGATGGAAAGGAAGGAGATCTTTGTGTAGCATCTGACTTATCTGCTTGTACCAGTTGTGTTGCCAATTCTGCAGTGCCTAATGGGTTAACAACACACACTGAAAGCAATTAACTTGAATGGGGGATCCATTATTTCAGAAAGACAATTTAAATAAGCAGGTATTCCTTAATGTACTCAATTGTGCATTTGCAATTAGGTATAGACTGTGGGCATAACATGATGGTTTACATCTTGTTTTAGGTGGTTAGCTTTCTTGGGCAGGACTATACCTCTTACAGGAAGCTAAATAGTATAGTATAGTAACAATGATCTTTGTAATAATAAAACCACTTCTCTTTTTCCATTTCATTTTGCAGCACAGGAAGGTTTGTGATGAACCATAGCCTTTGTCACAAGATGCTGATAAGGCTGGTCTCCTGATGCCATGTGTGTTTCTTCTAGCCTTAATTAACCAACTACTTAATTTCAAATCATTTAACAACCATTGTAGTTTGTTAATGATTGCTTCCCTTTTTGTCTCATTTTGTCTCCACCTGCAGTTCCTGATGAGCCTGGAGAACCTTAGCTGCAGCTTTCCACTCTAGCAGGAGTTTATTCCCCTCCCAACACTTCCTGGGTCTGCCTTATCATAGAGAAGTGCTGGTTCCAACACTACAAGCATACCAGGGTGTAGCAGTCACCATCCAAAGCTGCACTGTCTGAAACTGTAGTGGAGGCTGCTGTCACGAGGACTATGCAGAAGTGGTAAGGCTCATATGAATGTCCCCTGCACCAGGTGCAAGACTCACTAGACTAGCAAGTCTCCAGCCATAAGCCCCTGGGGGTCACATCCTCAGCATTAGCATCTTGTCACTCAGGCATCAATGGGAAAGGCTCTTAATGAGTATCTCCAGACTGGTATCTGTGCACCAACTCACTCTCCACATTTCCTAACCCATCATCATGTGTTCATCCTCAGTGTGTCTGTCTTCCCTTCTTTTTGTGAACCTTGCCTATTGTAAGATCACCTACCCTGCCCATCTTATCTTGTCTTGACTGTCTTTTTGTGTGTACTTTAAAATCCTTGTCTGTTCCCTATTTATCATACTTTCTATTGCTTCAGTTTAACTCACCTTCCTTTTTATATTTCAGAAGCAGGGAGTCTATCCTCACTAAAAACATACATTACACTTTTGTCACACCTCCTCAAGTTGAATCCACCTTCGTCATCCTACTTTGTTTCCTTTGTCTACTCTCTCCCCTTTTTCCAACTTTCCTATCCATCCCTTTCTATACTTACAAATACAATCAGCTAGTGCCCACCAATGGACACCTGCAAAATAAGGCCATCTACAAAGTATGTTTCAATGTTAGCCAGCAGTACTGAAGACAGCTAGCCACAGTTTCTCTCCATCAAGTCTTGCAATAATAATGCAAAATGGTGCTTGAAGGTGTTATTATGAAACTTCCTACTGTACATAAGAAGCATATAAGTAGGAGTTGCACATATGCAACACATAGGTAACATATATAACACATATGTAACACATATATAACACATAAGTAACACATAGGTAACACATATATATAACACATATATAACACATAGGTAACACATATATAACACATAGATAACACATATATAACACATAGGTAACACATATATAACACATATATAACACACATATAACACATAGGTAACACATATATAACACATATATAACACATATATAACACATAGGTAACACATATATAACACATATATAACACATATGCCCATAAACAAGTATTCCTGCATACTTCTTATCCTGTACCTTTTGTTGGGGTGATTCTTTGCCGGCTGCACATATGTAAAATCATCACCATTAGTTCATACTTACTGTATGTAAATATTGAGACCCCACTTTTGCACATTTACTTTGCAAACGTCTGCAATATACAGTTATGAATATCACCCTTAATCTTCTTAGAATTTCAAATATACTTGTATAACTTGATTTTTTGAAGCACAATCTCATCCAAATAAGTTTTCATTCCATTTTGTTTGTTGGTTAAACTGACTTTGCTGTGGTCCTTTTTTAAAAAGAACTTTGTAAATTTTCATACTTAGAAAGTCAAAAGAAAAACCACAAACAACCAAACAGCATCGATTATATACATAATTTACAGAGTTCAGCATATAATATTATGAAACATTGGGCCGGATTCATGAAGGCTTGCACGGAGTCTAAGAGTAGAGTAAGACTCCAGCAAGCCAACATGTCCGCCCAGCGATCCAGGGACAGCCGGTAGGGGCATGCAACGGAGTTCTCCAAACTAGTCCTACACGGACAGGGCTGGGATATGCAAATTACCTCAATTGCAGGCGAAAGCCATGCAAATGAGGTAAATTTGTGATCCAGGAAACCCGAACCTGTCCAAATAGGAGTACTGTTATTTGCAGAAATGTACTCAATTGACAACTGAGTACGGTTCTGCAAATAGCAAAACAGAGCCATGTCAGCTGTAAAAAAAGCATGCATTCTCAGGCGGAAGCATGCCAATGGCCAAAAATACAGCCACTGGCAAGGGGAAGTGATGCAAATTAAAAATAAAATAACTTTTTTTTTTTTATTCCGATCTCCAGGGTTTAACCATAGCGCAGAGCCGCGCAAATGCGCTGCACCCTAAATAGCAGAAAATAAATAATTAAGATCCAAAAATGTAGATTTCATAGCTAAAATGATTTTACAATGCAAGGGAATGGCAGGCTAAAGTCAACATGGCCACTGAGTAGAGGTTGCTAAGGGGGGAAGCTCAGTCTAAGAGATGTAACTAAGCATTAGTAGGCAATCCTATGCAAATGAGAGTTATGATAGTGAATCACAAGTTTACATAGCAAATGAGCACAGTCACTAGAGTGTAGGAGTAGGATAAGGGGAGTAACAGAGTAGAAGATAGGTGACATCACGAGGGGGATATGTATGAAAGGAGTGCAGCTCATTGGAGCAGAGTGACATGTGTCAGCTCACATTTACATAATAGTGAAAGAGGTGTGTCAACAGGTAGGCCAGGTAAAGTAAAGAAATCGAAGGTGTAAGCTGTGGATAACACCAAAGTTTTTTACAGAGCGTGCATGCACACATGTGCGTGCCAGTAAACCTGAGTAAGACAGTGTGCGTGCATGTAAGCATGTGTGCGCGAATGTAGGCTTGAGTAAGCATATGTAAGGCTGTGTAAACAGTTGTAAGTGCGTTTGCACCGGTGTGAGCGTGTTTTAACAAGAATAAGCAAGTGTTAGTCCGTGTAAGCATGTGCGCGCACGTGTGAGCTGGTGTGCGCATGTTTGCTCTTGTTTGCATGGCGCTACCCCCTGAGGAAACAGAAAGGGAAAAGGAAGCACAACAAATAGTAGGAAGTTAACCAGCGAGTACTAGCAGAGCTAGCAGGTGAAAACAATCAGAATCAGGCAATTACACAGGCAGTACACTAGCCCAGCCCAGCACTTAAAACTCAGCAAAAAACATTCCAGTATGTTTTTCTCAGACACACTGCAACACTGCAGTAAGCTAATAGAAGTGAAAACTGAAAAAGCTTTACTGAGACAAAGAAATGTTAGGGGCTGCCATTGCTGTCATAAGGTGACATATGCAACATGCTGAGGGTGGTGGCAATGCAAATGCTGCTGAGCAACCCACAGTGAGGAGACAGAGAAGAGTGTACAGGCCTAGGGTAGCCTACCAGGGGCTACATGAGCTGGACATAGTGGAGCACTATAGAGTGGACAGAGACCTCATGCAGCAAATTGTTGAGCTGTGCAGGCCATGCCACACACAGAACCAACAGAGGGAAACCCATCCCAGTGGAAACCAAGGTATTTGTTGGCCTAAGAATATTAGCAACAGGTACCTTCCAGAGACCCACTGGTAATATGATGGGGATTTCACAGGCATCAGCATCTAGGGTACTGCACCAGTTCCTGAATGCCATGGCAGCACATGTCGGTGATCATGTATATTTTCTCAATTCCCATGAAGTATTGGCCAGCAATATGTGTCTCTTCCAGAAAATAGCGGAATACCCTGAGGTAGTGGGTGCAATAGACTGCATGCACATTTGCATCAAAGCACCAGCCGGTGAGCAGGGTAGGGTCTACTATAACCGCAAGGGTTACCCCTCCATCAACTACCAGGTCATCTGTGATGCCCAGGGCATAATAATGAATGTGTGTGCTGGCTGCCCTGGAAGCTACCATGACTGCCATATCTGGCATCTGACACAGCTGTACCAGACAATTGCCAATGGGGACTTCCCTCATGGTCACCTAGTGGGGGATGCTGGATATGCACTTGAGCCGTGGCTGATGACACCCATCAGAAATGCACACACACCTGAACAGGAACACCATAATGAGGCACACGCATAAACACGAAATGTAATCGAGCATGTGTTTGGGCTGCTCAAGTCACGGTTCTGGTGCCTGGACACATCTGGTGGAGCCTTGCAGTACTCACCAACTACATGTACCCAAATAGTCATGGTATGTGCTATGCTACACAATATGATCCTGCGAAAACAGCTGCAGCAGGAGCAGCATAGGGCCGGGCACAACAGCCCCCCACCATTGCCAAGGCCATCACAGGCAGATCATGACTCGGAGGAGGAACAACCTGAGCCTGCCCCAGTAGGCAGAAGGAGGCGTGCCCAGTATGCTTTGGCCTTGGCAAAGAGTCAGCGCATAGCATATACACTGGCTCAGTAGGAACCCAGGAAATGATACCTCTCTCTGACTCGCACATATAGTAAAAGCGATGCCTAACTTGACACTACCTGATGACAAACATGTATAGGGAGTGTAAAATGTGCAGCTGACATAGGCAGCCCTGCAGCACCACCTGAGGCATGATTGCTATGTGTTAAGCAATATAAAGCACTGCTAAACAGCTCTCACCACTATTTAGTATATGTAAACAAAATTGCACACACTAAGTAGCACAACTACAGGCAATGATCAGCAATATTGTGCACTGTCCAACAATGTTGGGCAACATTGACCAATGTTGTGCAAGTCTGGTCAAATGTGGGTATAGTTCATCAAAAGCAGGTTAACAAGTTCATATTTGCTTCACTTTTCTTGAAGCAGTCTGTTCTGGCATGTATGAAAATATGAAGCAGTGACAGTCCTCGAACCCAGAGTACAGTGCACTATAGTCAGAGTACAGAACCACTAAACCATGACAGTATGTCAATGGTCAGCTTGTATGAAAAAATATTGATAAGTCAATGCTAAGTATCTCATGGAAACCTTGCAGGCATAGCATAATCCCTGTTGAGTTAAGACACAAAGGTGAGGCCTGTAGTAATAATAGAACCTGATATTCAACACACATATAGTATAAATGTTAATATTGGTAATGTTCACACACATCAATAAATGTAGTGGACCTCAGACAGCAACATACTGCAAGGTCACACTGGGCATGCTCACACACTTGAAAATATGAGACAAATGTCAGGCAACCAAACACTGAAAGTCTGAACTGGGCATGCTCACACACTTAGGGCAAGTTTGAGTACAGCAGTAGGCCACACATATCCCTCAATTGCATGTGTCAACCCAGGAACCTTGCACTATTCACCAATCCACCATGTGCACACAGTGATATGACAACAAACACAATATAATATAGTGAAATCCTGTCACAATCAAATATGTTATGCAGAAACCTAGGTTGTTCATAGGAAGTGGTAAAGCAAAGAAGAAACAAAACCTGCAATCAGTACCATCACTGAACAATGTGCATCCCGAACATTAGCATAGGTTCAGAGGTTGACACTAGGCTATCTGCCCTAGGGTATGTAGAAGCCTAGCCACAGTGTGTTTGTATTTTGCAACCCTGCTAGATCAGTAGACTGTGCCTGTTAATAGTAGGTCACACAAGATATCTCACATATGTTCATTTCATTCTGCCTCTGTCTAGCAAGGACCCATAACATATCCCAGGGCTAAACATACGATCACCCATCCACCTGTGAATATGTCACCTGTAGGTGGTCAGCGTGGGTCTGTGCATATGTGGGACTGTGATCATATTCCCAAGTGAGTGGAGCCTCTGTGATGGTAATATGCCCCTCCAGCATGTCCTATTAACATCATTGCTCACGTACCTGTCCCTGGAGCATGTAGCTGTAAGGGACTTTGATATCCTCATGTGGAGCCTGTCCATCAATGCTGTGATGGACGTGGCTTCAAACAAAAGGCACAGACTGCACCCAAGTAGGCAGTAAGCAACTGAGGAGAGCTGGGGTCACCATAGCCAAACTGTGCATACCATCTGTGTGAGTCCCTAGATCACTTGGTGATGTAAATCTGTGTACATTCCAGTTGCTGCAGGTGTTGGGTAAGGTACATCCGAAATGGGACATTGTATCCAAGCATGTGCCTGATGACTATAGGGTCACAATGACCCCACCTGATCTGGATGTAAAACCGTATGGGATAAGGTTGGCTAAATAGAAGGTGTGTCCAACAACATTGGCAACGTGAATGTTAAAGGTGAGAGTACTAAGTATTCATGTCCCCAAATCGCAAATCACACACACTGTACGTGATGTATCATCACCTATGTGGTAATGTGTGTGCACGATGTTACTACCAAATGACTATGCATCGAAAGGAAGGTAGCTGTAGGCCATGGCTCTGGCACCAGTCATCCATCTCTGTGAGACCCTTTCTAAGGATGCTTGTGTCAGCTGTGGAGTTGATTATGGCACACAGTTTGCAGTCATCTACAAACATGGTCATTCATATTCCTCCTGTGTTAGCCAGTATGTATCAGAAATATATACAGAACAAGAGAGGTCCCAGGACTGAGCCCTGTGGGATGCCATGTGTAACTGGTGTATAGTCAGGCATGGCACCTGCAATACTGACCATGTGTGTGCTATCCATGATCCAGTTAGCAATCCATCTTGTGACATTTGTGTAGATATTGAATCCGGTGATCTAATGTGTAAAGGCCAAGTGGGGTATTGTGTAGAAGTGGTGTGCGAGCTCCAGGTAGGCTGTGTGGACAACCCTGTGTACGTCTATGGACCTGTTAACTGTTTAAAGACATCAGACATCTGCAAGAGGCAAAATATGCCCACAACAAAACCAAAGTGTTTAGGATCCAGTGTCTGTAGGTTCACAATGTGTATGTGTATGTGTTCCATGATGATACACTCCATAGCATAGCAGACCAGGATAGTTAGGCATATATTGGGATAATGTCCAGGGTCCCTTGTGGCACCAGCACTGTGGAGTGGGTACACCGTAGCTGTATGCCATTCCATGGGTACACATCCTGTAGTAACTGTGATATCGAACAGTGACATAATGTGAGTGTGAAGTTCGTCATGAATCCCGTCTATGCCACAGTCTGGGACACCATCTGGTCCCACTAATGCTGTGTTGTCTGCTATGGAGAGGGCAGCACACACACATGTTCATCCTTGATGTCAGGGAGGTTACACCCTGTTGTGATCGACATGTGCAGTGCAGGGGGGATGGTGGGGAAACATTCCCACTGAACCTGTTGTCCATGAAGTTTGCAATGTTAGTGGGTTCACTGTATCATTTGTAATTATGCAGTAACTCACAGCATATCTGTGAGTTCCCACCCAGGTCCCTGAAATAACTAAATAAGGCCTTGTGATTGTCTATAGTGTCTGTTGCAAGTGTCCGTTAGAAGTGGGCCTTAGACGAATCAACAAGTAATCGTAGATATACCATAGTACTGGTCAGAGATGCCTTCCTAATTGTGATTGTGCTTTATAATGTAGTAGCCTCCTCCTGTCCCTGTATAGCTCAGTAATGGCCATGGTCCAGTAGACAGGTCCCCTGCCTTTAGAGGAGTGAGTCTTGTAGTCATCTGGGATAGCATGATCCATGCATTCCAGTAGTTGTCCATAGAATGAGCTTGTAAAGTATGAAGTGGTCTGAGCTGTAATTAACACTGTCCCAGAGTCATTGAGGGATACCACCTCAGTTTGTACAAGTGTGACATTTGCTCATGAGAAGTATGTCATTGAGATCACATACGATGTGTGTGTGTATGGGATATGTATGTCTAGTGAGATGAATGTATGTTCTGACCTTAACAATTACAGGTATACCTCTGTTGTGGATCATAGAGTCCCAGTGTGGGTGCTGATCAGGTCCCACATGTTTTAACCCCCTGTGGGTGTGGTGACCAGGTCTGCCATAGCATTTGAGTGTAACAATCCTAGCAACTGTTGTGCGAGGGTGTCAGTGCTTGAGTAGTATTCTCAGTCAATGTTTGTTTATTTGAAGTCACACAATATAATGGTGTTTGGTGAGACCTTCACATTCCCCAGTGTTCCCAGGAATAACGAGTGTTGTACCCAAGTTTGGGGGTGTGGTTTGTAACAGTCTACAAACTGAAATGCAGTTTTGCCCACTCTCAGTTGAACATGTATGTTCTCCAATGCTTTGTGTATTGCTACCAACCTGGAAGTGTGGGTGTGAATGATGTACATGGATATTCCCCTATTGTTGTTGTCCGGTCCGAGTGTTGTGTCTGAAAACCATGGTATGACGTAAAACCTTTTAGTGCTGCTGTGCTTTAGTGAGCCTGAACCAGGTGTTTGTTACTGCACATATATCGACAGATTCCATACTGATGTGAGTCCTGAGTGCATGCATTCTGAGGGTTAGACGTCAGCTGTTGAGCACCATCACTCTCTGTACCTGTACCCTGTAACGTCTATGGCTGTGGTTATGTCTTCTGACCCTCACTTCAAACAGCCACTATGTGTGTGTCAAGAGCCTAAGGCAGTCTGTGAAGGCCTAGGGGTGACAGGTGCATGGTGTCCATAGCGAATGTACATGGCATGTTGAGCATGTAATCCCAGGCTGACAGACAATGGATCACCTATGAATGACAACAATATGTTAGGCAACTGTTAAAAGTGATCATTTCATCTGTATACTGTGACATAGTACTTGGTGAGGGTAAGATGCTACACAAGGTCATGGTCATACTGGCCTGGGCTACATGATCAGAGAGCTCCTCTATGTCTCTTGCCATGTAGTCCAGGGAGGAACGTCTGAGGGTTTACACACCACAATGGTCAATGATGGAGCCATATTTGTACTTGCAGTGGACTGACAACAGTGCATGTGTCATGTGGCATATCCTGGCAGCCGACACACAGCACAAAGTGACCTTCACCTTGTTCAGCCTGGTGAGTGGGATGTCAGTGTGACCGACAATTACAGTCACCTAATACAAGTGTATGAGGTTTGTTGTGTAGGCCTAAGGGCAGTGACTGTGTGGCACAATGACTTTGTGAACTATGTGATATGTGTGTATGGTTGTGTGTTAGCAGTTGATTGTGTGTCTGCTTTGGATGTCTCTGCTGCTTAGGCAGAGTATATTTAGATGCTCCAAGTATGTCATTGTGTCTCAATGTATATGGTTTGCTGTTGTCATAGGTCCATGTGCCACTGTATTTGTGGTGTGTGTGTGGTTACCTTCACCACCCGATAGACTGTGCCAGTCATGGCTTGGGAGAGCTCAGCCTCCTGTCTGTCTATACAGTTGCACCTCTCACATATATCTGAGTTTGTTGGTAGGAGGACAGTGTTCCCTGTGTACATAAGGCAGTTGTAACAATGCGTCAAAATTCAAATATGCACCAGCTGGACTGGAGAGTACACACGAAACCGACCTTTGGACATGCCAGGATATAATGATGACATACACTGTCGACTGATCACAAAGGATCAGTAGTGTGTCAAGTGTGTAAAAGAGTATTACAGGGTTTAGTGTTCAGGTTTGTTGTTGCTGTGGAAAGATAATCTGCAAAGGAACACAGACAGAAACATTACACCCCCTTCAGCTATGTTAGAAATATTGATGTACAGTCATACATGTCCTGAGTCAGAGTCAACTGTACCTGACTGACAATGTCAACATCCTGTTAGGCAGGCCCATACATACACACCCACCTCCCAGTGACAAAAGGCCCTAACATCATACCAGGAGATATCACATGTAGAATGTGTAAACTGGTCCTCCCAATGCCAAATGAATCCCATCACGTGGATAACATTGTCTCCCCATATGTGTCATAATTGAACAACAGGACAAACAGACACTGCACCCAAACAGTCTGTTGAGCCTCACACTCTCTACAGGATCTTACACCATTGAATGTGTTACAGCAACATGTGGCACACCCCACAAGGGTTGGTGCTAAACACACCTTGGGAACTATATTCCTATAAGCCTACGAAGTCCAAATGCTAGTCCATGGAGTCCATCATGGTTGCAGTCATTAACATAGATATTGTAAACCGACAAACACACAACCCAAATGTCTGTGGTATGTTAATGAGCACATCATGTTCCCCAAACCTGCTAGATATCTTGCAAGCAGCCACCCAAGACATACATCACTGACAGGAGCAACACAGGTCCCATATAGACTTTGAATAGCCCTGTACCAACATCACAGACACATGTTGTATCCACAAAACTTACAATCCGTGCATGAATATGTATTGTCATATGAAGGAATGGTAATTTGTCCACAGATAGATCACACAAGCTATGAATTGTGTATTCCTGTTCAAAATGTTCACACCTGCTGACCCACAAGATTCATTCCTGGGATTGCATAACACTAAGTGCACACACATTACCATGTCCAGTCTGATGATGTCAGCAACCTACAAATATAGCATGTGAATAGAAGCCATATCATAAAGCATATAGCGCGTCATGTGAATGCGTATCTCACTAGTATCATAACATAGTTAGGTAGGTGTTTGATTCCTGCAATTGCTGTGTATGTACGTATGTGCATGTGTGTGTGTGAGATTGCCTTTGAGAGGAGTGGCCTTTTTGTAGACTGTGGAAACACATTATGAGTGGTGAATACTCCTTTGCCAAGTGTGATGATGTCAGCATCCTACAAACAGAGCTTTGGAAAGGGATGCTTCAATTAAAGCAAATAGTGTGTCGTGTTCATGCGTATCCCACTAGTGTCATAACATAGTTAGGTAGGGGTTTGAATCCTGCAATTGCTGAGTGTATATGTATGTGTGTGTGTAAGGTTGGTTTTGAGGGGACTGTGCTTTCTGTAGACTGTGAAACCACATTATGAGTGGTGAATACTTCTTTGCCAAGTGTGATGATGTCAGCATCCTACAAATAGAGCTTTGGAAATAAATGCGTCCAGTAAAGCAAATAGTGTGTTGTGTTAATGCATATTTCACTAGTGTCATAACATAATTAGGTAGGGGTTTGAATCCTGCAAATGCTGCATATGTCTGAGATTGCCTTTGAAAAGAGTGGCCTTTTTCGAGACTGTGGAAACACATTATGAGTGGTGAATACCCCTTTGCCAAGTGTGATGATGTCAGCATCCTACAAATAGAGCTTTGGAAATAAATGCTCCTAGTAAAGCAAATAGCGTGTCGTGTTAATGCATATCTTACTAGTGTCCTAACATAGCTAGGTAGGGGCTTGCATTCTGCAAATGCTGAGTGTAAATGGCTGTGTATACGATTGCCTTTGAGAGGAGTGGCCTTTTTGGAGACTGTGGAAACACGTTATGAGTGGTGAATACCCCTTTGCCAAGTGTGATGATATCAGCATCCTACAAATAGAGCTTTGGAAATGAATGCTCCCAAGAAAGCAAATAGCGCATTGTATTAATGCGTATTTCACTAGTGTCATAACATAATTAGGCTGGGGTTTGAATCCTGCAAGCGCCAAGTTTGTGTGGGTGGGGGGGATGTGTGTGATTTCCCTTGAGAGGAGTAGCCTTTTTGGAGACTGGGAAAACACATTAAAAGAGGTACATCCGTCTTCGGAAAGTCTGATGATGTCAGCATCCTACAAATATTCAAGGAGAACAGAAATCACCCAGTAATGCATGTAGCGTGCCGTGTTAATGCGTATCTCTCTAATATCATAACATAGTTAGGTAGGGGTTTTAGTCCTGCAAACACTGAGTGTGTGTGTGTGTGCCACAGGTGGTCAATACAGTGTGTGTTTTGCTTTTACAACGGTATGACATATGTTTCAAACAGTATGTGCATTGCACACATCGGGTATCTGCATGTCAAATAAATTTGTGTACATGTGACCTCAATCAGTACATAGGTGTGCAGTCTGCATACTACATGAATACATTTGTAACCTTCAACAGATTGTGCCACTGCTTCTCAGATCATAGGTCACATATGTATGCATCATGACCGGCCAATGTAGTGATCCGTGACCAAGGACATCCCTGCCACACACACCCATGACACGTACTATAGAGTACTGTGAGTGAGGGTAATTGCCGGGGTATATGTCAGACATGTTCATACACAACAATGACTGGCAATAATGGACAGTCATTATAGGTGTGCACAAGCCCTGTGGATATGCATGCAGGCCCCTAATGTGTTATGTGAAACACCGAGGGGCCCCACAATACCTATGGATATGTAGATACCAAGGGACAGATGAAAAAACACGTGTCTGTCTGTACACATTGGTACCCAACATACATGTTCAGGGCTACCACCTATGTGGTACTGTCGGGATAGTATGTATAGTAAATGTGGATGACTATGCCATAGACGGCGTACTGCTATACAGCATGTGTTGGACAACAGGTATCTGTCTGTATGATACCCTTGTGTAGGATATGCGTCCCATCCGGGGAATGCAGTGTAGGCCAATGCATGCATTTCCAGATGTGGATGGACATATCCCTAGTGTGTTTGCATGTACCTAAGAGGGCTATATGCCACACAGGTGTGTTCCCAGGAACGTGTGGCAGTCAATACCACTGGTTACTGTTATAGTATAGTACTGGAAGGATCCAACTGTTACTGAGTTCCCTACAACTGTGAGTCATTTGTTAGGACATCATCTAATGATTGGTTATAGTCATGCTGTTGAGGTGGTGTATACTGCCAGACTGCATATCATTGACAGATATAAACGGTATCACCCACAGCATAGTGCCAACCCATGTCATACACACATGTGTACCCATGTTAGTACATATCTGTACTAGAATGCATACTGGCCATTGAAAGATACCATGAGATGTTAACAATGTGTAGAACAGGGTATGTCGCACATCCCACGTGTCCACTATGCACGTACATGCAGACAGTGCAGATACACCATGTTCACAGATGTACACCCTCTAATTTGTAATACACACATCACACACGTACTGTCCACTTACTGACACATGCTGGCAACACTGTACACCTCAGCCAAGTGGCACATGGGTGGACAATACATACACAGACCTAACACTGGTGTAAACAATGCTACAATGACTATCAGAGCTGTGATGCATAATGGCTGTTCAGATATACCTACAAGGATATCAGTACACCTTCCTGTTGGCAACTTGCTTCTATTGCTACACTGCTATAATGTTACCCTGTGCATCAGAACCATGTTAGCTTATTCCTGCATCAATGTGACAGATGACAGGAGGTGGCACAGGTGTCATCATATGCACAGGGTGTGTTTTAGGTTTGCCAGAGCCTGACATTGACCCATCCAATTGGCATGTCTGTGTGAGTGTGTGTGTGTGTGTGTGTGTGTGTGTGTGTGTGTGTGTGTGTGTGTGTGTGTGTGTGTGTGTGTGTGTGAGGGACAACAATACTGCATGGGACAATGTTGATGTAATGTGTGTGTGTATGTGTGAGCCCTAGTTGTATGGTAAATGTGTGTGTGTGCCTGCATGCACACAACTCCACCATATGGCTGCCATATACGGGCGGTTGTGGGACAGCCACAGACTGTAACTGCTAGGCCGTACAGATCACTGTCTCTGACCACGGACACAGTACCTGTGCCTAGCAGGGGTGCTACGGGCTGTATCAGGTACTAACCTTGACTGGGTGCTATCATCAGAGGCAGAGGTATGATGACTGGACCCATGTCCCTGCTGGAACTGGCCAGCGCCACGTGCATGTGGTCTAGTAGGATGGTCAATGGACAGGCCAGCCCCAGCATTGCTGGGGCTGGAACTGCCACTACGGGAGCAGCTGTGATCCATGGTCCGTCTAAGACGACTGCCAGCTGATGCTGTTGCTGGCATGTGTCCGTGGCGGCTTCTCATCCATCCCGCATGGTCCTGGCTCATGGCTACCACATTGAGGAGGACATCTAATGTCTCCCTCCAACGGCTATTGATGACCTCGGTGTAATTCCAGATGGCACCAGCAAGGTCACGGATGCTGTCATTGATAGCAGTGTAATGGGCCCTCTGCGCCCTTAGTCCCTGTCGGGTGTACCGTTCCATACATGCCTGTGCCTGCATTACATCCCGGAACATACTGAAGGTTGTAATACCTCTGGGGGCACATCTGCCAGGGGTGCTCCCCCGAGAACCCCTTGACATCCACCTATGTGGTACTGTTCCGGTAATCCAGCTATGGCTGCTGTGAGGGGATGCACGTGCCATGGGTACCACATTCTCCTGGTCAATGGCAACTGTATGTTGTCCCTCAGCTACGGCCATTGGTGATGAGGGATGTATTGGCAGTATGAGTGTGTGCATAGATGGGGTAGACTGCTGTGTACTGTCGATTGGTGGACCAATGACAGACGCTGTCAGACCTTCCTGTGCCACAATACATGTCTCATCATCTCCACTATTAGTGGCGGTAACATCAGGTTCCCTGCTGAATTCAGCCACCCCTAACTCAGCACCTGTGAAAGGAAGACAGGAAACACACTTTACAATCTGCACATGATGTTAGCACACATGCACACATGCACACATGCACACATGAGCACATGAGCACATGAACACATGAACACATGCACACATGCACACATGCACTCATGCACACATGAACACATGCACACATGCACACATGCACACATGAGCACATGAGCACATGAACACATGAACACATGCACACATGCACACATGAACACATGAGCATATGAACACATGCACACATGCACACATGCACACATGAACACATGCACACATGCGCACATGCACAGAAACACACTGCTCATCACAGCACATACACACACACACACACACACACACACACACACACACACACACACCAGCAATCCAACACATACACAATAGTGGGTGATGGTGGGTGACAGTATCACAAGGCAAACAGTCACCACACACGTGACAGCAGGCAGACCATGTGTTGCTCAACACCATTCAGTGCAAGTGTAGACAGCCATATCTAATGACATTATACATGGCTTTGATGCATATGTGTAGTTGTTCAGTGATTGGCTACACCCTGGAACACAATGTGTACATGGACACAACATTGCTGTGCAAGTATTATCTGCTCTGCAATGTCATGTGCACCATCACTCAATGGTATACATACCATGGCTGCATGTGCTAACTGTGCGACACATACATTGCCATGTCTGATGACAGTGTCTGTGTCCATAGCACATAATAGTGGGCACAGGTGTAGCAAATGCATGCAATATACAGACACGAGATGAGTGGTGCATGTAGACATGAAGGAATCCCAATGCACGACATGGACATTGCACAGTGGTTATGGTGTGTGTGGGACATATTGCAGATATGTTGGTGCCAGCCATGACATTCCATGCTACATGACTGCAACATTAAACACCACACATACCCAATGTGTGTCATGTGACCTATACACCCATTAGCATTCCAGGACATATATGTGACTCTTTGTACAGATGTCAACTGTTGTGCAAAATGTGTATACTAGCATATGTAAGCACACACACAACATGCTATGCATGGTGTGTATAGGTGCATATGTTTGCACACACAGAACAATGAGGTGCACAGCAAAGACTGCTATGTGTAATACTGTGGTCACTGTAACCAGATTGGGTGTAGTACCATGTGCCATCATCATCATCATGCATCTTGTGGTCACTCATGGCTACTACAGTGTGACAGACCACTGCCTAGCATGCTGTACCTGAACTGCAGTGCCGTGGATACATTCACTATTACACAGCCACTTTGTACATGGGTGTATGAGGTGCCCAGTAGGGAGCATTGTCTAACATGACTGTGTTATATGTTGAGAGTGTTGCACAGCCGCATGATAGGCCTCTACCCCTGAAGTACATCATGTGTGTGTGGATGACATGTGGGATACTGAAGTGTGATCTTACAGCGGGTGTGTGGTTATGCCATATGTAGCATTACTTTGTGTACTGCATGTGATAAATGTCATATGTTGTGTACAGGTGTTGCAATTATGCCTATCCAATTTGTAGTATGGGGTTGCCACAACTGTGTGTCATGCTCTGTGTATTGCATGTCAGTGAGGCAGCTACTGACATTACTGAGCTGTGCAATGTCTCACAGCAAACATGCACGGCATGCATTATGCATAGGTGTGTTACATGTACATGGCCTACACCTCACCTGTGACATGCATATTTCATTACCAACATTGCAGGTATAACACACTCACCAGCATGGATCGGCTGCCCTGTCGTCACACCAGAGGGACCTATGAGAATATGAGAGGGTTTGTCAGTGGCCACAACTGTGGCATTGCTACAGTGGGTATGCTAAACTGCAGTACAAAAACAGTCAACAATCACAGGTGTAGAGATATTATTCTAACTATCTGTATTGCACAAAACTAGGCAGCGGAACTGCTAAACACACAGTACACATCTCATGTACACATAATCTAACAATACAGTTAACTGTTGTCTACAGATAGGGCATATTACCTGCTTGCTCCAGGTGGATGTGCTGGGTAGCTCCGGCCTCCATTACAACACATGTCAGAGGTTGATGTAGCTGTTGTCCAGGAGCCAGTATGCTTAGGAGCAGCTCCTCCGCTCTGGTGAGGGGGGATGAATGGCCACCCCACCACCTGTGGCAAGCTGCTGTTTTTGGATATCAGACGCATGCCACCGGACTTGCCTAATTAAATCACTGCAATGATGGCGTACCTGCTCATATGTCCGGTTATACATGCCTATGTCATTTACCCGACTAACAAGTTCCTGCCACAGTGCAGTCCGCTCCTGCTGGTGCTGGCTGCTTCTGGAGAAGAGCATTGTGTACCACTGCAATAGGCTGTCGAGTATCACCTCTTCCTCATTCACTGTGTATGCTGGGTTGCATTGGTGGGCCATCTGGCTGAAAAAGATATGAACAATATGTGTGCGAGTGTCCTGTGGCACACTTTACACCTTTACCCGCAGATATCACTTTACTGACATATATGCCATCCTATTGTCTGTCAGAGGTTACACACATTCAATACCACTTATTGGTTCTCAGGCCACAACTAACTAACACTGCCTGGCAGACCCTATACATCACACCAGTATACAACAGTACCCGACACACTGTTTGTGACACATTGCACAACCTCAAGACAGGGGTGTACATCACACCAATGCAGCAACAGATATGTCATCCATTGCAATGGATGTAAAGTACAGGTACAGTAGTACCAATCAACCACCCTAGTCATTGATGCCATAGCCTTGCCTAACAGATGTGTCCAGTTGTTACTATAGGTGGCATACTGCTGTAACAGACTATATATGTTGCTGGATACACAAGTTAACCCTGTAATACACATATGATTGCAGCCATTGTACAGGCATAATCACACACACACATAAGGCTAACATACAACGCACCACTGTATGCCAACACAGATGAGCATTACCTGTGTACCATACGGTATTGTGTGCCACTACTTACACATCCTTATGCCTGCATTCTGTGCTCTGTGCAAACTACAGGAAACACACATGACAGTGTTTCTAAGCAATGTGAATGCACACCATACTGTGCTGTTTAGGCCTACAGCTTCAGGTAGTACTACAATTCATATTGATGATGAATTCACCAGCAGTACCACTCACTAAGCATACATGTATTGCTTTAGTCTACAATGAGACACCACATTCATCAACGGAGAACTACATCACATCATATGCTGTACTACTATGTCTGCCTAACAGTACATTACACATCAGTTGCTGTCCTCACAGCTAGGATAGGCACTACCATGTCAGATACAACATCACACTAAGCTATCACACCTTTACAGACCTTGCACACATTCAGCGTTACACCTATTCAACCTCACATAGCAGCTATTGCATTACATACATGTGTGAGTGCATAGTGTCATAGGTAGGTAATATGCTATTGGCCCTAGGGCCTACGGCAGCCTAGCCATATGCTACCCTGGCCTTTGACACACATGTACTTTGATTTCACTTGCCCCTGCCAACCTGAATCACAGAGGTGTTTCCTGGGGTGTATTACCAATCTCCCACACAATCATCAGGGGTATTTATAAAAACTGCTAAGGAGGAGCCTTGTTTGCTATTGCTATGTGGTCTATTCTGGTGTATGGCATATCTCTGAGATGGGAACCTATCCCTCCAGCATGTACTGTTTAGTGAGCTGACAAGGTTTAGAGCCCTAGAGTGTGTATCCCGAGGGATTGTGATATATTGCCATGGTGGTTGTCACCCAGCTATGGGTGTGACATACCTCTGTATGTCCGGCAGATGTCACTTGTGTGTGGCCAGTATGCAATACAGTGTAGTTGTGGTTTTGTGAGTCAGTCTGCATAGGGCATCTGCTTGCGGACAGTATTACCCTTTGGGAGGTCTTTCTGTGGCCTGTTCACCTGGTGTAGTTGTCGTGTGAAGTACATACCACACAGGGCATTGTGATGAGTAGAGGGGAACTCTACCCTGTACTTCCATAGATGACACACCTGTTGTCATGACACATACCACACAAACAGATTACAGGTGTAGTGTGGCACTGTCTTCATCAAAGTGGAGGCTACTGTCCACCTGTGTCCCATGTTCCCTTATCACACCTTCACTGTTAGGTACAACTCTACCTATGTGGTAGTTAATGGGTACACTGTTTTGGAAAGGTGGAATGGCACTGCAGTATCAACACTTGTCTACAGTCCATGCCTTGGTCACCACACACCTGTTGTAGTACATATGACCCCGAGTCTCTCTGTCACTCTCTCTCTCTCACTCTATATGTGTGTATATATATATATATATATATATATATATATATATATATATATATATATATATATATATATATACATATTATATATATGCATATCTGTACACATACATGTACACATCCATTGCTGTACACATGCATGTACATATAGGCACATGTACAGTCCACCTTTCATGGTGGGGATATCAGTTATGCGACAGTTGTGGGATGTACAGGTATGTGATTAAATTGCACAGTGTTGTGCAGAATGCATGTGGGTGCCATCAGCCCTTGTAGCATTAGCAGACCTCACTGTCTGTAACACAGCAGAGCTGACAAATCTGTCCCACGGCATTTAACCACCACATGACATATATCAACACTACCATAGCTGGCCTTAGGCATAAGCCTACTGGGCGGCCGTCTAGGCCGCCGCTCTAGCAGGGGTGCTTTTCCATTATTTATGTGGTGTAGCTAGACAAGGATGGGGGCATCAGGAAGTGTGGTAGGGGGTGCCGTGGAGCCCTTTTGCCTGGGCACCAGTTCACCTAAGGCCACTCCTGCTGTCTTCTAGGCCACACACTATGACCTACATGAATATATGCACATATCAACCTTCACTGACAAATATCTGTCCACCTTTCACTAACAGTTGCAGTATGTCACTTGCCCTATGCACATGTGCAGATACAGATAGATACATTATGCTGCCACACATGGATGATTTGCAGTGTGTACAGTACTCTTCAGGAACATCTACAACATGCCAACAAATGTTTTGGGTTTTCGCTCTCTATTTAACTTTTGGTCTCAGTTTCTCACTCTGTTCTGTCTCTGTCTCAGTCTGTGTCTGTGTCCGTGTCTCTCTCTCTCTCACTCTCTATCTCACAGCACCTGCAATGATATAATTGCATGTGTGGACTGCAGGTACAGCCTGCTTTTCTAGGTATCTGCACTTGTGCATGTAACAGCCTCTGCACCAATTGTTGCCCACCATTCAGTAATTGCATGCAGCCTGCTGTTTGGTGATTGAATTACTCACTGTGATTGCAACCCACTGCTATAAAATGCCAAGTTAGGTAGGCGTAGCCCTTTCAGATTTCCAAGGTGGGGCCCATGCTTGTTTGCTCTGGACACCGTTGTGTCCGTCTGAAGGTTGGTATATGTCTCTTATTTGATGCTAGGGTTGTAGCCAGTTATATGCATGTTGTACTCAAACCTGAATGTTGCTGCTTCCAGTACACACATCTCAGTGTAGACATGTATGCACCCCTCCAAATGCTAACACAGGATACATGGGAGTATGTACTTTTTTCTCACTTACACAATTAACTGCCATACAAATGTGGTTATTGCACTGTATTCCTGTGGCCAGTATTTATCTTGGTCTGATACTGTGTGGTGTTTGTAAAGTGCTACTGTAACATTATTCCCTGCTAGGATGGCTGGTTCTCCTTTCACAGTCATGTCATGCAATCACCTGCTGGTAAAGACCCACAGAAAAGGATTTGTGTTATACCATTCCTAATTTCCATTTACATTCCCTGATTGTAATGCATTATATATTTATTTCAGAACCAAGTTAATTGTATATCTGCTGTGGCTTAGTGGTAATTCATGCAGTCTATTGTGTCAATGGTCTGGGGTTCGAGACTGGCAGAGTTTTTATCTTTTGCTGCTCAGCAGAACAAGGGCCCTGCCATAGACTGACTAAGGCACTTTTAAGCAGTTGTAAGCGGGTTTGCGTGGGTTTGCGTGACACTTAGCGATGCTTAGCTAAGCGCACACATACGCACACTCACTTAATCCCGCTTACTACTGCTTAAAAGTGCTTACGCCTGCTAACCCCGTGCTAATTTCTTTAAAAAAAAAGAAAATGGGGAGATAGGAAAGTGGTGAATAAGGAGGCACAAAGAGGGAAAGACAGTAGGAAAACAAGCTCGGGATGTGCAGGACGGGTGTAGGGAAGTCCATAGCTGCCCATTTCTTTACCAGCAACAGCTGTGCATATGTTGAAAATTTGGAGTGAAATTTGAAACCTTCTACCCCTGAGAGAGGGGTGAGGACAACATAGTTTGTTGTACTGCCAATTAAAATTATCAGAGTACATGTCCAATGGATATGTGTGCGAAATGGAAAGCTATGTATGGGGCGTAAATTTTTTTTCGGGTGCAGATTGCCCTTTTGTTTTCAGGGGAGAGTGGAAAGTGAGGTAGAGGAAGTAGGTATATTTGGGGAGGTAGGTTGGTTAGGTAAACAGACAAGACAAACAAGATGCATACAGGGGTGGAGTATGACACATGGGGTGGGTGAACACAATTGACATGGACGGATGTTTGGAAATTGCAAGCCCATGAGCCCACAGATGGTAACAGTGGGACTGAGATCCCCACCCATGGGCAGTCACCACTGGACCTTCACAGACCTGAGGGTCGCTGTGCTGTGGGCTGCGTAACAGGGGCAGGCTCACCCGTGAGTCACGCCACTCTTGCCTCAAGCTGGCATAGGAGATCAACCTATGCACCACAACCCGGACTCTTCGGAGGGTGACAGGGGGCCCTTCTCTGCCCACGCTTGCAGGGGGGCGAGCCCCATCCCCTGCAGCGCTTCCACCCGAAGGTGGCGCAGGACTTACAGAGGAGGGTGGCCCGGGCTGGGCACCAGACCTGCTGGTGATAGGTGCAACTGCCAGCTGAGGAGGGACAGGTGAATCCACTGGGACCTGCCTTCCCATACGTTCTGTGATTAGGTGTGTTTAATTACAACATAGATAACAGCATTCCAAGTTAGTTGTAACAGCATGCAGTAATATTCCCATTAAACCAACACACCAGGGTTACAACAGTTGAACAGCAAGCATAACACATGCATGTATTGAACGACAGTGGACATTCCAACAGCATGCAGGGATGATTGGTGGCAACAGGCCACCAAGATTGTGGTCTTTTAACAAGGGACATGCATCAAAGTAAGTGCAGATTTTATATAACAATAGGACATATGTCCCAACAAATGTTATCAGATTAGACATACCCATTGAGGTGTGGAATTGCATTGTTTATGCACATGGAGTAGGGTGTAAAAAGAAACCTCCATTAACATCTTATTACTACTTTAACTGTACACTACATTCCTATTGACTGCAGGTGTATATCCCCTACATGTATTCTTACACTAGGCAACATGCATTTGATTGCGTTATGGGTTTTGCTACTTCATGATATACCTGGCCTATATCTGACATGGTAACTGTCCAGGATGCAGATGTTACTGCTACATACTTGTATTTAATTGACTTGTTTATGTATCTGCACATCTGGATGTGTTCACATGGCTTTTTTACTTGTTTTCTACACAACACTACTTTTCAGGTAGCACACTAACATTTCTGGGGCACACCTTGACAGGCTACTTGTGTGCCAGATTTACCTATGCATGTCAGCCATTTCACAACTGTTTAGGACTGTTGCATACTTCACAGCTACTGGCACTTCCTTCATCCACTTTATATGGGACTGCACTACTGGGGGTTGTCAGCACTTACTACAACAGAGTAACATTTCTTCACTGCAAGGGTGCAACAACATTTCTGAGTAACTGGCACATACACTATGCAAGTATTATACCTTTCTTATTTACATTAAAACTCTTTTCTACAGGCTCTCTCCTGTATTTCACATTACACTGCATACAGTAGACATATTCAGGACATGTTATACCTTTATTGATAGGTTACAGGACTGTTTTGCAGGCTCACTCACTTTTTATCTATGACAGTGCATGCAGAGATAGTATTCCAGACATGTTTTAATTCATGGGTTACTAGACTCTATTCCTGGCTATCTGACTTATGATATGTAACAGTAAATGCAGAGGATTTATTCAGGGAATGAATGCTTTTTAGTTCGCAGCTACTGCCACTTCCTTCATCCACTTCCTATGGGACTGCAGAAGTGTGGGTTGACAGCACCTAATACAACAGTGCTATTTTTTATTGCAAAGGTACAACAACATTTCAAAGTAAGTGGCACAGACACACTCTAGGTTTTATACCTTTATTAATTACATTGAACACTCTTTTCTACATGCTCTCTCCTTTACTTGTTATTACAGTGCATACGGAAGACATATTCAGGAGATATTATACCTTTCTTGATAGGGTACAACACTCTTTTTCAGGCCTGCTCACTTATATGTTATGACAGTACATGCAGGGATAGTATTCCAGAATCATTTTACCTTGATTGGTGGGTTAGTACACTCTATTTCTGGCTCACTGACCTTTGTTATATAACAGTACATGCAGAGGATTTAATCAGGACATTTTATTGCTATATTATTGGGCTTAAACACTTTTCTCATGCTCACTCACATATATCATGTAACAATACATGCAGAATATTTACTAACCTGCCTGGTGGCGCAGCCTTACCAGCCTATCTGCATAGGCTTGCTGAGTCATAGCATGAGCACCTGCAGCTGTGGAGTAAATAAAGTGATATTGAGACATACCTATCCATTATTCAGACTATATTATCTTATCTTACATACTGCATTCCATGGCTACCTACTTAGTAGTGGGGCATCCCGCATTTGATGGGCTTCCTGGATCCACTGGTTCAGAAGGTCCTGCTTCCGCCTCTTCAGGTCTGCATGGTGGTGACGGACCTGCTCACCAGTCTGAGGGACGCCTGTGGCACTGGTGAGTTCATGAGCCAACCGATTCCAAGCCTCCGCCTTATACTCCATTCCTTGGAACTGGCCCTGCAGGAGTCGGGGCTCATGCCAATGGACTAGGAGCCATACCATATATCTTGACTCCTCGATGCCCCAGTGTTGCGCTCTAAAGCGTGTTCCCTCTCCAGCACCAGACATTCTAACTGCAGATGGGAGCTACAATCAGTCGTTGGGAGTATTCCCGCCTATGCGGCTTAAATATGCCGCATTTCCCGCACTTTTCTGTGATTGGCCATTTTTGAATATTCTCTGCTGACTGCAGACCTGCTTAGCAATGGTTAATCAAACATTTATTACTATATATATGTTAACAGTGGATGTTTATCTAAGCTGTTGTGGCTTAGTGGTTCTGTACTTTGACTATGATGTACAGTGTCCTGGGTTCAAACCTTATCATTGCATTTTATTTTACTACTGTCCAGACAAGTTAGGGGACATGGCTGTGTTTAAGCAACTTTGCTCTATGTTGCTCCACTTTGCCCGATGGTGCACTGGTTGGTGCGGCGCGCACCTCCACGCAAACCGATTGCACTGGGTAAAGTGCTATTTACCTTTAGGCAACTATTTTGCGCTGGGTAAAATGCGATTTAGCTATGGGCAACTATTTTGCACTGGGTAAAGCGCGATTTAGCTATGGGCAACTTCATTGCGCTGGGTAAAGCACGAGTTAGCTAGGGGCAACTATATTGCGCTGGGTGAAGTGCTGCTTAACTGCAGGCAATTTTATATTGGGATCCTTTAAAATATTTGTTTTATTCACTGATACATTGGCCATTTCACTGCCTTTTACTTATGTTTAAACATATATGTTGGGTATTATTCCATATACTGATTTAAAAAAATAAAAATTTAAGGGAGTGGTGGGACTTGAACCATGAATGCCTCTTCTTTGTGCGAACGCTCTACCAGTACACTATTGTTATTTGGTATGATTTGCATAGACATTCTTTCTTATGCTCTTCAATGTCAGTAATGCTAACTGTAGCTAAGCAATGGGCACACCCGCGCACACACGCGCAAATACGGGCAGCTATTTTGGGAGTTTAAACAACATTTTAATGTTATGCATTTTAGAAGTGTGATGGGGGTTTACAATATCAGACAGTGGGGTGTTGGGTGCAGGGACATTTGAGCGGACTCGCTCTAGTTTATTTACTTTTATTTTCAACACTTGCAGGGGCAGGGACATTTAGACTGCTCGGCAGTCAGACACTCCCCTGCTTTCTTACACGGTCCGTGTAAGACTTATGGTTGAGTTAGCTTGCCCTCATGCATATTCATGGCACGCTGATGTCATACCGTTCAACAGCAGCCTCCGAGTAAGACTTATTAAGTCTTACATGGAGGATTCGTGAATCTGGGGGATTGTGTCATCATTTAAAATAGAGTTTATACCTTTGCATTCAATCATTCCACCTCATGAGGAACTGGACTCTCCACCAAACTGTCTCTTTCTACTTCAGCCTTTAATGTTCCTTCAAACTAATCTATATTCTTGAAAGACTGGGGACCACTTTTAAGTGGTAATGAAGGACTACTTCCTAAAATTTTGAAAGAAAGGAATACTCTGCCAGTATGCCAACTCAGATATTTTTTAGGTTGGCATGGGATGCAGGAGAAGGGGTTTTCCATGGGATGCAGGAGAAGGGGTTTTCCATGGGATGTAGGAGAAGGGGTTTTCCATTCCAGCGCTACTAACAGCTGCACCACACTTGCATGGACCTTCTCTTCTTTCCCTTGTGGGACACATCTCCTCAGTCTGGTGCCACTGTTTTTTCATATTCCCAGCAGCCAGTATTCCCACATCTATGAAGGTACTGCCCCTAAGACATCCTTAATCAATAGCTTTAACACTTCTCGATAGAACTACACCTGTCTACACAGCCAGAACAGTTGAACAATCCCTACTTTTGGTGTCCTGCACCTTCAGCAATTATTATGTCCCACAAAGCCTTTTTCATGTAACCTTTGGGGCATGCAGTGTAATTTCTGAAGTAGACAAAATTACTGACATTTAAGTTTATGCCACATACTCAGGTCATTAGTAGCTCTCCCTGTTTCCTTGCATTCAGCTTTCCCTATATGGAATCCCTCTCCTCTACCTATTCTACCCCATTGGAATCTAATTTGTACTCTCGGTTGTTTTGCCCGATAGTCTCATAAATCTTTGTATATAGAACTCAACCTACCTCTTGGCAATATCTTCAGTTTTTACCAATGAGTCATTTTTTGCTGCCATCTTCCTTTTCTGTGTATCTGACACAAATAGCTTTTATCTGTTCATAAGGAAAGCATTTCTGTTTTGCTTCTGTTGAAATGCTGGCATACTTCTTCAAAAGATTTGAGGTTGTCATCTTCATACGCACTTAAGAATTGGCCCCATTCCTGTACTCCAATTTCTTCCATCTGTTTTGTGGACAGTAAGATATTATGGATTACTTTGGGGTCACATTATGCATTTGTTTTGGCCCTACTGTCCATACATAATCACACAATATCATCGTTGTCCTTTCTCACATCTGCAACCAGCATTTAGGCATTCTCCCTTTATCCCAGTATGCTAGATCAACTAGCAATGGAGAAACTGTTGAGCAAGTGAATATTGTGCCAAGTGTAATCCTAATGCATACCTGGGAATGTCTGGTAATCCCCATCCTCCATAGCAATGTGGAAATTTAACATTCCATGCTACCAACCTAATCCATGATTTGTCGAATCCAACATTTTCAATGCATTGTTGGAATAATGGTTAAGGTCTCCTCATACACAAAGTGCAGGGTTTGATTCTGACCTCAAGTTACTGGCTAGGCTTAAAATCGCCCTTCAAAGCAGTTAGCCTAGTATTCACATATGATCCCTATGATCTGCTGAGGATTATGATCTAACAGCAGATCCAGATGACACTGAAAAGTTTGAGGAATTATTATAGTGCCAACTGTATAAATCTTTCCTTACAAAGTCAGAGGGATTTCACTGTGTGGATAGATCTTTCCCTGATTTTACTTTCCAGACTTTCCAAAGTCATTTTGCAGGTGTCTTCTCATGTTTACCCTACTAACAGATATCAGTACTTAGAATATGGTACCTACGTGAAGGGTAATAAAGACACATTTTCTACAAAACCTCTCCAAACCCTTATCAGTACTTTTTAGTCATTATTGCATTGTAGACCTGAGACCTCCACAAACTCTCTGAAAGCATACAGCACACCTTGGCCCGCTTTATCAATATTATCTGTCAGAAGGATTCAATCATCAGCAAACATATAAAGCCTACTCTTTACCCCTGTGCTTCCATGCATTCTTTCCCTAGTATGAATAGGCTGAATGAAAGTGCACAGCCATGCCATATTTTGTGTCTAATGTAGCCTAACTCTGATAGACTTCCATTGACAATAACATAAAACTAGGGGTTGAAGTGCAGCTCTTCCACCCAGTGCAGGAACTTCACTCAAATCTCCCTCCATTTTAGTATTTGGAACAGGAAATCCCAACTAATTGTGTCAAATGCCTTTTGGATATATGTAAAAAATATATATATAGGTATATTGTTATTTGTTTGGGAATTCTTTAGTGTAAAAATGTCTAATGCCTACCAACCATTTCATATATTCTGGTAATGAAAACATTTTGCCTTTGAGACACTGTAATAGGGCAGAATTTCTCTAGACTAATATCTTTTTGAACAGTTTCATACCTACATTAATTTGGGATATTAGTCTAAAGACACTTGGTCCTGGGGCCTCAGAATTTACTTTGGGAATAACTGTTACTATAGCTTGGTTCCATTCTGACGAGACCTTTAGTCTTTTTTACATATTATTTAAAGGCCAAGTTAGCGAATCTGCTATTACGTTGTTATTCCAGTTGCTTGATTAGCACAATGTTGTTTTATAACTATTCACACTTTCTACACAGTAATATCTTTGTCTAATTCTTTTGCCCATTCTTCCTGTAGCTCTAAATTCCCATAATGCTGGGCTTCTCTCTATATTTCCCCCAAAGTATTGTAGTATTTTTTAATCTCTTCTGTAATAGCATATTCCATTAGTACAAGACAACTCTCTGTCCCTCTAACAGTAGAAATCATCTGTCTTGATTTGTATTGCTTAAATACTGTGAGATAACCATGGGAGCTTTCTCTCCTTAAGCCACAAATAACCCTCTTCCATCTCATTTCCACTTCTGCTTGTGTAACTTCCCAAAATTTAATCTTTGTTTTCAGCCTCTACATTTCTTTAGTCAACTCTTCATTGCAAAAAGCTTATCTAGAATCCCCTTTTGCAACACACTGAGACTAGGCCCTTTCTGGGTCATGATACTTTCTCTATGATTCCTTTCCTTTCTATCAGTTCCATAAGTGGAATCCTCTCAAAGAACTACAGCCTTCCCTGATTTAGGCAGACCCTTAACTCTTAAGTTCACCCTCACCAATCTATTTTCTAAATCATCTATTTTCTATGACTGGCCCTTCAATTCCAAACTCACCTTCTTCAAACAGTCCATGTTCACAATGGCAATGTTTTATGTTTGCTGCAGCAACAACTCTTGCTATCCCACTCTCCATTTCAGCTCCATGAAGTGGACTTACTGCTTCTCCATGGCTGCCTGAGAGGTGTTAATATCCTTTGCTACCTGTGCCATCCACTCAAATAGTATACGCATTCTTTCTTTAATGGTGGTGTCTCTAAAGGTCTCCCACAAGCTGGATTGCTCTACAGTGACTTTTTCACCATTCACCATTATATAAACTAACAACTGCACAGCTCCTTACTATAAAACTAATTATGCCTTGCCTTAGCAGAGATCCTGTTTTAGGAGGCCCTGGCTAGCCATGCCCCATTTACTCTACTCCTTTGAAAGGATGTCCTTTTGCCCTTATATAATTTTCAATGAATTGTTTATTTATCATTGAATGATGACCAATGGCTCTACATGCAAATTTCTTCAGCTGCCCTTTATTTACATTATTTTATTTCATAAATCTATTGTTACTGAATTATCTTACATTTTCAAGATCTCTGGTTTCTTTGCTTGTATTTATTAACATTTTAATTTCTATTTCGTTTACTTCTCAACATCAACTGTTTTATGTATATATTTATTTACGTTTGTTTCAGTTTTCATTCAAGTTCAGCTAGTTGTTGCTACTAATTTTATTTTTATATCTTACTTGGTCTGTACTACTTTTACATTTCAGCGTTATTGTTATACATTTCAGATCATTTGCAATTATATTTCAGTAAGATTTATTTTGACCAACAACTTTCTCACAGATTTATCTCGTGAGGCTGTATTGCCTGTTGGCGATGCTGCATCCTTAAAAAACATAGGAGCAGCCTTTGCATCTGCTTTGCACAAGAGCCTTCTGATCAGGGCTAGGCCACCAATACTTATATATATGCACAACAGCAGGAAAAAAAAACTCTACTGTTCTGAATTTTGTGATGCTGTTAAATGTATTTGTGGTTCCAGATAGTACCTCAGGGCAGATAATATGTATCTAATCTCTTTCATTCTGAGCATGGTTGTGGCATTCTAATAGTCTAGAATAAGTCAGGTACTATCTCTGACATGTAGCAAACCTATGACCTGATACACATCATGGAGATCTGCTTGGGTCTAACACATTTTATGGAAACATACAAGCTTTAAACACAACCTTTTTTTCTATGCAGTCATATAAAACACACTGACTCAAGTACAGAAAATTACAAAACACGTGTACTCAAGCAATGGTGAATTTTATGCAAAGGGCCACCTAGTGCTTTTCAAATTTGAAATACTACCGCATACCACATTATTACAAATATATCCCTCAGCAGTTTTTTTTTTCATGGCTCCTGATCAGTGTCTATATTCAGTTCCTGTCCTCCTTCATCTCACTGCAGAATTTGACATTGCAGATCATGGGTCCTGCTTGAAGATTTAAGTAATGACTACAGCCTCTCAGGAAATGCCTTGAAGTAGTTTGCCTCCTGCCTGTCCATATATTCACAGATGATTGTTTTTTGGATGCTAATTCTTCTTTACTGTGCTCCAGAATGGGATGTACCAAAGGAGTCCTTTTTTGGGAGTGTATCATCTCCACTGTATGTTTATCGCAAATGACCAGTCTGTTAGAAGTAAGGATTTGTAGTATCACTGGTATTCTGAGGCCATGAAATTATACATCTCTTTTCTTTAGGTTTCCCTCTTGTTTCTAAATTCCTTTGTGGAATTCCTATCAATGGATGATTGGTAGCCGTCTTCAGTTGAGTATGACTAACACAATTGCCATGACTGTACATGCTACTCTAAGGGTATCCAGTACACAGTTCTTGAGCCTCCCACATTTCACTTTATGTCTAAGTGCAGAGTCTTGGGTCATTCTTAAAGACAAATTGACTGTAGAGGATCATATTGTCATTAATTCCTCTTGCTTCACTTTAATTAACTTCTACTAAGTCACACACCGATCTAGTTGTTCTTCTGAATACCCTGAGTGTTGCAATTCTTTATGCCTGGGACTTGATCAGATGCAGTATAAAACTCAGTTGCCATGTTATTAATTCATGCCATATTTCTGAGGTCCCATGGTGCCACCCCAGTTCTTATGCTGGTTTTGCCATTCTGTCCTATTCATGTTCTGTCTTTGCAAATAAGAGACTTTTGTCAGTTACAAAAGACTCATGTGCATGTTCAGGGATTTATTCTTTTACCCCATAAGCCACAAAACCTACAACGTCTTGCCAATGTAGCTTACAGAAGTCCCAACACCCGGTATTTTTAAGATATCCATTTATTCATGTATTATGTCTACCATTTTAGCAATTTAATTATTTTTTTCTCCCTAAGCCGAAAGACACAACAACTGGCCCATGTTTGTAGTATGAAATGCTTTTCCTATTTCATAATGATTTATATGTTTCTATTCATTTGATATTTCACTGCTTAACTCAGTAAAATAAACTTGAACTTAAACCCTGAGAGGTTAATGCCTGGATTTAACAGACTAAGTTAAATTGCCCCGATGCATTCAGAGAATTCATGAAAGAATTTGATAAAAATAAATCATCTTTGATAACATTTTTCATTTGATTGAACAATTGTGGCTGTTTCATTTAAGCTTAGTGACATCTTATTTTGAAACATGTATTTTATTCTGTCATATCTCATTCACTTTTGTATGCCATGAGGAAAGGCATACAGCCTGAATTTCTTGTAGCCAAATGGGGGAAGATTCTTTTTACTGTTCTCAAAGTGCTAGATGACCAAAATATTATGGTTTTGTATGACTCTGGTTGTGCTGAATTATTTGATTATTACAGCATATGTAAATGCACACAAATTAATGCACTATCTTGGCTTAAAATGGAGTTTGGACATAGTGGTTTATCCTTACATCCTGTTATGATGCTTATACTTAAGGAGCAAGAAAACAGTCCATTTGTAAATAGGAGCTGACGTTTTCATTCATTCATTCACTCACTCACTCCCTCACTCATTCCCTTATTACCAACTTAATATGATATTAGGTTGTTGGGTGATCTGTAACCTATTTTGATAACTCACTGGTCAAAAGGCATATTAACTCATTATGAATAGTAAACTCATTCATCAATGGATGCTCACACACTCACACTCACACTTACACTGTATGGTTATCTCTGGACAGTATAAAAGATTGCCATTTTACATACAACACATTTTGAGAATGTAGGAAGAAACCAAAGCCCCCCTCCAACAAAGAAAACTCATGCAGAAGCATGCAGACTCTGCACAGAAGGCACCTAAATTGAGAATAAAGTACTACGAAGCAGCAAGACTAACCTCTGCATCACTGGGACTGATTTTAGTATTCAATAACCCTCAATACTTGCTCTTGAAATCATTTAAGTTTCAGTAGCAAAAATGATCCCTTCTTTGTGCAGCAAGGGATGGTATAATTTCAGATGTTCTTGGTTACAGCTGATTTGTTCATGTTAACTACAGAATGCACTGGGAATCTGAAAACAGAGAGTAATACATTGTGACCAGATATTTGGATTTTGAATTTTGGATGACCCAATTTACACAAAAGTGCACTTTCGTGAATACTGGTTCACCAAACCAGGAATAAAAATAAAAAAGGAAACACCGTAAGGGCAGTTTTGCATAGGGGCAAGCCCCCCCTGCATCCCCGATATATGGGGCTATGTCCCCCACACTCCTGCTACTTTAAATATACTAACTCTGAGATGGCATTACAGTGGAGAAACAGGTATATTCCTTTATCCCCATTGTAGTGTGCTTCAGTGCTGTAGTGTTTCTTTTTTTGTTTTTATTATCGGTTCGGTAAACCAGTATTCACATGGTTTCGACAAAGAAAAGTAGACCTATATACATATATATATATATATATATATATATATATATATATATATATATATATATATAGATATATATATATAGATAGCTATAGATATATATATAGATATATATATATATATATATATAGGGTTCCTATCAGTTTGTCAAAACAAAAGCAGTTCAACACCATATGTTCGAACTGTGAACACTGAATTCTTTCCCAGGGAAAAAATTCGGTAGGCCATTTCTGTGGCTTTGCAATTTTCAGCACTGTGGTGGAAAGTTACGGGTCGGGTTCAGGTAAGTGTGTGATTGTGTGGAAGTTAGGGTTACGGTGCGGGTTAGGTGAGTTAGGGTTAGGGCGTGGGTGAGGTGGGTGTGTGATAGTGACAGACTTTAGAGTTAGGGCAGGATAGGTGAGTTAGGGTTAGGGTGCAGGTGAGGTGGGTGTGCGTTAGTGACAGACTTTAGGGTTAGGGCGGGATAGATGAGTTAGGGCGCGGGTCAGGTGAGTGTGCGATAGTGACAGACCTTAGGGTTAGGGTTTGGGTTAAGGTAAGTGGATATATAGTAGTGTATGTACAGTTTAGTGTAGGGTTAGATGTAGGATTTTAAGTGTATGTGTGTGGATTGCTGTTTTTTTGGTGTGCTTGTGTTGTATGTGTGTTTCTTGGAACAGGGATTTTTTTCCCTGGGAAAAAAAAATCGCTGTTCTAAGCCTTCAATGCTTTTGCACTTCGAGGTTAGAAGTTCGAACATATGGTGTTCGAACTTCTGCCATTTCGTCGAAGTGATATAGACCCTATATATATATATATATATATATATATATATATATATATATATATATATAAAACATCAATGCCACAGAGGGTGCAGAAGTGGTTCAAATAAATTTATTAAAACAACTTAAAACATAAAATCTTAAAACATTGAGCACTTTCATCTCATAAAAGAGACTTCATCAGAATAAATAAATCCTAACACAGAGCCATTAAATACAAGATTAAAGTACATTTCATTGGCATTTAGTTAATGAATGAATGAATGAATGAATGAATGAATGAATGAATGAATGAATTAATTAATTAATTAATTTAATTAATTTTAGTGATATAAATGTTTTTACAGATGCACATAAGGATTTTCAGAACCTCAGGCATTCCAAGAGGCTGACTCAGGACAGAGCCCACAGAGGTTCCCATATTACAAACACCAGAAAAAGGGAAGGGGGTGGTGGAAGACATAAGGATTTGTAGTGATGGTATAAATAATTCCTACAGGAAGAAAATTGTTATTCAATCAGTTATGAAAAGACAAAACTATATGCCTTATGCAACCTGACAAAGGGGGTGTAACGTTTATATTTGGTGCATAGGACTATTCTAACATCATGTTAGTACTCTTACATGATGTTGATACTTATACCCCTGTTTCCAGAAATCAGAATCATATAGCTTATCTTAGGCTTGTTTTATACCTCAAGGAATATTTGTTAAATCAGTGTATTAACATAGATATCTATCACTTTCTATGCAATCCAAATCCTATAATACCAATGATTTTCAGTAGCCCAAAAACTCATAAACAAGTGCTCTGGCCCCTATTTAGGCCTATTGTTTCTGGTACAGGGTCTAAGACATACCCATTAGTCATTCTTGTCAATAGGTGGAGCAAACATTTGTACAATGTTGTATCTTACCTCATAAAAGATTCTTGAGACTTTCTTGGTGATTTGAAAAATCACATTTGAAGGAAAATCTAATTTTCTTGACTATAGATGTGAAATACATGTTTACAGTTATACCCAAGAATGAGGGTTTAGAATATTTGCATTACAGTTTGATTCAATAGTCTACCCTTTCAAATGATACAATTAACCTCACTTTGGAATTAATGCCTTTAGTCTTGGAACACTATTACATTTATTTTAGCTGAGAATTCTTCCAGAAAATCAGAGATGTGACTATGAGAGTATCCTGTGCCCCTGCCTTTCCTAATATGGTTCTGTTAGGCTGGGAAAAAACAGTTTGTACTTGATAGTCAATTTGCAAATAAATCTAATCTATATGTAAGAGTTTTAGATGACATATTTGTGTTATGGGACAGTGAAGCTGAGGAAATTCATTCCTTCATTGAATATTTGAACAGCACTACAGAATTTTTGCAATTCACCTATTCATGAAGAGAATGGAACTGTTTCTTAGACACTCTTATTTCAAACACATCCACTGGTTTCAAATCCAACATTTACAGCAAGAAACCCTTCGGTAACTCTTATTTGCATTTTTACTAGTTACCACCCTTTATGGCAGAAAAAGAGTTTAGTAAAGGGACAAGCCGTTAGGGTGGCACATCTCACAGGGAAGATGTGTGGGATGTGTCACTTAAGTTAAAGGAAATGTTTTTAGGAAGGGGGTATCCCAAGCCCCTTTTGGACTGTTTGTTGTTAGAAGTGTACAATGAAAGGGTGAAAAGGTATAAACCTCTTCTATGAACTAGGTTAACAGTAACACCAGGTTGTGATGAACACAAGTATGAAAAGGCATTAATTGTTGAATATAACCACTTCTCCAAGGAAATAAAGAGATTATCATAAGAAACTGGTATATTTTTAAATGTAATCCTGACTTATTTCTATCAGGGGTTCAGAATCTGTATTCATTTTTAAAACTGCCTCCAACTTTAAAAACTGATGGAGAGCAAGCACATCTCCTTTTCCAAGACCACCAAAGGCTCTGCAAAATGTGGACATTGCAAACAATACACTTATATCACAAGGAATCAGATTGTGATGTTAGGAAATACTATGAAAACTAACATCATATTTCATGATGGTAATCATTCTACCCAAAGGGCGGTCTACCTTGTGAACTGTACAGGATGTCCATCATTTTATGTTGGCAAAACTGAGTATGCCCTCAGGACACACATGTATGAACACACATATGACAGTGCCTTGTATGGACATTCTATCCAATTAATTAACTAACCACCAACGAAATCTACTTTAATTTTGTATTTAATGGCACTGTGTTGGGACATGTTTAATCTGATGAAGTCTGTTTATGAGATGAAAGTGCCAATGTTTTAAGATTTTATTTTTAAGTTGTTTTAATAAATCTATTGGAACTACTTCCGATGCTCCATGGTATTGATTTTATCATTTGTTTTCAAGTTTATGTGGTTAACACTGCACCATTCGATGTATATATATATATATATATATATATATATATATATATATATACATATATATATATACATATATATGATATATATAATATATATGATATATATAACATATTTATATATATGTGTGTGTGTATGCGTATTTCTCAGTAACCTGGATCAGTTTTTTATAAAAAAGAAAAAAATTATTAAAGATATAACCACAACAGCCTAAACAAGGGGTATCTCTTATCTGGCTAAATAAATACCAAGTGAGCTACATGTCACCCACAAGGTACTAAATCAACCCGAGATCATTGACAATGTCTAACCCATTTTAAATGAACATGTCTTATGCTGGAAATATCAGCTAAAGGAATTAGCAGATGAATGTTGACCCAACCACAGCGAGTAGATCTGACGAAGGTACACAAAAGCGTCACAGAATCAGCCCTGAAAATTGACACTCTCTTTCTCTGTATTTATTGACAGGTAAACATACACAGAAATTCTCATTCCTTTTTGTTTTATCAGTTTATAATGGTTTAAGATAGGAATGTAATTTGCTGCAAGGTGGTATCCGAGCCCAGGCAATACTTAGATTGGTTTTATAAAAAAGAAAAATAAATGTAGCATCGACTGTGATAGATTAACGCACAAGTTTTCTTTTGTTTTTTTGTTCTTTGTTTTTTTTATGAACTTGATTTTCAACCAGAGTTTGCTGCACTTATGTTTAACATTTTTTGAGTAGATTTGTTATCTTTCGTTAGATGCAATTGAAATGTAGCTGTTAAATCTTTGGAAACAGGTAAAACTTGTTTGGCAAGGCAGTGTTCTAGACAGTGCTCAAATTAGTGATCCATCTTCCACCGATGGCACTACCCCTGAGGACAGACATATCTCAAAGAATGCCTGATCTCTGATCAATTGAAATAAGTGCATATTGTTACAAGCTTTAACACATTATCTGAGCAGTGGTCATCTGCCTGCAAAGTAGCATTTACAAATAAGGAGATGTCTTCAGACAAGAAGTAGCTTTGAGAGTCCTACTTCCATTTTTAACCACCTTTTTGTGTGAGATACTGCAAGGATCTTTCCAACACTATATTCTTTTGGAGAATGTGGTACTTTAACAGGGATACTGCTAGTCTTTTTCCTGTAAACCACGATTTTTTAGACTGGTGAGGGTTTTCACAGAGATGTTCTGGAGAAAGGCAAGTTCAGAGCCTGGAGCTTGGAAGGTATTCTTTTAGGTTCTGCTTAAAAATGGGACTTATAAATGGTGATCTAATGTTCATAGGAATTTTTTGTTTCAGCTTTTGGCTACTATGCAGGAGTATACCGTTTGTACTTTTTTTTTTTTTTTAGGTTTATGGGTTTCAGGGTTTCAAGAAGCTGTTTCTCAGGTGACAGTTAGGAAAGTATTGTTTGAGAATTTTACTGATGAATGGACAGCAGTGGAAAGGACTATATACCATTTGTGGGCAAGTAGAAGTTGAATGTACTTGAGGCAATTGGGAAACTCAAGCCAGTTTAATGTTTTCAGAGCAGAGCAGCGATAACTTTTGTATGACAGATAGGTTACAAATCTAGCTACCTAGTTCTAGTTTTGTAATAAGAGAGATTTGAATATTGGTAATAATTGGTGAGGCATACAGTAGAGATGGTAAAAGGTATGTATTTTGAACCTGTAGAGCATACTGAGTTTTGATGGTCTTTTTTATACAATTTTGTATACAAGGACCATATTTAAGGTCATTGCTTGCGATGCCTAGTAATTTGCTGTGAGATATGACTTCTTTATCTGTATGATTGAGAGAAGTTATTTTAAAGCTGTTTTTGAGAGGTGTTAGAGACTTCGGGGGAAATAGTTGTTACTTGGTTTCATTGGGCTTTAAGCAGAGTTGATTTTCACAGATCCATTGTTGAACAGATTTGAGTCTTATCATAGAGATTTATTTCTAAACTTAGGGTTGTATTTGCGATGAACAGCAAAACAAACCTCTCTACAAGAGATAAAATGGGAATATACATTTTGGGTATTTGTGACTGTATTTACTATAGGTTCTTCGATGGGTGGAGCTGTCTCACGTCTTCACTAAGTGTAAGGAAATTGTCCTTGGCAAAGATGGTCAGCTTGGTTGTTGGCCTTTGCTGAAATCATGTGGTGAATACCACAGTTTGGTGATCTGGTTTGACCGCTGAGAGAATGACAATGGATGAGAAACAGACAGTGGCTACATTTGTGAGGAAACAATTAAATATTTTGTTTCCCCTAGTGAGGGCTACTATTTGAAAGAGGAAGTTTGCAGTGATAAAATCAAGAATAATACTTGTGCTGAATGTGTAATACTGATCTCTTCTTGCATGTATATAATGCTAGTCTAAACTACAACTTTAAATAGCTTACAAAACAATGTTTCATCTACGAATATAAATATTAACAAATGTTTGATTCTTTTTGAAATGACTTCCTCTGACATTCTGTTGTGTTTAATGCACAGACTATCTGCCTTTTGCTGCTTCTACTCATTTTGCTGAGCTGGAGTATTTGTTTGCATCAGCTGCTGCATATAGAGCAAATATTTCTTGCAATGTATTGCAGAGGTTTACTGTGCTGCAACTTAGGTCATATAGAAGTCTTGAGTTCAATTCCAACAGTTTCCGTTTTTCTATTATGTGACTCTTAGCAAGTCTCATATTTGAAATAATGAGATACTGGACTGGACTGCAGTCATATTTGCTGTATACTGGAATGAGAGAGAAGCTACTTTCATTATTCTGGATAAAATGTTGTAATAATCAATACCTGTTCTAGAAGGCAGCATTACGTTATTATAACACACACAAAAAAAAAAAAAAACATTGCTTAGACTCCTGATAGCTGTGATCAAGTGTTTTTGTTGTATATACCTGAATTGTCTTGTCAGAGGTGGCCATGTAGTTGAAGACACTGTCAGACTAGTGAAGTCCAGACATCTAGGTGTCTTTCTTTTTTTTCAGTAAGAAAACCTTGAGGACAGCAATAGCATGCCCCTCTTTGTAGAAATCATTGCATCAATAGCTGATAATGCTGTTATTACAATACTGACTTCCCAGACTTGCTTCGCCCCATCATAGGACCTATGTTAGTGCTCATTCCTGGGTCTGCAGCTTTGGAAAGGTTTGATGTTTTTCACTGTTGTTGTCAGATAGGGTTTTCATTTTTGGTGTGATTGTTTCAGCAATTAACATGCACATTCATATATTCACACCACACACACTTAACAGATTTAACAAGACTTTTGAATATTATTTGCTTACAAATAAAGGTACTTCTTCACTGCAAATTGTGTTTATTCACTTCATAGACCACACCACAATCTAATTCTTGAGCAAAATGCATTTTCTGTCACAGTGCACCATACTGGAGAGCCCTTACTTTTAGGTGTAAGAGACATGGATCATCTTACGTTTCAAGCAAAAATATGGCTTGCTGCTGCTTTTGTACAGGTAAGAAACTAAAACACGCATGCTTCTTACTTTTGTACAGGTAAGAAATTAAACATTTAACATGATGCTGCTTTTCTACAGGTAAGACAATAAACAGGTGGCACACAGATCAAGAGGGTGGCCTAATGGTTAAGGTGCTTGCCTTGCAAGCAAAAGGTGCAGGGTTTGAGTCTCACAAGGGTTAAATGGCTAAGCTTAAAATGGCTCACAAGGGCAGTTAGCTTAGTACTAACCTATGAACTGCTGCTTTTGTGCAGTTAGGAAACTCACTAATCTGTCTTGCTTTCTACTTCCGAATGTAGGAATGTAAAGTACCCTTGCTGCTATGTATGGTTTTCTAATGACAGTTTTTTCATCTATACCACACTGAATTGCGTTAAACTGTAATACATACTTTAACTGTGTAGTTATTTCAATGTGCAATTTTTGTCACCTGTTTGTTGTTGCATTTTGTTTGATGGCCCAGGTCATGGTAAAAAATAGTGTGCTAATCAGATCTGTACCCACGTTTTAAATGTATTGGCAGACATTTACAGTACATTTGGCTGAAGTGTTTTAATGAATGAAAAATAAAACATACATAATTGAAGAAACAGGTAAATAACTTAGCAAATAAAACAATCTCAAATGTTTATTATGCCTAAATAGTTTTACAAATGATTTAACTGCATAATAAATATAGAGACAAACAGATATAGCTACAGATAGACAGATCTGGTTGATTAAACGATTGACCTGAAACAAATGATTGACCTGTGTGCCATCTACAGATAGACAGATCTGCAGATATAAAGACTTCTACTAACAATGAATGTTAATAACATTTGGATTGCAGTAATTGATTGAAATCATATCCAGCTGATCATTTTCACTTCAGGGCAAGAACCTGTGCTGAGTTGCATCCATTCAATGAATATCTGTAAACTCTGAGCAGCGCTTTAGCTGGAATACAAGCTGTTTCACAATCCAGGAGCCGGGATTAATGATATTTTTTAAACACACTATGTTGACAAAATGTAATCTCTATTATTTTTCATAGATTTTTGAGCTTTCCTTTTTAAAACAAGCAAAATGTGTGTCTCTAAACCCCATGATGAGAAGTGAGCAGGGGTGTTTAAATGGATAGTTAAAGCTTCTTCAATCCATTTCTCTAATCACATATTTAGGCATGCTGTCCATTTATGAAAGGATTAATGAGCACACTTTACATGGCAGCATATAAATGACACTTCTGTCTCAAATCTACATAAAAGGCTTCTCTGTTTTATTATGTTCTTTGAAAAATGTAAACTAAATTAGCATTCTGTCTACAAAGAACTGCAGTCTAAATTAACTTTTCACCAGATGGATAGGGAAAACATATGCTTCTTGTTTGGATAAATCATTACAAAATAGTCTGTGGCATGCAATAATTTAATGAATAAGAAACTTGTAATATATTTATGAGTAATTCATGTATTGCAAATGACAGGAGACATGGAACCAGATTTCACCAAAGCAGTTGTGAGAAATGTGAAAGAGTTCAGGTTCCTGGTAATTTGTCAAATATTACGCAACCAAAGTAAGCCTTGAGTACTTATTTTAGGACAAACAATGTGGGAACCATCTGGTTTCTAATGCTCTGCTTTTGTATTATCACCAAAACCCAAACCATTTACTTTTAAGAAACAAGTCCCTTATCTAGCTACAGTTAGGGTAGCTAACTGCAGAGTGCTAAGATACTCTTATTATGTTCAAACACACAAGGACTTCAGAATCAAGCTGACATCTATGTGAAAGAAAGCATAGTATTTATTGAAAGAAATCTCAGGTGTAAGATAGACTGAAGACTTTAAAACAATAGACATTGTTCCTACTGACTACCTATCTTTCTGATAATTGCAGGCACATACACACAGCATAAGTTCATGGTGGCAAATATCTGACTGTCAGGTTCCCCAGAAAAGAGAGCGGAGACTATTCTTTCAGTCAAAAGTATCAGGATCCTGACTGACACCAAAGGATCAGTGCTGACAGGGAAAGTACCTCTGTTGTTTGCATCTACTTGCCTTAAACACAAATGATAGTGATCCAGTAACATCCAAGACCAAAGTGATCTTGCTGTTGCAATGGAACAGGTCACTTGTTAGTTGCCAGTTCTTACTCCAGCCAAAACTGCACACAAACACATATCAGTAACACTGATAGGTCTCCAATTTGATAATATTTGTTGTATTACTTCTTCTTTCATATTTATCTGGTTTGGGTTCACCACAGTGGATCACCTGTCTGCTCATGATTGGCAGTGGAGTTTTACAGTGTTGAGTTGCCAGCCCATGCCCAACCTTCCACAGAAGGCACACACTCAAGCCTGGGGCCAGTTTAGAGTGTCCAATCCACCTACAACATGTCTTTAGGATGTGGGACAAAACCAGAGCATCCGGAGGAAACCTAATATAAAATAATAATGTTCCCACTATGAGCAATAAATGCAGCTTCATAGCTTCATTTCAGTGTAATCCCCTAGCAATCTTCAAGGCACTGATATATGTGAAATGTGTCCATTGTATTGCATTTTCTAATACAACAATGGTTCTCTTACTATATTTAGATGTATGTTTGTGTGTGTGTGTGTGTGTGTGTGTGTGTGTGTGTGTGTGTGTGTGTGTGTGTGTGTGTGTGTGTGTGTGTGTGTGTGTGTGTGTGTGTGTGTGTGTCTGCATCATGGAGGCTCTGCCACTACTTCCTGAATGCCTTCCTTAATCATTAAGAGTGCTCCATCTTTACACTGGAGTGGGATGGCCATGATTCTGTAATCCATCTTGTTGTTATTCTTCACTGCCTTCAGAAGACTGTCTCGCACCATGATTCCCATGCCATTTGTAGTTTATATCCCCTGTAAGAAGTACTCTGAGTCCTACTTCAAGAGAATTTACTGTGCTGCCTTTTCTCTTCAACTCCTGGGTGCACAGACTATCCAATCTCCTCTTTACCATTATATAATCCACTTCAAAGCTGCATCACTGTATTAAATGTACCAATCTTTATATTATTTGTGACAGAATAATTGTTTTTATGTCCAGCTTTCACTTAACAGAATTTGTAACCTAGTCTGAGTAACTGAACAATGGATGTGCCAGCAGTTTAATGACTCAGAGTCGCTAGGCTTTATGGCTGTCACATGCTGGCCAATAGGGATGCATAGGTTAGAGGAGGCCAACTCCTCAACCTGTGTAGCACTGACAAATAGCCACTGTGTTTGTGTGTGTGTGTGTGGGGGGGGTGCGTGTGTTTGCATTTCTAGATTCAGTTATTCAGTTCTGTAGCTCCATTTTGGAACATTTATTGCTTTTACATTTTTTTCACATAGTCTGATAGCTTGTTTCTAAACATTTAAGCAAGGATATTATACCTTAAAGCTCCAGAATGTATCTGTCCATATCTTAAATTTAGAGCTACATTTTAAGATGACTGCAAAAATATAGTGTAACATGAATGAGAATGTTTTGACTGCGCATTATTTGAGATAACAAGTTGTTAGGGAGTAAGACAGGCAGATGTGGAGCAGGTGGTAGTGCAGAACTGCATTCAGAAATGAATGCTGATCATGCATTTGTGGTCAAACACTAAAGTACTTCTGTACTTCATATGTGCTAGTTAGCTGTAGCAAGCCACTTGTTTGTAGCAACAGTTTGATACAGTTTTCAAAGGAGCAGGTTTAGTTTTAAAACTGAATTTGGATTTTTTTTTATCTCAAGTGCAAGACAGTCTTTCTGTTTTTTGTACTCAACCTAGAGTTGTTTGGGATGCCAGTTTAAGGAACTGCACAAGGGAACTGAATACCTGGCTGAACTCCTTTCATATAAAAGCAAAGCAAATGTTTCACTGATGCTATACTTTAAGTCTTTAGTAAATCCACGTGTTTCTGCCCAATTCACTCTCACAAAACCCAGCAAATAATTTCTTCTTCTTCACCCATCAAAATACCATATAATCCTAAATTATGTTTTCATGCCTTGTCTTTGAAATCAGTGCGGTACAACTTAATTTGGTCAAGTCTTTTAACTGTCTCTTTCTATTACATGAATCTTAATGATTTTGATGCCTAACTTCCTCCTCCATCACCAGTTGATCATGTAGTTATTCAATATCCTCAGTTGTAACAACGCCTAACCTTTCATTAGAAGCATCCAAAAGTCCCATCAAATTCCATAAGTCAGTTGACATTGCTACCTCCAGTCCCTTTGCCACCTTATTAACATTCAGTTTAAACCCTTTTAAACACATTTTAACTTACCTGTTTTATGAATTCTAAGTATTATGGAGATTCACTTTGACACTTAATCTGGTAATCCTAAGAAATGCTCAACTTTCAAAACACAGTCCTCTTCTTCTGCCATCTCTGAACACTCACTGCCAACTTTATCCTACAGCTTGCACAAGATAATATCAAATAAACCATTGTAAAAACATTTATTAAGTGATCTATTTAGTTATCAAGTGCAGCACTCAGGGAAAGTGTCCAACTTCAAGTAACACCATGCCTGTGTCCCAGTAAAACAATAATTTCAAACAAATCTAAGTTTTGTTTGGCAGAATAACTATGGTAGAAGTCAAAAAGAAGCTGTCAACATCTGACATGGACAGTACCAATGAATTTGACACGGTTTCATGCATGGACTTAGGGCAGTAGGCTGGCTAAACACTAGCTAGATAGAAAAGCTCAGAAAAAATAATGAGTCGAGCCCAGTGAACAGTAGTTGCTATTCTTCTCATGGATGAAGCCTGAGCAGAACTGCATACTCCTCCTTATCCCTATGCTCCATGCTACTATGGAAGCTCTGCTGGTCAGCTCACTAGCCATTCAGTTACTGTATGTTATCATGCAAGCCAAGCATCATCCTCACCATCTCTATCATAGTATATGTTGCAGCTATCTGTGCCTCAACCACTCACCTACGTATCCGGTGTTTCATGCCAACCATTGCCACGAGGTGATGCCCACCAGTACAAATCTCAGCTATGGTGTGTGCATGCATGTCAAGGAGTAATGCAGCTGCCGGATGCCATCTGTGGTGGTGACATCACTGCAGCCTAGGTGGAGCTTGTATTAACAGACTGTCTGACAGTAAACACCAGTGAGACTGTAAAACAATCCTGTCACTCCTCCATCACAATGTATGTTGGGGGATGTATGTGTGAAACCTCCAATGTTGACAGTGCTGACAGTGTTGCTGTATCATGAGACTGCTTCATGTGCACATACTGGTACATGACACAATCTGTGAATGCCATATGGCCACATACATAACTTGAAGTGCAGGACACTGCAATTAAAGCCTAGACATACTTGGAAAAGGGATACGCAGTTTTTCTGTGCTGAATGTGTCCCTCTCACATGCTGGTCATTGTATGCCATGGAAATGCACCTGCTATTACTAACCTGGTGTGAGTCCCTACAGATGCTCAGGCAGTTGCCTCCAACTGAGCCCCCCAAAAATCCAAGCCACCTCCAGGCAGAAAGGTCCACCAGACCTTCCCAGTTAGAGATACCACTCTTCCAGATCTATGAGTCCCTTCTCTATAAGAGGTCCACCTCCACTGGCGGACATCAGCCTAGAAATGTTCAATGCCTTGGTCTTAGCATGCAGTAACATACTGATTACTATTTTCAACACCTGTACTAAAATCACATTGGAGCTTCCGACAGCAGTAAGGTCCAACAACACATACTGCCATTCCTGGCCCTGGAATGTATTTTCAAATGTATCTTAGTCCAGAATGCACATGCCATGTGTGCAGTGCATAGAGCCTACAGTGAGACCTCAGTCTTCTGCATAATGTACTTTTCCAGACATTGCTTCTGCCATGTGCTCATGACAAAACACATGCAACTATGACCTACATGTTAGTCACTGTGTGCATGTTTATGTGTGTGTATGTGTGTGTGTGTGTGTGTGTGTGTGTGTGTGTGTGTGTGTGTGTGTGTGTGTGTGTGTGTGTGTGTGTGTGTGTGTGTGCACTCGTTTACACATGAATGTCCTTGACTGAACCATATGTATGTGCAGTGTCCTACTCCCTCCATTTGGTGCCATTATGTCAATATACCTGTCCACTTTCATGCTGTGATCATTCCCCTCCTGTCATATACCAACAGCAGCAACAGGCATGTTATCAGTGTTATTTCTGTGTTTACAGTCTGTATTTCTTTGGACACTCTGTACCTCCCCTACCATCTACAGTATATATCTAGCCCTGCCTTCACCTATGGACAAGGATTATTATGTCATCTGTACAATGGCAGTCCTCTGTGTATGTAACAAGCATGCGCCTTCTCACAGATGGACATGTAACTGTTGTGTATTTCTGAGCTGGGCATGCAGTGGGCCTGACCATTTGCAAAGGTCCCTGCTACAGTGACCATCCACCAATTGTTTATGTGACTGCATGCCTTTGAACTGTGCTCACTGCCATAATGGCCTTCCACATATGGACAGGGTGTTTTCCCTGACACAGGTCCACCTTCATAGCTTGACATGTAACTGTCATATCTTTGTGCTGTGTTACCTAATGCACATCTACTGGTTACTCCTGTCCTTGCTGCTGATATCCTTCATGAGTGGTCAATACAGTACAGAAGTACACTACCAGGTATGTTGTCTTCTTCTGTTTGTTTGTGTCAAGGTGTGCCTTCCTCAGTGAAATACTGATTTCTGATTTGTTTGTCTAAAAGCATTTTCATGTAACAGAGTGACCACATTTGTTATCATGCTAAAGCAGCTCTCATAGCTCAGAGGTTGCAGTAATAAAGGAATTTAGCATAAGCATCTCTGATTTGCTGCCATAAAGCATTGCTCTAACACCCCCAAACAGTACTAGCTTGCTAGTCCCTGCTTATTGTGGTGCTATGATACCTGTGCATGTTTGTGCATAGAGCTTGTAAACCTTGTAGTCCTGAGACTCTGGACTAAGTGTTCTTTGCCTAGTGCACCACTCCTACAATATGATCCACATTGCATTACATCCTAAAGTGTAGTCCTCCCTACGGGGCTACCATGTTTTTCCTTAAATGAATCTGTTAAGTGTTCATGACACCACTGTATCTGTGATCTGTTGGGCTCTTAACTATTATGAGAGACACCTGTTTTTTTTTTTTTTTTTCTTGTCCGTCCTCTACAGGGACCTTGAGAAATATTTGTGGGTCCTTAAGATGACACTTTAATATAAGGTGGATGCTAGACATGCTTGTCAGGATGGTGAGTGATGTCACTGTTATTAACCATTCTGATGAGCAGTGCAGGTGCACCTATAGCAACCTGCAGCAATGCTACTTTGACTTGCTTTGCCAGTGGGATGTAGAGGCTGTAAAGACTGCTCCAGTGGTGTACAGCAAGTACTAATATATTATTAATCCTGTGGTGTACTACATTCTTTCTACTTTTGCAGTGGCAGAGGAGTGTGAAGAGAACAGGAAGGTCTGTCTCATGAGCTCCAAAATTCCCCTGCTACCTGCAGAGTACATATTCTAAGTTCATTACTGCAGTGGCCAACTGGTTTTCAATTTGTAAGATAAATGTGTTACAGTGCTCTTTTTTTTTTGGCTTTTTGTTTTTATCATCCATATATGTTTATGCTAACTGATACACCGTGTGCTAAAACAACTGTGGTTGCCCGTTTTCCCTCTAAACAAGGAAATGGAAGTCATCCTCCTAACTGCAACCTGGACATCTTACTGGTAAGCTCTGTTGGCACCACTCGGGGGGAGTGAAGACTCCTCTTCCAAAAAGAGTCCACAGTGGCTTTCTGTGGTCACCCAGAGGTGCAGATGTTGGTTATATCTGAGGTGCGCTCCCTATTAGACTCCCAAACTAACACCATAGAGCAATTCCTGGCATGGAACACAAGTTTTAGACTCTGACCATGATGTTAGATACAGAGTTGGCCGGTATCTGGATAAACTCACCTCTGTGCTAGTCTGGCATTCATTCTGAAATAAGAACATTCCAGAACACTCTATGTGATAAGAAAGACAAAGATGTCAGCTTCGGTACTGATGAGAACATAATAGGAGGTACCAAGATGATCACAAACAATTTATCAGCACAAACTATAGCAACAAGGCACATACATTCACTCAACTGAAACTTCTGATGGTGAAGCAGAGACAAGAAATTAAGAAAAATCGCATGAAGAAAATCTGCAGGAACAAGCCAGCAGAAGGAAGGGAGTTACATAGTAAAACATTACAGCATGTATATGTTGTAAAGAAGGGAACAAAGTTGACTAGTGTAATCACGGAGAAGGAATGTCTTACAAAGTAGAGAGCAGAGCTGACTAAAGAAACTAAAGAGAAGGAATATTTTATTGAAGGAATGCAATCCAAAAACTGGTACAACAGAAGGAAGAAAATCATGCCAAAAATTAGGAGGTGCAGCACCCAGAAGGATAAAAGCACTCTCATCAAACTAAACAAACAACTCAGAAGACAATTAAAGTCTACAAAAGCCAAGTATGAGGTAAATTTGGCCTCCCGGGCCAAGGACATCCACAAGGCATTCTTTTGCTATGTCTGCATCCTCAAAGACAAATACACAATTGTGTGCAGACCTCATTGTAAATGAAGCCACCTATACTATGCCAAAAGATATAGCAGACCTACTGGCCAACAAGTTTAGTTCCAAATTTACCTCTCTCTCACTTTAATCTACCCTCAGGAAATACCATCAAATATAACTCCCCTGCTATCATTAGGAAACAGGTCCTTAATGTTCTCTCTAAGGCCAAGAACACAGTATCAATGGGCCCAGACAATATCACAGGATGCCTTCTAAATAGCATGAAACATAACATATCAAGTCCTCTGGCATTGCTATTTAAAGGAAGTCTCCAAACAGGCTTCATGCTTCATGAATGGAGAATAACAACATTCATACTTCTGCACAAAGGTGACCCTGGAAACTATAGATCCGTAAGTGTCACTAGTCTCATATATCAGAAATACCCCAAACAATACTCAATTCAAAAAGCAATTAAAACAATTCATCTTAAGCTCTTGGATTTGCCCTTGCCCTGATCCTACTTAAACCCTCTCAACACTTCAACCCTACCTCACATCTCTCCCCAAACACCTCACTCACCTACATATTCCCACCATCTTTCTACTTTTATCACATTAACTCCCTTTACACTATATGTATCTCATATACTAATTCACTAGACTTACCATTATCCATTTCTTTTTGTGTGATTTTTTTCTTTCCTCCAGTAACTTCTCCCTATACTACTCCTGTACAGTATTCTATCACTACTTTGTAGTTATTTTCTATCCTATTACATGCAATAACATATATCATTCTGCACTATTTCTATCATCTTCATTTTTTCCTGTCTATCTATATTAACTTTAATCTCTCTCTGCCTCTTACTAATACTTACTTTGATTTATTTGTAAATTTCTATCACTAATATTAGATTGATTTATTTGTAAATATATATCGCGAACTACCTAAATGTCATTTTATTCACAAGTGCTGCAAATATCTACCACTCACTATTCTAAAAATGTCTTTTTTACCATAAGTATAAACATTTTTTTCTTGGATGATTAATGAAAAACCTACTTTTAGTTTCTGAATAGAATTATACTACTGTAACTTCCTTACTGCATGTTTTTCACTATGGATTATTATGTAAAACTCTGAATGTATTGTTTATTATAAATCTGCATGTTTTATGAACATTAATTAATCACTGGAGCTTTTCACCTTGGGTCTCCACGCAAAATGGGCCTCTGGCTCAGCTGGACCAACCCGGTTAACAGATGTCAAGTAAATAAATGAATAAATAAAAATCTGTAAAGCCATGGAAAGAATGATCATGGAAATGATCAATAATAACTTAGGAACCTCCAGACACTGGACTCAACCCAGTTTGGTTTTGTCAAGGGCCAGTCATGCCTACTCAAACTGGTGGACTTCTTTGAGAAGGTCACCAAAGTAATGGATGAAAGCAAAATGGTTCACACTGCCTACCTTGGCCTGGCCAAGGTATTTGACATAATACCCCTCTCAGGCATCGTTGATAAACTCAAGAGTTTAGGTACAAACCCTTACGTCACCCGGTGGATAGCCAGCTGGCTGACAGACAGGACTCAGGAAGTTAGAACTGGGGAGTCCACCTCTACAAAGAGGCCAGTCATAAGTGGAGTCCCTCAAGGATTGGTCTTTTTTGGTATTTACTTGTCTGAAGTCAAGGCCAATGTCAATGGGCTTTGGCTGACTAAACTTGCAGATGACTGCAAATTAGGAGCTGTCATTGAATCCCTCACTGACATATATGTTCTCCAGGAAGGGCTGACACAGACAAACAACTGGTGTAACAGCCATGGACTAAAACTAAATACCAAGACATTCATAATAGTATCCTCAGGGAAGTCACCCACCCCTAGTAAATATCATACTGACAACACACCCCTAACAGCTTGCCCAATAGCCTTTGATTATCACGTGTCTACAGCAGTGAGGAAATCATTCTATGTTGATAAACAAAGGTATGGCAACTAGGTTCAAGGAAGTCATTGTTCCACCGTATTTGGCAGTCATCAGACCTATCATTGAGTACAATTCCCCCTTTGGTATGTGCCTAACAAGGCATATCCAACAAATAGAATGCCCACAGAGGTTCCTCACTAAAAGAATACAGAACATAAGTAACATGTCCTTTGCAGACCATCTCAGAGCTCTAGCCCCATATTCTGTCTCTTGCAGGCTATTGAGGGGGGATCTATGCCTGGCATACAAGACATTGTGAGACCCAACTCTGATGGAACTCCTGCATATCCCCAAAACAAACAGCACCAGAATTACCCATTCTAAAGACTTAAACCTTGTCTGTGATATAAATACGACCTGCTGGAGAAACAGGTATATATTCCAGAGGCTACCTCTTCAATTGAACAGGCTCCCCATCCATGTCAACTGGAGTTCCTCCTTAATCCAATTCAAATGTAAATTGGAAAATTGGATGGGGAACAGGAAAATCATCCCTAGTTTGGCACCTATGTCTCCAATGGACATGAGCATCCTGTAAATGGTTAATCTCCCAAGCCTCTGCTTATAATTATTTCATCTCCCATGTCCCTGCTTACACTTATCAAGGGTACCAGAACTTGTCAGAGATTTGGGATGCATGGCTAGGCTTAAAAAGGCCCTTGTGGTCATTAGCCTAGTAAACACCTATAAACCTATGAACTTATGAACCTAAAAGAAATGAAGTTTGGATGGTTGTAAAATGCATAGTTTAAGCAGAGGTTTAAACTTCCTGTCAAACTGAAACAGTGGTTAATAAAATTGGATAATTTTAAGTAGTACATTTGTATTAAAAAGGAAAATTTAGCCAATAAGAAAGAATTTGATAATTTATTACGAGAAGGTCTCTTTGAAGCACTGGAAAAGTTAAACAAGTTAGATTATAAGGTCAGACAGGTTGGTAAAATAAAGACAGTTGTAATCTCTCGTGTCAATGTGCTGAAAGAATGGAAGGAAGCTGAATCTTCAGTATGACTTGTAGTACATTGGAAGGAAAATGAAGTCACAAAAGGAATCCATTCCTAATGTTCAGTGAGTCCTATAGACAAAGAAAGAAGAGATGCTAAAATTTCTAACCATAATTAAAATAGTACATTTAGAACTGCCTGAGAGGAGTAGTCTGATAGAGCATAACACTGAAATGTCTCCAAGAGTAAAGAGTCATTCAAGCACCTAGAGAGTGCCTGAGGCACAAATGGAAGTAGCAAAAAGAAAACTTGTTAGAAATTTCAAAGTAAGAAGACAGGGTATGAAAAAGAAATAGGAAACAACAGACCTGGGAACTCTTTTACAGAAACAAAAAACACTAGAAGTAAAATAAGAGCAAATGTAGCAAAGTGTAAGGATTTCAATGATAACTTAGTCTTGCCTTTGAACAGAACAGTGTAGAACTATTACCATGAACAGTAGTAACCCATTGCATGACCTCACTCTCAGCAGCCGGGAAAGTGTGAAAATGGGAAAATGGAAGCTACCAAAATCTTTGGTTGCACGTGTAGTATGGTGGAATGGAAAAATCTTTGGTTGCACGTATAGCATGGTGGAATGGGCCAGGAATGACATTGCTATAAGATGTTGTAAAAGCAAGGGTACAATTATAGAATACAGTATTAGGAGAGATGGGGACAGACAATCTAGGTACAAAGTTTCAAAAGGCACTGTATACGGTGTATATTACTCCCATAGCAGCTATCCTAACTTTGCTTACCTTTGACTTGCAAGATGAAGGTCCAGTGTGGCAGAATATGGGGTGGCAGATAAAGTGAAGTGACCAGCTCTAGAATAATAGACGAAAAAGTTGTATTTAGTTTTCAGGAGAAAATGGCACTGTAATACACTGTCATTTCTTTAGTTACTTATGGCCCTAATTTTACTGTTTTGAGGCCTTTTGGCCTATTCCACTCTAATAATTTGGATTACTCAGGTCTCAGAACCCCTACATTTATTTTTAAAACCCAGGTTTTTGAGCTGCAAAGGAGGTCATATATATTGGGGGGGGGGGTATTAAATGCTTTGTGCAAAATAACTATTGTAAAATGTATTTTTGAGTAATTTTAGCTTAACACTTTGTTATTGCCATTATATGATACAACTAGCATGTCTATAATGCTGTTTCTTCAAGAGCAATCAGATTATGCTATGTAGTACATAGAAAAGAGATTCCTTCATGTTGCGTTATTGGGTCATTATGAAACCAATTATGAGATTTGCTGTTGTAAATAAAAATGGCTGTTCTAAGCCATGGGGGATTTGCTAGTCTTCAGAGAGGAGGTCCATTGTCAGTCAGTGGTGGTTCCTTATGCCCAGGGAAGGATTCTAAGGAAAGAAAGGTGTTTCCAACCAACTAGAGTGAGATGCACCAGACTAACTCTGTAATTGTGAACCTATAGTATGGTAAACTATGTGAGAAGCAGGTTTATTTCAAGCCTGCTACAAATTCATCTTAGCTTGACAGTAATTGACTTTATATTTTAGACAGCAGTTGGCTTTATATCTTTTACTCAAATGGTGAAGAAATCTGAACATAGGTATTTTCTGGTGGTGAGACCATATAGTTTTTCAACATATGCTGTGCAGCCTTGTATAAAACAATCTGTGAGCTGAAGTTATATTTTCAGTTAATTATTATTTATTTAGTTAGTTAATTAGTTATTTTATGCCTTGTTGACTAAATTATATGAGACCAAAGATTGCATTCATACTAACTAGGAAAATTTGCCAATTCACCAATGAAACTCCTCCAGTCTTTTCTGTAAGTGCCAGGGAATCTTTTACTTCCACCTGAGCTTAAGACCAGCTCAGGCAGATCAAATCTTGGTTTAGCAGCTCATTTTAATTATGGCATATCCAGGAGGGCACCCCCATTTATGCTGCACTGCAGTATCAGTGCAGGGAAAATTAATCCAAATACCATGTATGGGACTAGAACTCACATTCGTCTGATATTCTAGCAGTGAAAACAAGTATTCTACCTGTTGAGCAACTGACACTGGCTTCAATGTTGTCAAAATACCTCATAGATAGAAATATATAAAAATAGATAGATAGGTGAACATTGAAACCAGTACCACAGTTTTCAAATCTCTGGTTCATAAGTTCATAGGTTCATAGGTAGGTACTAGGCTATCGGCCCAAGGGCCTACTTAAGCCTAGCCAACAAGGTTCCCTGGCTTACACCACCCAAGAAAAGTTATTTTCCTGTGCCACTGTCTAGCAGAGACACAGAAGTGATCTCCGGGGTGTATTTCCTATTTCCCATCCACTCATCAAGATTTTTCTTGAACAGTGCTAATGAAGAACTTTGCTTGACATAGATGGGTAGCCTGTTCCAGAGTATGGGAAGTCTCTGGGACAGGAATCTATCCCTCAAGCATGTCCTGTTTATTGTGGTGACAAGGTTTAGGGCCCTAGAGCATGTAGCTCGGAGGGATTGGGATTTCTTTAGGTGTAGCATGTTCAACAGCTCTGGGTTTGACGTAGCTTTATATGTTAGGCAGAGATCACCTCGGAGTAGGCGATATGCTATGGAGTTTTTTTGAGACAGTCAGTGTAGGGCATCTGTTTGAGGCCAGTAATCCTCTTTGTGAGGTACTTCTGTGGCTTTTCCAGCTGCTGCAGATGTCTTGTGAGGTACATTCCATAGTACTCACCACAAAGAAGCATGCAAGACACTCCTTGTAATGTCCTTGAACATAGTCTATTTCACAGCATTGGGAGTAATATAAACAAAGGCAGTGCATAATGACCTAGAGACTGCATCCATTCATCAAGAATCCTTAGTAAGTCATATTATGCTGCAGCCTGCTTACAAGCAGACAACTGCACATAGACTCCATAACTATGCTATGACATGCTCCAGGGCAGCATGCAAGCAAGGACAGTAATATCCATAGCTGCAATGTAACTGATGACCTGGGTCACTAGGACTAACAGAAGGCCAGATGTTGCTGCCTACTACTATAAAACATAAATGCATAAATACAGTGCTAGCAAGCATGAATAAATTAAGGTATTTGTAGAGCCTTGTACTCAGCATATCATATCATGGGGCACTTCAATAGAAATGGAAGGAACACAGAAGCAATGAAACTATGCTTTAAATCTCCAGCTGCATGGAACGTCTACTGTGCTATTAGAAGAACAAAATAAGCATTTGACTCGCATGCTTGCACCACTGCATCTCCAACAGCTACAACTACAGCAGTTCCATGTAAAGCTCCCCTTCCTGCACAAACCCACTGAATGTTAGCAAGAGAAAAAAAAAAAAACATTACCAACACTGTATAATGTTGGGTGAGTCACACTACAGAACCATTAGAACTGGTAGAGAAAAGTGTGAAAAGCCTTATGTGAGTTTACTTTGTGAATGACCCAGGGAGCAGCTGTATCATTTCACTAGCAGTGGTCTCTGCATCAGGGATAGAAGCAGTTTCTTTGTGTAAAACACAAAAAGTCATTTAACAGTACAGTTAATATAAATTTCCACTAACTGTCCACACAGTCTTATAAGCCAGAAGAGACTTTTGAACCTGACTTTGACCAGGGCAGTGGTCTTTAATTCCCATTATGATCCTTTTCTTGAGTAGACAGTGAACAAAATATGCATTTTCTCTTAGTAATTAAGAAAGCTAATTTCTGTAAGGAAAGTCAATAGATCATGAGAATGTCTGTCTCTCTGTGTTCTATGTGCATACACGTAAGGGGAAGTCCCTGCTGATTTCACAACAACATGTTGAATGTATTTAGATATATTGGGATATACTGGGTGCTTCTCACAATTCCAAAATGTCAGATAACATGAATTTGTTTTGTATAGACTGACCCCTCCAAGTTCTCCGCTTTGGTAGAAAGATCTCTGATTTCTTCTCTTAAACATGGTCATGTCCACTTCAGGCTTGACAAACATATTCATCCCCTGAAGCCATATAAGCCTAAAAAAAGCAGCTATGGCCATCCTTCTTTAACATAGCTCCATTTTTTACCTACAGTATTTCTGAATTCAGTGTGATAAACAGTTGACTTGTGCCATAAGGCACTGTTCAGGAGAGAAAACTGGAAGGACTTCTTTTACATCTTTCTTTTCATTTTTAGCATTGTTTTCCTCCATTTGGATGTGTTTGTGCAGGATTTTTCAAAATAAACTTCTTTCTTCATCTCTCTGACAATCCCACTTCTTTTTCGCCAACCTCTTTCTCTGTATACTCTCCTGTACTTCTTCATTCCACCGCCAGGTCTCTTTGTCCTCCTTCCTCTTTCCAGATGTCACACCAAGTACCTTTCTAGCCATCGCTCTTACTTTCTTACTAGCTCTGCTGTAGTTACCCAGCTATTCGGCAACTCATCACTGCCACCCAGTGCCTGTCTTAACTCTTCCCTGAACATCACCTCACAATTACCCTTTTTCAATTTCCACCATTTGATCCTTGGTGCTGCTCTCACACTTAACCTTCTCTTCTTGATCACCAATGTCATCCTACAAACCACCATCCTATGCTGCCTAACTACACTTTCCCCTGCCACCACTTTACAGTCTCCAATCTCCTTCAGACTGGCCCTCCTACATAAGATATAATCCACCTGTGTGCATCTTCCTCCACTCTTGTATGTCACCCTATGCTCCTCCCTCTTGTTAAAATACATATTCATGACAGCCATATCCATCCTTTTTGCAAAATCCACTACCATCTGACCTTCTGCATTCCTTTGCTTAGCACCATACCTACCCATCACTTCCTCATCCCCTCTGTTCCCTTCACCAACATGCCCATTGAAATCTGCTCCAATCACCAGTCTCTCACCCTTGGGTACAGTCATAACCAATTCATCCAACTCACTCCAAAATTTTTCTTTCTCATCCATTGCACACCCAACTTGTGGAGCATATGCACTAACAACATTCATCATTACACCATCAATTTCCAGCTTCATAAACATCACTCTATCCGACACTCTTTTCACCTCCAAAACACTCTTAGCATACTGTTCCTTCAGGATAATGCCTATGCCATTTCTCCTCCCATCCACACCATGATAAAACAATTTGAAACCGCCTCCGATACACCTAGCTTTGCTCCCCTTCCATCTGGTCTCTTGCACACACAATATACCAACCTTCCTTCGGTCCATCATATCAGCTAGCTCTATCCCTATATCAGTCATACTGCCAACATTCAAAGTTCCGACCCTCACTATCACAGTCCTAGCCGTTACCTCTTTCAGGCATGCCTTCCCCCTCTTCTCCTCCTTCAGCCAACAGTTGCCCAATTTCTGCCAGCACCCTGTTGGCCAGCAGTACTGGTGGCGGTCGTTGTTAACCCAGGCCTTGACCGATCTGGTATGTATTTCTGTACTGTTGTCTGCATGAATGATTTGGCAAAATTTTACACCGGATGCCCTTTCTGATGCAACCCTCCCCATTTATCCGGGCTTGGGAGCAGCACAAAGAAATGCACTGGCTTGTGCATCCCCAGTGGCTGGGTTATATGAACAAAACCAATGCACATCCTTAATGTTATGAAACAAAGATAACTTGGTTTTACAATGGATTCTTACTTACTTATCCTTCTCCGCACACACTGGCACAAATACCAAAACAGTATAAATGCAGTTAAAATTATGGTCCGATTTCTAACCCTCTCTCCCCAGATGACCTTTGGCACAATAGTAAGAAAAGTTCTCATTTCCAAAACTGAATATAGCCATCCTTACTCTGAGCACAGTACACTAAATCTACAGGCAGCTGAAAACTGAAATATGTTGATTTTGTCCTCCTGTCTGATGGCGACAACTATTGCTGTGACCTTTTAAAGAACTTAATTTGGCTGCCAGTTACCTATATAGATATATATATATATATCAACAAACTTCTACTGCATCTTCCTCACCAACTGTTTTCTACACTGATGACAGGGTCCTTTATTGCTCTAACCTCTCATTAGCTACATTTCAGCCTACAATCCGATTTCTTCTGCTTCAGTGAACAGATCAACAAGAAAAATATCATTCTTAACACAGCAAAAATGAAAAAGTTCTGAACACTCATCAGAAGCTCTGCAGATCACCTATACTTTAACAATCTATTACAGCAATATTTCTTCCTTGAAACCCTACCTTGGTCTCTGATTTGACCCCCTCAACTCAAATTCATCAGTCATCCTTAAAACAACATGTCAAATTCTGAACCCCCTTCAGTTCTGAAGACAAAAATATCCCGTTTTCTTCCATACCCAATGAGAACTGCAATAGGGAAAGGAATCCTATTTCCTCAGCTGAAATTCGGGCTCGCTCTTGTCTCAGCAGCATTCGCCAAAAACTCCCCTGCCATTCAAACACTAGAAAACAAAACCTGTAGATTTATCACTCACTCTCCTAGAAATGAACACCAGTGTGTAACTCTAGAAAAAGCAATCTGGCTCCCATTTAAGAAAAGAGCAGACCGACTAGTGTTCAAGCTTCTACATGAACAGACTTTCTCTTCCTTAATCTCCGATCGAATAACACAAGCTCCCACACACAACCTCAAAAAAATGAATCATACTGATCCTTTTAACACAAATCACACATTCCAAGTTTCATGTCTCTAATCATGCATTTTTAATTCTTAGTCCCAAACTATGGGAGTCCTACCCATCCAAGTTCCATGGACTGCTAAAATCTCATTTACTTAATCAAACTAAATGTTTCTGCAATTCAACAGGCCACATAACCTAAATCAACTAATATCTCTCCTTTATAGGTAAATACTGGGTTAACTGTCCTGAAGGACCATTTTACACCTAGGCAACAACCAAAGGTCATAATCAATCCCTGTGTGTTGTGTATATGAGATAAAGACATTAAGTATTATACCAAATCCACCAGCTACCTGTCCTACTAGTCCCTATTACTTCAATTCTCCCACTTCAGACAGACATATAAATGTTGCTTTATCTTCCTAAATGTAGTGCAAGCTTTTTTGTAAAATGTATATTGATATCAGTGTTATTTTTACCTTCTCACTTTACTGATTTATGTACTTTTGTGTTCTCAATATCGCACATTCTTTGTATTTTATTCACTGTCATTTCATGTTTTTATCTTATGAGTGGTCATATTATTGACCTCAGCTGAAAATGAAATTGATCAGAATTGATCAGTGCTCCACCCTAGTTAATTCAATAAATACAAGTAAATAAATTCTCAAGACTAGTACAATAAAAACTATAGAAGCCCTCTTTTGCTTTATACATTAACTTTCTTTTTGTAAGCGTTGCTGCTTTAAGCAAATCTTTTGTGTAATCCAATGCTTATGAAAAGTTTTAAACATTTTCTAATTTAATATTGAAATAAAAATATGTAAAATACTCTAGAAATTTTTGTACAAGAAATGCTGCAAATAATTGTCAATAGGTATGCTGTTCATGTGAAAGGGTAGTTAATGGCCACTGCTCCTTTTTAAAAACTATATGCAACATACTTCTCAAGGTAAGGTAAAATGTCTTTAACAAAATCATGGCACGTGTCTCTGATGCTATAGTGCCTGCAACATCTGCTTTGTTTTCTTTTCTTTTCTCTGAAAAGAAAAACAAATTGAGCTGTGTCCCATGAGTTAGACAGAGATCTGTGTTTTGCCTGAGCTGCTGATAGTTCAAGGTGATGTGAAGTTTGCTTTGCATGTGTTGAAAATCAACTGGAAAGTTTTTCTATGGGCTGTTGGTAACCACCCCCCAAGTGAGTGTATATTCTATGTCAGGTGTTCCGTGATAAATGAGGAAAGCCTCCTAAGTGAGGGTTTTGGTCAAAAAATAAAATAAATAAATAAATGCATGAACTTGTCTTTGTTTTGTAAATACACAGCTGTACTAGAACATCAGTAATAAATTGATTATTGGATTTTTATCATTTCCACAGTGGACACAGTATATTTATGTCTGAATGAAGTCTCCAGCAAAATTCACACAGGGTAAGATGAAAAAAAGGGTGTACTACTTTTTAGATAAATCAGAGTGTGCTTTTACAAAGAGACAAAGCCTGCAATAATTACAGAATGAGAAACTGCAGGCCATGTGTGCAAAATGTCAAATACTGGAAACGTATGTACTTTGAGGACAAGGAGAAGCTGGACAAATATACTGAAAACAGAGCAGAACTAACTATGGCAAACAACATCATGGAGATAATTAATGGTACCTTGAAATTCTTTCAACACGATTGAAAAATTCAAGCAACTGACAACAGATAACTGATCACACATCTTCTGATCTCTATCACTTTCTCTTTTGGTCTCATTCCTCCCACTTTGACACATCTGGTATTGCTTTAGAAGTAAATCATCTGTCTGAATATGAGAGGCCAGGGCATTTACAGGCTTTGTTTGACAAGTATTGTATTTTTATCCCCAGGTAATGAAACAACACAAAAGACTGCCCTTATTTAAAATGTGTGCATCTTGTTTAATAAGTAATTTTTATTTCTTCTTTCTTCTGATTGCATCTGTTTGTATGTCTTCATTTATCTATACATATAAATGTGCGCATGTAGTACATGCAGGAAGTTCAAGCTGTTGCCCTTAATGGTATTGTGTGTGTGTGTGTGTGTGTGTGTGTGTGTGTGTGTGTGTGTGTGTGTGTGTGTGTTTGTGTGTGTGTGTGAATTCATGCGTGTGTTTCAGATGCAGTGATATAGTGAAGTATTTAGTTTAAGAAAGCAAACTTTATTGTTTTCTCCACAGAAATAGTGTGCTTGTCTCCTTTATGGTTGAGATAAGCTTGGAAATTTGAAAACATATTACTTGCACTTGGCTGAAAGGAGGTTAGACAGCAAGATAAAGCAACAGTCAGGTACCTCTTCTTCCTAGACACTGCTCATTCTGGGATTTATTTACCACTAAGCTGAGGCATATAGTGGCACTACAGCATGGATGAGGATGCCGCACAGGGCACACATGAATGCAACTGAGTGAGCTGAAGCTCTCCAGATTCTTGCTGAAATATTATTGAGTTTCTTTTTGCCTAATAATAGATTGGGGAAGCAGAATAAAAAAGCAAATGATTTTAAAAGCACAATAAATATTTTTGCGACAGCCCCACTAGCAATGTAGCCAGACAATCCGTGGTTAAAAAATGGTTAACATAATTGCGGTTGCAAGATAGATATGCATTTGCTGTGGTGTTCACTCATTTAGGGGGATGCTTTGCAATGACTATTTCCTCACTGACAAGCTTGTATCTGAATATACAGATTCTAGCTCAGCAGTTTGACAAATGAACATTCATCGTCCAGTGCATACTGCAAAAGGGATTCAGTTTACTTGCCAAATTGGGTGTTCTTCTCTGAGGCTAGCTCATCTCTGAGTTTGCATATTTAAGTTTGGGGTGGGGTAGACCCCCTTTTGCTGTGTCCATCATGCTTAGGGTCTTTTATTCTCAACAGAGTCAAATCACAAAATGTTGTCATCAGAGAAGTTCAATTCATGCAACTAAAATTTTTTCATTAATATTGAGACTTATTTACTGGCAGCAAGATTTAATAACAATTTGTAAGTACGTATTCATTTGGAATATGCACAGTCACTGAGTTATCATGATCTAAGCATCGGGTGGCCAAGTGACAAGATGTTGAGGAGCAAAATGCTGATGACTGTTATTTATAGTAAATCATTGCATTTTCTATGTCCAACAAGGCCATTTCTTGGAATATTTCCTTTTCTCTTAGGTATTATGATCTCGGAGTTGGCATATTTAAGTTTGTGGGTGTGGGGGGGGGGGCTTTCCCTCTGCAAAAAAAAAAATAAAAAAATAAGTTTAAAGAAGAAGAAGAGTGGTGCCCTAGATTTGTTATTCTCCTCTTTTGATCTTTTTATTCAGAGTATTGGCACTCAGCATTTTGAGTGTCAAATTTCATTAGGGTGCCCATGTGGGTACATGGAAGAAGTTTGAGCTTCTTGCCCTTGTGGTATTTTGGGAGTAATTGTTAAATGGAGCGATTTTCTAGCATGTTAATTTTTGATATTTCATTGAGGAATCCATTCATTATGCAGGCCCTATATAGATACATATGTTAGCAGGATGTAAGAGAATTGCTAGATTGTGGTCATGAACTGGAAGAAAATAAAACCCCAACAACTACATGCCAGTCAATGCATTAAACATACTTTTTCACCAATGCGGGTGTACCAACTTTTTCAGAATTATTTTCTAAACAAAGCTATGGAATTAGAATACAGGAGTGGGGATTCAGAGTGTAAGGAAAAGAAGGCACAAGTGATCTTTGCTGCTTTTATTAAAATATCCGTGTCTAAATCCTTATGGTATATATTCGTATTCATGTCTACTTCTTTTTAAATTAAAGCATTTTTATTACTTGTTTTGAATGTATGGCCATGAATAACATATATATTTTCATATGTAGTCATATCAGTGGTATATTGTTGAATATATGGAAAGTGCCTGTTTGCATTCAAATGTTTCTGACACTTTGGGATATATTACAAAGCTAGAAATAATTACACAAGAAACATACTCTGTTTACAGCTATCCAAAATTGCTTAAAAATGTGAGCTGCTTTGTAAGACAATATTACTTCTGCACTTTTCAAAACCAAACCAGAAAACAAAACAAAACAAAAAATGTTTACAAAAAGGCAAGTTGTTTTTATACCAAATCATAGACTATCATCTTAATTTCTTGGGCACTGATCTGTGCGAAAATATTTTGATACACCTTTTTTTTTTTTTTTCAAAATGCTCATAGTATCATTCAGTATATGACAAAGATTGGCATACAGCATTAAGGGCATTTAAGAGGTTATGAGCTCAAATTGAAGTATTTAACTATTTTTGCTTTTCATAAATACAACTGATAAATATGCCAAAAAGGCATGACAACCAATTCAAGATTGCAATACAATAATAAAAATGTATTTAAAATACACCTTAATGCCTCAGCTAATGGCTTCCAAAATAAATCTGGCAGCTGAGTTTAACCATGCAATGGTTTTGTACTGTCATGGTTCAATGTGTTTTTTTTTTTGTTTTTTTTTTTAGCATTGTCTTGTAAGCCATTACATCTCAGAAATATGTACATATTCTTTACTTGTATTGTTCACTGTATTGATTACATAATAAGCTCTCAATGACAAATGAGCTTTAGGCTACAAATGTTTTGCGTTGGCCTCTTTGTACAAAATGTTCTTTTAACTTTACTGTTTTGATACATTTACTTTCTTGCAAATATCAAATATGTTGCCCCTTTGAGTCTCTGTTAGATAACTGGTGTTTCTGCAGCGATACCTTTCAGCACAAGTGACTGTTACAATGTGCAAGTGATGACAACAGTTGTCACCAGTATTGCTTATAACCTTAACCCCTAACATCCACACACACACACACACACACACACACACACACACACACACACACACACACTTGACAATTCAGATTGTTTAATGAGTCATTACTGCTGCATTCACAAATGCCATCGTTTATAGAACAATAATTAGCTGGGAAGCTTGCCTGGTTTTCAATGAATGCTGGTAAAAAGGCATTCTACTGTTATCTTTCCAAAGCCTCCATTTACAACCTGTATTTATATTTTCAATATTTTTTTCCAAACATAATTCTCTTTTAATTCCTTCTGAGCTGTTGACATGATTTGCTTTGGCCTTTGAGCTAACTATGTGAGCCTCTGGTAACCTTTTTGTGATACATGACACTTCAAGCTCTTGGGTTTCTGTGACATCAATGAAAGACTACCCTTGAAAATGCAATTAAATCATCACCTCTGTATAGTTAGTGAAAGCTGTTTTCTGATCCTCATTAATTCTGAACCCATAAGTGTTGCATATTGTTGCAAGAAAGGATGATAAAAAAATGCAACAAATTATGGTACAACCTAATGAGTTGTTTTCTTGTGTGTATTATTCTTGATTTTTTAAGGTGCATTTTCATACATTCAAAGATATACCATTGATACAAGTCCAAATGAAAAATCATGTTATTCATGGCCATACATTCAAAATTATTAATAAAAAAATGTTCAGTGCAAAGGGAACATACATAAGGACAAATCTGTATGTATAAAGATTTAGGTACGGATACACACACTAATAAATATGTCCATGCATGCAGACTTCAAACACGACTGGTGCATGTTAAGGTAATTGGTAGCTATAATGAACCATTGTCTCTGTTATTATGATTCCATGATTGCATTTTTCTAAGCAATGGACTTGCCAAACATAAGTCTCTGCTCATTGGCCGAGAGTGCTGTTGCATAGACCTACACAGTAGGTGCACAAACCAACTTTAATTTAACTGACAAGTAAAGTTGACAAAAGATCAGTGACACTAAGCCAAGGAATTAGCTTAGATATTGCCCTCTGTGCTCTGCAAATGAAATCCTGCAGCAAGTCCCGTGAAAAAAACATGATAGTTGACAATGAGATACCTGTCTTGCACAGGCCTCGGTTACAACGTAAAAGAAGCATTGCCGTATAGGTAGAGATGCACTTTCCTGGTGGATAAAAGTCAGCTGTTTAGATTTATACATGATTTCCTTATTATTATTTCTCACCCTGGACTACTTTTCTTGCTGAACCTCTCTCTCTCTACTATGTGTGTCCCCCAGCTATGTCACTTGCACTGCCTTGATTGACTAGCTGGTCAGATAACAAATTAAGGCCAGTGAAATCAGAACCAGACAGCAGCTGTCCCCAGTGTAGTCAGAAGCAAACTGAAATAAAGCACTTATGAATCTACTGTGATCATAACCTTCAAAATGCTGAACTCTCCCAGCTGTCTGCTTTCACAAACCCAGACACTACATCTCTGGCACCACAGACTAGAGAACTATTTCCAACAGAATGCTTTCATTTTAGGAAAGTATGAGGCAGCTGAAAGTATAAACCGCTCTTTTTAGTAACACATTTGCTGGAAATAGACACAACATTACTACTTTGGATAAGATCAATTCTTCCTATATAAAGGAACAACAAAACAACGTACATTAGCTTCATAAATTAAAATGCATTATGGTACTCCAGGCAACCTGGAAATAGTTTGATAACAGCAGAATGTTAGGCAAAAGTAAGAAGATCCTCTACTAATAATTATATTGTCTATCTGATACAAAAATGATGTCACTATATATGAAGGTCAAGTCATTTTACTATTTATAGTACTTTGCTCTGTTTTGGAGAAATATTATTAACAGTAACATATAATATAATAAAATTACTTATTTAAGGACACAAAAAATGGTTTTAAACTATTGACTTCATATTATACAATCTACCATTAAAATAGGTTTAACTTTCTTCAATACTGCATTTCTATTAAAGAAATAATATGTATTAGAACTCTGAAACAGAAAACTACAGATTTAGTGCATTAGTTCACACTGTATATCCCCACCTATCATGTACATCTATAAAATGTATCCATTGGAGAATTATTTTTCTTGCTGTGGTTTAGCAAATATCTTTTTTGTGAGGAAAAGAAAGCAAAACTGAAGAAAACTGTGACAAACAAGCCTGATTTTATACTATAATATCACTTTTGCAGATTGTTTTAGAAAGGTGAACTGGTTACTGATATGTGGATTCTTTTTCAATATTGGTTAAATTACAGGACCAGATCAAATAGTTTGACAAATGAATGCGCAACTGAGCAAAGCTGTTAAATCTTTATCTGCTTAATGAAAAAAAAAAAACTTGAGCTTCAATAAATAATGCACTTCACAGGTAACAAGGTCTGTAGTCACTTTGCAGGTTACATGTATTAAAGATCCCTTCTGTTAACTGTGAACTTGTCCAGGAAATTGTCCATTCTCTAGTGGAGTCAGCAGGTCTGTTGCCCCATCCTGTAATTCTCCTTTTGTTGGAGTATAGCTACCTTTATTTAAGGAGTGGTCACCCACATTTGTAAATGCATTCTGTAATTTGATGTAGGAAATATGTAGGCTTGAGACTTTAGTCACTGTATACATGCACACACACACACACACACACACACACACACACACACACACACACACACACACACACAAACACATACACACATGCACGCACACATAGACAAACGTGTGTGTGTGTGCATGTGTGTGTGTGTCTGTGTGTGTGTGTGTGTGTGTGTGTGTGTGTGTGTGTGTGTGTGTGTGTGTGTGTGTGTGCGTATATATAGATAGCAAAATTAGAGCATTGCAGCATTCATGTTTGCTGAACTAATAACACATATTTTTATAAAGTAATAAGAGTAGTATTTGTGCTACTTTGACTCCAGTAATGTTATAGTGTGAGGTGGTTGTATAGGTTCATAGGTTCATAGGGCCTACGTAAGCCTAGCCAACAAGGTGCCCTGGCTTACGCCACCCAAGAAAGTTATTTTCCTGTGCCACTATCGAGCAGAGACACAGAAGTGATCCCCGGGGTGTATTTCCTATTTCCCATCCACTCATCAACATTTTTCTTGAAGAGTGCTAATGAAGAACTTTGTTTAACATAGATGGGCAGCCTGTTCCAGAGTATGGGAAGTCTCTGGGATAGGAATCTATCCCTCCAGCATGTCCTGTTTATTGTGGTGACAAGGTTTAGGTCCCTAGAGCGTGTAGCTCGGAGGGATTGGGATTTCTTTAGTTGTAGCATGTCCAACAGCTCTGGGTTTGACATAGCTTTATATGTTAGGCAGAGATCACCTCGGAGTAGGCAATATGCTACGGAGCAAAGCTGGAGTTTTTTGAGGCGGTCAGTATAGGGCATTTATTTGAGGCCAGTAATCCTCTTTGTGAGGTACTTCTGTGGCCTTTCCAGCTGCTGCAGATGTCTTGTGAGGTACATTCCAAAAGGGGCATTGTACTCTATAATGGGTCTAATGAGTGTCAAGTAGAGGGGAACAATGACCTCTTTTTTCCTGAATGAGAACCCTTTTATGATGAGGTGTGCCACATAGAAGGACTTCCTGACTACTGTGGTGATGTGACTATCAAAGGAGAGACTACTGTCCACCTGGGTCCCAAGGTCTCTTATCATGCATTTGGTCTAAGTAGATTGCTGCCTATGTGGTAGTTCATGGGTACAGAGTTTTTACCAAAGGAGATGACACTGCACTTTTTGGCATTGAGCTTGAGGCCATGGCTCTGACACCAGGTATCTGTCTCAGTGAGGCCCTTCTGTAGGATGTCCACATCATTTGGGGACTGACTATGGCTCCTAGTTTGCAGTCATCTGCGAACTTCATTAGCCAGAGGCCTTCTGTGTTAGTCTGTACTTCAGAGAAGTAGATACCAAACAGGGGAGGTCCCAGGATGGAACCCTGTGGTACTCTAGTTGTCACTGCTTTGAGGTCAGATTTGGAGTCTGCAACTTTTACATTGTGGGTTCTGTCAGTGAGCCACTTGGCAACCCATCTTGTGACATAGGAATTTATACCTACTTTAGTGAGTTTAGCTATAATTCCAGAATGGGGGATGGTGTCGAAAGCCTTGGTGAGGTCAAGATAGGCTGTGTGAACCATCTTACCCTCATCTACGGCTTTGGTGACTGCCTCAAAGAAGTCGATCAGGTTCAGGAGGCATGATCTGCCTTTCACAATCCCGACCTGGGTGGGATCTAGAGTTTGGAGGTTACCAATGTCTTTGTTTATGAGTTCCATGATGATACGTTCCATGGCCTTGTAGACCAGGCTCGTTAGGCTAATAGATCGATAGTTCCCGGGATCAGTGGTGGCTCCCCCTTTGTTGAGTGGGATAACTGTTGTTGTGTACCATTCATTGGGCACAAAGCCTGATGTGAGGCTATTATTGAACATGGTGCTTAAGTGGGGAGCCAGTTCATTCTGAAGTTCATGTAAAACGCAGCCTGGGATGTTGTTCGGCCCCATGGATGCAGTTTTTGGCTTTAGAGAATGCAGCTTTTACCTGCGTAGTTGTGATTATAGGGACTCTGCATTCTTCCTGTATAGATATGGGCCCTTTTGGGGGTGGGGGGGTAAAGTTAGCACTGAACCTATCTGGCAGGATGTTGGCAATATCAGTTGGTTCTGTAATTTTTGTGCCTTTGTGTTGTAGCTCAGAGCAGATCTGGGTGTTGCCATTGAGATTCTTGACATAGCTATAGAATGCTTTGTGGTTGTTCTTGGAATTAGTGGTGATTTTGATTTCGTAGCTAGCTTTGGAGGAACTTATAAGGGATCTCAGCTTCTTACTGAAGTTGACCAGGGAGCTCCTCCACTCATGGGATTTTACTCTCTTTTGCAACAGTTTCTTCCTTCTGTTGTACAGTTTGCTTATGGTAGGGGACCACCAGATTGGCTTCCTTTTTTTGGAGGATAGCGTCTTGGTTCTGTTTGGGCTAGCATGATCCATGCACTCGTGTAAGTGCTTATAGATTGCATTTGTGTAGGATTCAGCAGTTGTAACTGTATTGTCCATCTGCATGGGTGTCATGAAGTTCACCACTTCTATCTTGAGAAGCATGAAGTTGGCTTTGGAGAAATTTGGAGATTTTTTTTACTGTGATTTCCTTAATGGGGGGTGGGGGTGGGATTTGGATATCAAGGGTGATTAGCTTATGGTCGGATCGGAGCAACGAGGAGTTGACTTCAGGTGTGGAACACCGGTCACTCATGTTGGTAATGACTAGGTCTAGGATATTGTTGCCCCTGGTGGGGTTGTGGATAAGTTGATCTAGGGCATTGGAGTTTATGAATTCCAGAAAACATTGAGCTAAGGAGTTGGTACATGAGTAGTTTTCCCAGTTAATGGTGGGGTAGTTGAAGTCGCCCATTATTAGGGTGTGTGGTTGAACCCTAATATTTTCCAGTATATCAAGAAAAGAGGAGTGGGAATCCTGGGGCATGGTGGGGAATCTGTAGCAAGCTACAATTTGGATTGCAGTTTTACCCAGAGTTAGTTGCACTTGGATAACCACGGATGCATTATGCTGAGCAACTAGCCTGGAGGTGTGGATATCCTTAATGAATATGGACACACCTCCGCCTTTGGTATTTCGGTACATGATGAGTGATGGCATGTCTGCAGGGAAGAAGGAGCCTTTACTGTTTGTTGAAAAAAATATATATATATATATATATATATATATATATATATATATATATATATATATATATAAAATACCTCATCCTTTCTCCTTGTCATCTTCAGATTACCAATAGTTCTCCTACTTCATTTGGACATGTTGCGTTTCAGTCAACCATTCTTTGCTTTTGTTTGCCAGTACATAATCTGACCATCAGTGTGAGGCTCATATTGGACATCAGTCCTGGTTGATCATTACACTTCACAGATTCCTTCATCATCACATCCATCACCCTCTGTATAAGGATGCAGTCATTTTCAACCAAGATAAATTAGAACTTCCCAGTCCCATTTCTTTCCTTTTCTTCCAAAAGAGCTTTCATATTAATCTTGTTAGACTGTGTAATCAAGTAGGCCTGGGGACAATGGCTTGTCTGCTGTGGTTCTCATTAGTATTTCTAGTCTCCTCTAAGACTACCATTCATGAACAGCTATCTCCTGGGCCAATGGTACATTCCCTCCATCTATCCTCTAAGCCTTCTTTCATCTCAGCCTCTATCAACTTCCTTTTTAGAAACTTAGGTTCTGTTTAGTTAAATGCTCTTATATTGTCAGAAAACACTGCCCCTACTCTGTCAGCCCCTGTCCACTTTACCTTCTCTATAAAAGCACAGAGTAGCCATCATTTATCTATTGCTTACCCAACACCATACAAAATTCAACCTAACCTTGTTCTGGCAAGTTAGTTAGAAGTTCTGTTAACATCAACACCAACTCTTTTGCTTCTTAATTAGTGTATTGGTCTACATTTAATCTCAATCCAAAATTTTTGCATCTCAGACTTTTTTAGTAGGGGGGGATGCACTCCCTTAGCTGGAGTCACCAACACAACTGCTGTCACTTTTTAAGTGGTTACCACTCTATGGCCTTTTTCTTAGCCATCCATGTCTACAATGGCCACCATCTATGGGGCAAGCAGTGGACTGGTTTCATTTTTAACACTCATTGAACAGAATGCAAGATTGATAGGAAATTGCTCGTGCTAGTATTTCATTTATTCTAATGCAGCTACCGCACACATGGAATATTCATCACTGGAGGTCATACTTCACACTTTGTGTTAATTGTATGACTCAGAAATGTCTTGATACTAGCCATCCCTCCATAACAGCCCTGCACATGCATTGGGTTTCAAAAACAATGCAGCTAATTTGGGGAAGAGCTGTAGTTGGCTCTGTAATGAACACCTGTACACACACACCCCTGTGAGTAAGGGCTGTAGTTGGCTCTGTAATGAAGACCTGTACACACACACCTGTGAGTAACCAACCCACCCTATGAGACTTTTTGCAGATACTGGCAATTGGCCTGTGGGGGTTTCATAGATCTCTCACTATGAGTGTCAAAAGCATCCCATCCTCCTTGTGTGGTGTGTTTCTGTTGCATTTCCATAGGCACAGAAGCTGTGTCTGTGGTTAGTATAGGGGATACATTGGTCACATTCCCTGTGTCCAGCACACACACACACACACACACACACACACACACACACACACACACACACACACACACACACACACACACACACACACACTCTCTCTCTACTCCCTGACCATGCTATCTCATTCCCAACATCCTCATCTTCTTCAGAGGTTCATGATCCTCCATCATCAGGTGCTGGCAGTTTCACAGTCATGATGCCAGAGAGAGAATCACCTGTGAATACACCAAACAACAATAACCTGTGTAACTATGACCCTACACCAGAATCATACATGCAATTCAGATGTTTGAGTTCTATTGTTTGCTCATTGGAGGTTAAATCTTTGATGTTCCTGTTTTAACCAAAGCTTAACTAAGCTAGCGAGTGAGCATTTTGGCAAAGAAAATTAAGTATGCTCTTATACACATATCCTGTTATTTACCTGGGAATATTCTATGAGTATCTTTTGTTACACAATGAAGCTCTACTCCAATATCCAACACTGCACAGGACCATGATAATGTGTTGGTGCTTCTGATAGTGGCCAGAAAATCCATAGTCACCATCAGAGGTGACTTCACCTGCAGACCACCTCATATGGACCCATCTTCACTTGCCAGTTGGACACCTGATTTTTCTGTAATATGCACAATATTGGTGGTCCCTAAGGTAGACTGGTTCATAAGTACAGTCCTGGCCACTACAGCATTAATGTGCAAGACAGGATCTTTCCAGGAATGGTCTTTGTAGGCCTGGTTGACAGCATTCTGCCCAAGGAGCCATTGACAATGGAGATGGATAGTCTGCAGTAGCACCACATTCGCTCAGTCTGAGTACTGGGGTTTATATGTGGGTTTTACAGTAGAGTCACTGTTGTTATATTAGTATAGTGATAATGACTGCTTCTAACAATCCTTTATCAGACTGTATTCTGCTTTGTCTATATGCCATACAGGTGGTGTATCTGATACCTATATATCTGTCAAGACAGTGTATACAATGTTGAGCACATAACTCTAATGAAAATATTTCTCCCATCCCCCAACCCCTAAACCCTAAAATTTCCATTTACTACACTGACATGAGTATTTTCTTTCACTGCTGCTAGGTGTGTTCCCCATTAGGCTTAGCTTTCCTTTAGCACAACACTGTGTTAGTCTTCTTGAAAAACTCTTCCTCTCCTCATTCAGGAACTTATAAAAGTGTTGCCAGAAATAATGTAACACATACTTAGTTAAGTAAAATGGCAGATAATGTAAATATACTAGCAAGAGTTAAGCTAAAAAAAACTTAGATTAGTCTAGTGCCTCTAAGCTTTTGACTTTGCAGCTCTACTAAACAATCCTTAGTGCTATGTGGATCACTGCTCTACTCCACCCTTATATCACTCAAATTGGACAGCTTGCCACGGTGAATATGCAAATCAATGTTCACTTCTAGAATGTTTCTGAATTGCTAAGCCTGTGACTCTCACAAGCAAGCACAACTTCACAGCACAAACAGTTTGAACATCATAAGCATGTCTGTACACCTGAGAGTTGTGTTGTGCATGTTCCAGAGTGCAGAAAGTGAACTGGAGTTTCCACACACCTTCAAAACTCAGTAGTAGAAAGAAAAGTGAGCAAACGCTTACGGAAAACCCAAGAAATGCTGCAAATATGTTTTCAAAGAATGGTGCTTTCCTCCTTAGCTACTGCTGTTGAAATTCTTGTTAAGACGCTTCTCCTTGTTTCTTCTTTAAAAGAACTTTTATTAAAATGTTTTAAAACAAAAAACAAAATAAAAGCTACAACCTAACCATTTGAAAGTTAGCGTTGTAACACAAAAAAGAGAGATGTGCGCTTTTGGTTTATCAACCTTCTTCAGATCTGCTTAACATTTGCAGCTACTTCTATTTATATTCATGCTGCTTACTTAGAGTCATCCCCCACAACCAATGGGAGCCTCTATGCTAATTCTTGATGTACTTGTAGTCCAATCTGATGTTCTAGTTCTTATTTCTTGGAAGCCAATTACATTCTTCCATGCAAATGAGTTTTAATAAATCTACCATTCCTTTCTCTCACCTAATTTGCTATTCTTTTTCTTTTGCTCCAATGGCTTGTGTGTATCCTGTTGCAAGATGCACGCTCCACCTTTTTATGTCATGTTCTTATTTGCCTTTTGTAAAAACTAATCACTCTCCCTGCATAGCATTTTTCATGTATTTCGCCTCTATATTGGAGGCGTCTGTCTGCCTATAACAGGGCTACAACCTCTTCTCTTACACAGGTTGTCTTCATTAGGTAAACCACAAGTACAATGGCTTTCTCCTTTGTTTTAAAACATAGGATCAAACACTTTCTTGTATATGCTCTTACTTCCATGCCATCAGGTCTCTTTCAAACTGATAGCACTTACTTAACTACATATATGCACTTGCTAACTCACATCATAAATCAAAAACTTTTTTTATTTTATATCTTGCTTCTTAATATCAAGTCTCTTTCTGACTAGGAGCGCTTGCTTATATTCAAAGATGTACTGCTGATTCCTGTTATTCTATCCGAGTTTTACTTTGTACAGTGCTCTTTACTCAGTCTTATTAAGAAGCTATCCTAATTGTTTTTTAATGTTATGTAATCCATTGGTTGGCAAATTACACTTCTTCTCCTTTTTCTCCCATACTAATTCCAAACTCTCTGCTAATTCAATGCCTTTTCTTCATTTGCTGACAAATTTCCTCTAACAAATATCTTTGATCTCCATAACACATCATTTCTCCTTTCTAATTGATGTAAATAATGGATGAACAACACTCTTTCTATTCCTTTAGCGCTCTAAATTTCAATATTTTCCAGACTTCTACATGCACAGTGAACTTAATTTCAATGTATTTATAGTTTGGAGTTTACTCTCCTTCCATCATAATATTCAAATCGGGACTAGAACCCTGAACTCTTTGTTTAAGGGTCTAATGCTCTAGCAACTGAGCTACGTTGGTAGATGCATAGTTCAACTCCCTCTTAGTTTTCTTTTATATCTAAGCAAGCTTGAGGAGGACTATAAGATATAGGCCAAAAATATATATTATAAGCAAACTACACTCTTTTTATCCCTTTGATGCTCTTGGTTTCAATGTTTTCCAAACTTCTTCTTGCACAGTAAACTTAGGTTCAACTGTTTTCATTTATGATTAGGGATTTCTTCTCCTTTCACCATGGTGCCCAGACTAGGACTCGAGCCCTGGACACTCTGAATAAGGGTCTGATACTAAACCAACTGAGCTACATTGGCAGGTGTATAATTAATTTCCCTCGTAGTTTCCTCTCTTTTAAAACAGGTTTAAGCGGGACTATAGCATTTAGTCCAGGGAATTGGTTGGATCGTAAATTAATTATCCATTGCAACTCAATTCTTTCTGTTCTATTTACTATATCACCTCCTCTTTCCATAGGCTTAATCTGTGCCACAACCATAAATCTAAAGTTATGCTCTGGATTTTCTTTAATATGTGCATAAAGAGCATTAGTCTCTATTTTATTATGAATGTCCCGTATATGTCTTAATACTCGTTCTTTGAATTTTCTGTTAGTCTTACCTATATAGAATGCTTTACATACCATGCAGCTTGCTACATAGATCACATTCTCACTGTTACAAGTTGCTCTTTCTTGAAAGATGTAAACCTTATTTGTCATTGGATGCTGAAACCTATCTGTGTTCATAATGTACTGACATGCTTTGCCTTTTCTACATTTGAATGTTCCTGTTGGCATAGATACATTCTTTGCCTCTTGCCTATCTATGTCACATAGGAGCCTCTTTAAGTTCTTCTTATTTTTATAAGTATAACTAGGATGTTCTCCTACTATGTCTTTTATCTTCTGGTCCATTGTTAGTATAGGCCAGTATTTCTTAATAGTTTCTCTTATGATAACATTATCTGTACTGTACGTCAAAGGACATCTTACTATTTCCTTTCTTCTGTTCGGCTCCTTTTCTTTGCTCTCTTTATCAATTTTGGCTGAATAGTATGGTCTCCCTTTCTTCCTTCGGATAACTCTAAGCTTGTCTTCATCCATTTTTTCTTCCTTATACCCTCTGGCTGTAAAGTTGTTCATTAATCCTTGTATTTCTTCTCGAAATGTATTATCATTGGTACACAATCTGGAGACTCTTTGCACCTGGTTGTCCTTAATATTTTTAAAAATATGGCCTGGATGCATGCTAGTTCTATGTAAAAGATGTTTTTTCCAAGTTGTTTTTCTATACAGGGCTGTTTCCAATCCTTTGATTTCATCCATAATAATATTAACATCCAGAAATTCTATTTTCTTCCGTGACATTTTGATTTCAAACTTTAAGAAATCTGTTGTTGTTGTTAGAAATTGAATGAATTGCTGCAACAAACTTTCATGCCCTCTCCATATAAGGAGAATGTCATCAACAAAGCGTCCATAGAATTGTATATATTGTTGCCAGATATTATTTTCATCTTTGCTCCACTGGCATTCTCATTGGGCTAATACTATATTTGCATAACTATTGGCACATAGAGTGCCCATGGCTACTCCCCATTTCTGCCAATAGACATCATGCTCATATAGAAACACATTGTTTTGTAATATAATTTCTAGTAGCCCACATATCCTTTCCACATCCTTATTCAGTTGGTTAGCTAGTATAAAGTTTCTAACTGCTTCTATACCATATCCATTGGGTATGCTAGCAAATAAGCTATTCACATCCATTGTTGCCAGTACCATATGCCTATAGTTGTCACACTTGTGAGCTTCAGCATACAATTTCTGTAATAATTGCGCTGTATCTTTTAACACTGTAGGTGCTTTCTCTAACAGATTTTTAAGCTCATCTTCTATGTAAATGGAAAGAGGCTCTGTGATCCACCCTCTTCCTGAAACTATAGGTCTTAATGGCGGATCATTTAAATTCTTGTGTACCTTCAGTATGCCTTTTATTTCTGGTATAAGTGGATGTAAGGTTTCAAAAAATGCATACAAGTCTTCATCTATTATTCTACACATTAATTTTTCATACAGATCTTCTTTGACTTCCTTTATCAATCTTTCTATTTGTTTAATACCTATCTTAATATATGTAGTTGTATCTCTAAGAAGTTCCTTCATCTTGTTGTCATATTGTTCCTTTTTCATGATGACCAATGCAACTCCTTTGTCAGCTGGTTTTATCACTATTTCTTTGTTAAGTTGCAGTTCTTTCAATGCCTTGTTCTCTCTATAGTTCAAATTGTGGAATTGTTTTCCTTTTCCTTCATCTTTATGTTGTGCTATTTCATTCTCACAAAGTTTGATGAATGTTTCCACCTGAGGATGATTTATAGGCACAGACGTACTTGGCCTCTTATAGGTTTGTTTTAAATCATCTGAACCCATACTTTGTATATTTTTGGTGCCATATATGTATTTTAACGTTACATTTCTTCCAAATGTTTTTAAATCTATTACCACCTCACTAAGTTGGGACCTAATGGAGGGTATAAAGGTCAGGCCTCTTTGCAGAAGTTGGTTTTGTTCCTCACTCAATACATAGTCTGAAATATTTATCACCAATGACTCAGTATCCTCTTTTCTACTTCTTGTTTGCCTCTCCTCTAGGTTGCCTTTCTCTTTTTCCTTTCCCTGCTTAGGGATCTTGGGGCTCTGTTGTTCTGTTGATGTATAAGAAAAGGGAGTTGTTGAAAAATTGGTGCATATTTTTCTCCCTTTTTAGGTACCGCTCCTAGCTTACTACTTTGTTTATTATTTTCTTTATTAACTATCTCTAGTGTTCTTGATCCCTCCTTCTCTGTTGTAAATACAACTTCTAATTCTTCCATGTCCTCAGTGACTATACTGCCATTCGTTACTACTCCTTTCTCTTTATTATCACTCCTCTGTCTAGGTGGGGCATGGATTTCTGCTTGCACATGTTGTTTTCTAGATGTTACTTCCGATAAGGACATTTTTCCTCTATTTCTTTTTGTGTCGCTAATTTTAGGTTGATCTTGATTCCTTGCTGTTCTTGGCCATTCAAAGAGCTGGCCTGCCTTGAAGTTATCAAAATCTCTTCTTAGTTTGTTAATTTTTATCATTTATAGCTTACTGTCATAAATGTCCAATTTGTCTTGGAGGTTCTCCAACCTCATAAGATTTTCTTCAGAGAGATCTAGTTGTTCCATCTCACTCTGCTTTATAAGTTCTGAGATTTCATTTTCCTGCAGCTTAAAGAAATCTATAAGTAATCTAATATAATTAAAGCTGGTTTCTATGTTGATCCGTTGACATTGTGTTAAGAGCTCCAGATAAGTGTTTCCATAACGTGGCATACATCTGACCCTTAGTCCTCTAGGTATCAGGTTATGTTGTAAGCACGCTTCCATGTGGAAACGCTGCCATTGCAATCTCTTCAACTTATATGCTGCATTTTCCACTTCTTTGTATAAGTTCTCTAATGTACTATTTGTTCTAATATTCACTGTCCACATTCCTTCTGTGATATTAATATCGATCAATGGATTGCAGTTGTTTATATGTAAGGTGGCTGCTTTCTTTTTCATATCCATCTGATTCGCTTTCTGTTCACTTTCCATATTCAAATTTTTCATGCACCAAGTGTGTTGCTCTCAACAAAAGGTTAAAATAGTAGAAAGAGAAGTGAGCAAATGCTTACGGAAAACCCAAGAAATGCTGCAAATATGTTTTCACCTTCAAAACTCAAACTATGGAGGCTGGAGTTACACTACAGCACAAAATCATACTTCTGTGGGAGCATATGCAATGCAGTTCAACACTGGCTGCCATGTTTAACACCTCAATTGGTAGTCTTCAAAAGGGCAACATTGGTGCAATCTAGCATCAACCCATTGAATTGTTTAACATTGCATAGCCGAGCTTACAACTGGCAATGGATGTGACTCCAAGATGCAGTGATTATTCTCTGGTTGGAGACCTGCAGGATGGCTCTGTCTTCTGAAGGCACCGATACCTGCAGGGCAGCTTGGCTGTGCATTTAGCAAACTAAAATCTTCTTCTACCTGCTACATACACACCACTGATGCTTCTTGCCAGGTCAGTGATTGAAGCCTCTGGCATCCCTAGTGAGTAATTCAAGCAACACTATAGTCACCTAAAGAGGCATTGTCCAGACCTTTTTTTCAATGTGAAGAAGAGGTCAATGAAAGTGTTCCAGAGGTGCACTGTAAGTACATTTATGTAATAAATCTTTACAGTTGAGAGTGCAGTACAGTAATGATTTTCTTTTCAGCCACAGTTCTAAAGACATATACATGTACGGAACTTTTCCATTATTGGGGCAACACTTTCAAAGTAGTTGCAGAGCTCTGAATCCAGTGTCAAACCATGTATTTTTTATGTTAATCTTAACAAGTGTGTTACAGCTTCTTTTTTTAAATATTATCCATGTAATTATTTTACACACACATGTTAAGATTAACATCAAAAAGACATGCTTTGACAATGGATTTGGAGCTCAGCAACCGCATTTAAAGTGTTTGGCTGATAACAGAGTAGTAAAAAAAAAAAATCTATTTCTCCATAATATGCATACTTTAAAATGTATTTCTTCATAATATGCATACTATTAAACATATTCTTCATAAAGTCCTAATCCAAATCTGTAATTAAACTTAGTTGGCATCTTGCAGCTGCGAAGATGCAATCAGAATCATGGATTGGCAGTAAGCGTTTTTTTTAAAAGCCTCAGGTACTGATTTAACTAGGCTTCACTGACAATGGAAATAACCGTTGCTAGGATGTACAAATATATTATTATCTTACAAGGGTAAGTATATTATACCTACTGGAAAAAACTATGGGCTGGATTCAGGAAACCTCCATGTAAGACTTAATATGTCTTACTCGGAGGCTGCAGTTGAATGGTATGATGTCAGCATGCCATGCATATTCATGAGGGCATGCTGAATCATACCCTAGGCTAACACAGTCCATGTAGGAAAGTAGGGGGCGTGTCCGAATGCTGAGTACTGCAAAAGGACACGCCCTCAGAAGAGTCAGAGACCTGAAAGTAAACACCCATGAGCGAGTCCTTAGAAATGTCAAGGAACACAACACCACACATCCCCACAGACTAAACCCTACTGAAAATGTGTAAAATGTAAAAATAGCAGTTTCTTTTTTTTTTTTTATAATTTCAAAAATGTTTGCCCGCATTTGCACTCGTTTGCGTGGGTATGCCCTTCGCTCAGCCACAGTTAGCAGACATTGAAAAGCATTTAAGATCTACATATGCAAATTAAGCCAAGTAGCAATAGCGTAGTGGTAGAGACGTTGACCAAAGAGGCGGTAGTCACGGTTCGAGCCCCCACAACATCATTCACCATTTTTATTTAAATAAGTATGAAACCATCCCCTGACATATATATATATATATATATATATATATATATATATATATATATATATATAAAACTATAATTTAAGTAAAATGTAATGAAATGGGCCATGTATTTGTGAAGACATCCGACAGAATAATTTATAAAAAAAGGATTGTAATTGCCCATAGCTGAACAACGCTTTAGCAAGCTGAATATCAGTGCCCGTAGGTGAGCAGCACTTTAACAAGCTGCATATGAGTGCCTGTAGGTGAGCAGCACTTTAACAAGCTGCATATGAGTGCCCAGAGGTGAGCAGCACTTTAACAAGCTTAATATGAGTGCCCGGAGGTGAGCAGTGCTTTAACAAGCTTAATATGAGTGCCCGCAGCTCAGCAGCGCTTCAGCCAGCATAATATGAGTGCTCATAGCTAAATAATGAGTTACCCAGCGTAAGCCTTTTGCGTGGAGCTGCGCAGCGCGACAACCAGCTTACCAGCGAGCAACATTGGGCAAGCTGTATCAAAGCCGCCTTTACACAGACACACCTCATAGCCTGTCTAGACAGTAGTAAAATAAAAAAATCAATGCCAAGGGTCGAACCCAGGATACTGTGCACCATAGTCAAAGTACTGAACCACTAAGCCATGACAGTTCTATTGAAAAATACAGTATTAGCATATATATATATAGGAATGAATGAAAATAGAACCATGACAAAGCAGGTTTGCTTTAAGCTGATAAATATCCACATTGGCCAATCACAGATAAGTGTGGGAAAACCGGCATATATAAGCCCCATAGGCAGGAATACACACCATTACTGATTGTGGTACCCATTTGCAGTCAGGATGGCAGGTGCAGAAGAGGGAAATTGCTTTAGAGCACAAAGGTGGGGTGTTGAGGAGTCAAAATATATGGTTTGGCTCCTAGTCCATGATCATGAAGCACAACTCATGCAGGGGCAGGTTCAATGGGGAGCGTATAAGGCAGAGGCATGGAACTGGTTGGCACATGATCTCACCAGTGCCACAGGCATTCCAAGGACTGGTTAACAGGTCCATCACCACCATGTGGACCTGAAGCGACGTAAGGAGGACCAACTGAATCGTTGGATCCAGGAGGCCCACCAAATGCCCAGTGCCCCACTACTGAGTAAGTATCCATGTAATTACGTATGTAAGAAATGCTATCCTAGCCTATAGTATGGAGAGGTATGTTCCAATATTCCTTCATTTATATTACAGCTGCAGGTGTTCATTCCGCGAATCGGTGAGCCTATGCTGATAGGCTGCCGAGGTTGTGCCACCAGGCAGGTTAGTAATTATTTAGCTGGCATTGTTATAAAATATAAGTGAGACAGATTGTAAAAGAGTTCAGTGTTGTAACCCAGTAATAAAGGTGAAATAAGCTTAGAATAAAGATTCTCCTAGTATTGTAAGATTAGATAAGTGATGCAGCCTGGAAAAGAGTGTATTGCAATCCAGTAATAAAGATTAAACAAGTCTCAAATAGAGTTTCTACCTGTATTGTAATATCAGATAACTGCTTCAGCCTGAAAATGAGTGGTAATCAATCAACAAAGGATAGACAAATGTCGAATACATCCTTGTAAATTCTGCCATATGAAATAAGTGAGTCAGCTGGAAAGGATTGTTGTAACCCAGTAATAAATGTTAATAAAGCCTAGAATTAAGTACCATTCTGAAATGTAAATATAAAATAAGTGAGAGAGTGTGAGAAAGACAGTTTGAAGCTACCAAGAAAGCTGTAATAAGTCTGGAATAAAGGTATACTGCAGTCACTACATAATGAAATGAATGAGACAGCCACAACCAAAGAGTGTAATGTCTTAAATAAAGTACAGAACCTGGACTGTGTCCGTCCCACAATTTGGATATGGTGCTGGGGCACCACCAAGTGTGGCACATGTAATCAATGTAAGTACATAAGTCAAGACTGCACTAAAAAATTAGAGAATGTCATGAAGACAGAAATACACTTTAGGAGAGGAAATTGTAGAACTACCCATTTAGTGTACTTAGCTATGTGTGCCAATTGTCAATGTTACTATGTTGGAAAAACAGATAGGAGCTTAAGGGAGAGGATATATGATCATTATTACTGTATAAAAAAAAAAGGACGCAAAAAATGCCCTGTGGAGACATTTGCAAGACAGTACTAGTTGCAGAATGTTTTATTTTGCCATACTAGATATAGCTACAATAAACCCCAGAGGAGGAAACATTAGGAAAAAACTGGGGGAATTGGAGACTAGGTGGCAAATAAAACTAAATGCATCTACGCCACCAGGACTAAATGATCATGCATCAATAAAACCTATCTTGGTTAATGATGAGTAGACTGGCAGTCAATACATTATCACATTATTACATTTCACTATGTAGTATAGTGATTTCAGTAACCCAAACTAGGGGTAAGGTAAATGTTAAATATAAGGTGCCAGATATTTCTTCAACTGATTTTCACCCTCATTATATTTGTCACACTTGACATTAAGTTTCACATATAGTGGAAGTGCAAGGGTTCCCCACTAGGTGTAAGATTTCATTAGAAATGAGTACTTATCAGGAATGAGTACTATAGAGAATACTAATATGCACTCATTTATTAATTCTTTTCAGAAATTATATTTATATTAGTAGAGTTTATATAAGTATTTGAAAATGTATAAATTATAGTATGAGGAAATGGAATGAATTATTTATATAATGTTATTATTTTTTAATTCTGAGCATGTATTTTAAACTTTTTAACATTATTATTAACATTGTCACCAAGGTTTTTATTGCACTAGCACTTTAAATGATGTGAATTAAATTGGTCAATCAAATAATTATCTAATTACATACCCTATATATATTGTAAGCCTAAAGGCAGTCATTTGTTCTGAGGAAATCTAGTTACTGTTAGATGAAAGCGCTCAACAAATTATAATAAAAGTTTTTTTGTTGTAAAGTTTAAAATAGAGTTCTGATACTTTGATTCCATCACCAGGGAAATAGATTTCGTGTCTTAGTTTATACTGTTGGACTGTTTCCTGCACTTTTGGATTTATTGGTCGTTTGTGGAGATGGACTCAATGGACGAATTACCATCCATTTTTTCGCCCAGGAGGGACGAAATAAGAGGCATCCAGTCGGAAATGGCAATTATGAGGGGTGAGCTGACCAGGCTTATAGAACTTATAAGCCAACCGCTACCTAATAGTAAAACAAACGGGCTGATGACGTCATCGAGAGCGCCGAGTGCGACAGGCACAGTGAACTCCATTCCTAACGGACAGGGGAATGGAAATGAACAGGGTAGGTGTACCTCTTATGGATCCAGACCAGATGGCGATCGCAATGGATTAAATGCCAGGAAGGAAAATGGATCGGAGGCGGACTACTCGTTTTTCAAGCAAAACCAAAAAGAATGCCACCGAAAAAGACTTACACTATGGCCGGTAATGTATACCATACAGACATTGACTCAAATGTTAAAAATAGTAAAAGAGACGAGATGTATAAAGAACATTGCTATAAAGACATTATTGAATTCAATTTTGATTTTAAAGGGCTTGAACAATACAAAGCCCAGAATGGAGAGAGAAGAGACAATGTATTGAATTTGGATAAGAACTTAAAAGAGTCAATGTACGAGTTTGGTAGCAAATTGAAAAAGTGCAAAAGCTTACAACTGGAGAACAGTTATTTAATGAAATGTATTGACACTAGTGTAGTCCCTATGGGGCTTCGTTTTTTCAAATACCCTATGGGTATTGATTTAGACTTAGAAACAAAAAAGGAATGTATGAAAATGTTTGATGGGTTTGGGGTAACATTTATGAGATTTATCATACAGTGTAACGACAAAAATATGTTCATTAATAGATGAATTGGACAAATTGAATGAAGCTATTACCAATGATGTGTTGTATGAAGAATATGAGTATTGCATTAATTCTCAATATAAATGGGTCCAGAGACAAATGGACATGCAGTTCCAAAGGAAATGTAAAAAGTACCAAAGGGACCTGGAACAATATACCAGGGAACAAGCATATAGATGGGACAAAAGAGATAGTAAGAAAGATAAAACTACTTTAAGAAATGGAATGGACAGAAAAGGAAGCACATACACTCATCACGACTATCAATATAGGGACAACAGGGGTAGAGGTAGATCTGACTACAGGAAAGATGAACATAATAAATATGAAAATAAACTTGACACTTTAGATAATTTTTGGGATGACAATGTTTTTTTAGAGTTAAAGCAAGGGAAGAACAGTGCATACAGAGAAACCTATCAAGGAGGAAAAAAGCAATTTCCATACCCACCATCGAGAAGGATGATAGGGGAGTGTCATACAAGATAGGACTTGACACAAATAAAAACAGGATAGTTCAAATTAGTGAAATTATTAGTGAATACAATCAGTTTTACATATACAATTATGCTGGAATAGATGTTAGGGAAGAACATTTTACCCTGCTAAGCAAAGGAATGAAATATGTACCAGTCAAAAAGTTTAAGGTAGAAGACTGTATTATAGATGTCAAAAAATATCTAAGAAAATTAAATTTAGCAATACTTTTTGACAAGGACAAAAATAGTACGAAGAATAAGGGAATGTTTAAAAAGAAAAGTACCTACACACCCCCACTTAACAATGTGTTAGCAGTATATGAGAAAATGGTTATAGACGAAATATATAAATACAGCAACAAAATTAATCAAGGTAAAGTCAAGTACAATTTGACCACACCGGAGGCTACAGTACTAAAAGATCTACAAGAGAACACCAAAGTAAGAGTCATGAAACCAGACAAAGGGGGAGGCATAGTACTATATGGGCAAGAGGAATACAAAAATAAAATTAGTGAAATATTATTGAAGTCTGGAAAGTATGAAACTTCTTCTAGAAATGAAGTGAACATTGGATATAATAAAATCAATGTATATTTAGAAGATCTTTTGATAGAAGAAAGAATAAGTGGAGAATTGTATGATTATTTAAAGGTGGATTCCCCTGTCATTAGTACTATGGTGGGTATTCCCAAAATCCACAAAAATATAATAGACCCCCCTTTTAGACCCATAATCTCTGGTAATAAGGCTAAGACTTACAATTTAGGAAAAGTGGTGGATGGGTGGCTAAAACCCTTATACAAGTCCTATAAGCATGTTATCAAAGATTCCTGGGACTTTTTAGGAAGGTTGAGGCAAGATGTAATTACACCTGGTGCTCTCCTAGTGACTGTAGACGTGGTGGACCTATTCTCAAGTATTCCCCAAGAGGATGGGTTGTTCAGGTTAGAAAGGTCTATGGAAAAAGCAGGTATTTTCTCAAGAGACAAAATTCAGCTTACGGTAGAATTTATGGAACTAGTACTGAAACATAATTATATAATGTTCGAAGGAGAATATTACATTCAAGTAAAAGGAGTAGCAATGGGGGCAGCGTGTGCCCCCATTTTTTCCAACATTTATTTAAGTGATTGGGAAGAGGAACACATATTCAATAGTACCAATTACCAGTTTGTTTCATGTTACTACCGTTTTTTGGATGACATCTTTTTAATTTGGAAAGGCAGTAGGAATGAACTAGAACTATTTATGACAAGTTTAAACTTGATTAGTGAAGAATTAAAATTCACATACAATGTGGAATTAAATGAAATAGCTTATCTGGACACTCTCATTACTATACACAATGGAAGTATTAAAAGTAAAATATACAGAAAGGAGACGTTTAGTAATAGCTATTTAGAATATAATAGTTCTCATCCCACAAAACAGAAAAGGGGCATAATTAAGGGACAGTGCATTAGGGCTGCAAGGATGACCTCCGAATATGAAGATTTTGTCAGGAACTGAAAATTATCGGGACATGTTTACACAAAGAGGATACCCCAAATGGCTGGTGAATGATGTGACTAGGTATGTATCAAAGGAATGGGGCAACAAATTTGTACCCCTATTAGGTAAAGGACCCTTGACTAACACACAAAAGTCACGAGGAGACACTAGGGAGACAGACATTGAATACACCAGAGCTTGTATCCTGCAGCACACACCTTGGACCATGGACATAAAAAGAATTTTGCAAGAGAATTGGAACATCTTAAAGATAGACAAAAATATTACTGAAATAGTAGGAGACATCCCCCATTTTGTATCTAGGAATGGAAATAATTTAAAGGGGGAATTGGAAAGGAAAATAAAAGTAGACAACAACGGAAGAGAAAGGAGGGGCACCACCAAGTGTGGCACATGTAATCAATGTAAGTACATAAGTCAAGACTGCACTAAAAAATTAGAGAATGTCATGAAGACAGAAATACACTTTAGGAGAGGAAATTGTAGAACTACCCATTTAGTGTACTTAGCTATGTGTGCCAATTGTCAATGTTACTATGTTGGAAAAACAGATAGGAGCTTAAGGGAGAGGATATATGATCATTATTACTGTATAAAAGAAGGGCATAAAAATGCCCTGTGGAGACATTTGCAAGACAGTACTAGTTGCAAAATGTTTTATTTTGCCATACTAGATATAGCTACAATAAACCCCAGAGGAGGAAACATTAGGAAAAACTGGGGAATTGGAGACTAGGTGGCAAATAAAACTAAATGCATCTACGCCACCAGGACTAAATGATCATGCATCAATAAAACCTATCTTGGTTAATGATGAGTAGACTGGCAGTCAATACATTATCACATTATTACATTTCACTATGTAGTATAGTGATTTCAGTAACCCAAACTAGGGGTAAGGTAAATGTTAAATATAAGGTGCCAGATATTTCTTCAACTGATTTTCACCCTCATTATATTTGTCACACTTGACATTAAGTTTCACATATAGTGGAAGTGCAAGGGTTCCCCACTAGGTATAAGATTTCATTAGAAATGAGTACTTATCAGGAATGAGTACTATAGAGAATACTAATATGCACTCATTTATTAATTCTTTTCAGAAATTATATTTATATTAGTAGAGTTTATATAAGTATTTGAAAATGTATAAATTATAGTATGAGGAAATGGAATGAATTATTTATATAATGTTATTATTTTTTAATTCTGAGCATGTATTTTAAACTTTTTAACATTATTATTAACATTGTCACCAAGGTTTTTATTGCACTAGCACTTTAAATGATGTGAATTAAACTGGTCAATCAAATAATTATCTAATTACATACCCTATATATATTGTAAGCCTAAAGGCAGTCATTTGTTCTGAGGAAATCTAGTTATTGTTAGATGAAAGCGCTCAACAAATTATAATAAAAGTTTTTTTGTTGTAAAGTTTAAAATAGAGTTCTGATACTTTGATTCCATCACCAGGGAAATAGATTTCGTGCCTTAGTTTATACTGTTGGACTGTTTCCTGCACTTTTGGATTTATTGGTCGTTTGTGGAGATGGACTCAATGGACGAATTACCATCCATTTTTTCGCCCAGGAGGGACGAAATAAGAGGCATCCAGTCGGAAATGGCAATTATGAGGGGTGAGCTGACCAGGCTTATAGAACTTATAAGCCAACCGCTACCTAATAGTAAAACAAACGGGCTGATGACGTCATCGAGAGCGCCGAGTGCGACAGGCACAGTGAACTCCATTCCAAACGGACAGGGGAATGGAAATGAACGGGGTAGGTGTACCTCTTATGGATCCAGACCAGATGGCGATCGCAATGGATTAAATGCCAGGAAGGAAAATGGATCGGAGGCGGACTACTCGTTTTTCGGCGCAAAACCAAAAAGAATGCCACCGAAAAAGACTTACACTATGGCCGGTAATGTATACCATACAGGCATTGACTCAAATGTTAAAAATAGTAAAAGAGACGAGATGTATAAAGAACATTGCTATAAAGACATTATTGAATTCAATTTTGATTTTAAAGGGCTTGAACAATACAAAGCCCAGAATGGAGAGAGAAGAGACAATGTATTGAATTTGGATAAGAACTTAAAAGAGTCAATGTACGAGTTTGGTAGCAAATTGAAAAAGTGCAAAAGCTTACAACTGGAGAACAGTTATTTAATGAAATGTATTGACACTAGTGTAGTCCCTATGGGGCTTCGTTTTTTCAAATACCCTATGGGTATTGATTTAGACTTAGAAACAAAAAAGGAATGTATGAAAATGTTTGATGGGTTTGGGGTAACATTTATGAGATTTATCATACAGTGTAACGACAAAAAAATATGTTCATTAATAGATGAATTGGACAAATTGAATGAAGCTATTACCAATGATGTGTTGTATGAAGAATATGAGTATTGCATTAATTCTCAATATAAATGGGTCCAGAGACAAATGGACATGCAGTTCCAAAGGAAATGTAAAAAGTACCAAAGGGACCTGGAACAATATACCAGGAACAAGCATATAGATGGGACAAAGAGATAGTAAGAAAGATAAAACTACTTTAAGAAATGGAATGGACAGAAAAGGAAGCACATACACTCATCACGGCTATCAATATAGGGACAACAGGGGTAGAGGTAGATCTGACTACAGGAAAGATGAACATAATAAATATGAAAATAAACTTGACACTTTAGATAATTTTAGGGATGACAATGTTTTTTTAGAGTTAAAGCAAGGGAAGAACAGTGCATACAGAGAAACCTATCAAGGGGGAAAAAAGCAATTTCCATACCCACCATCGAGAAGGATGATAGGGGAGTGTCATACAAGATAGGACTTGACACAAATAAAAACAGGATAGTTCAAATTAGTGAAATTATTAGTGAATACAATCAGTTTTACATATACAATTATGCTGGAATAGATGTTAGGGAAGAACATTTTACCCTGCTAAGCAAAGGAATGAAATATGTACCAGTCAAAAAGTTTAAGGTAGAAGACTGTATTATAGATGTCAAAAAATATCTAAGAAAATTAAATTTAGCAATACTTTTTGACAAGGACAAAAACAGTACGAAGAATAAGGGAATGTTTAAAAAGAAAAGTACCTACACACCCCCACTTAACAATGTGTTAGCAGTATATGAGAAAATGGTTATAGACGAAATATATAAATACAGCAACAAAATTAATCAAGGTAAAGTCAAGTACAATTTGACCACCCCGGAGGCTACAGTACTAAAAGAACTACAAGAGAACACCAAAGTAAGAGTCATGAAACCAGACAAAGGGGGAGGCATAGTACTATATGGGCAAGAGGAATACAAAAATAAAATTAGTGAAATATTATTGAAGTCTGGAAAGTATGAAACTTCTTCTAGAAATGAAGTGAACATTGGATATAATAAAATCAATGTATATTTAGAAGATCTTTTGATAGAAGAAAGAATAAGTGGAGAATTGTATGATTATTTAAAGGTGGATTCCCCTGTCATTAGTACTATGGTGGGTATTCCCAAAATCCACAAAAATATAATAGACCCCCCTTTTAGACCCATAATCTCTGGTAATAAGGCTAAGACTTACAATTTAGGAAAAGTGGTGGATGGGTGGCTAAAACCCTTATACAAGTCCTATAAGCATGTTATCAAAGATTCCTGGGACTTTTTAGGAAGGTTGAGGCAAGATGTACTTACACCTGGTGCTCTCCTAGTGACTGTAGACGTGGTGGACTTATTCTCAAGTATTCCCCAAGAGGATGGGTTGTTCAGGTTAGAAAGGTCTATGGAAAAAGCAGGTATTTTCTCAAGAGACAAAATTCAGCTTACGGTAGAATTTATGGAACTAGTACTGAAACATAATTATATAATGTTCAAAGGAGAATATTACATTCAAGTAAAAGGAGTAGCAATGGGGGCAGCGTGTGCCCCCATTTTTTCCAACATTTATTTAAGTGATTGGGAAGAGGAACACATATTCAATAGTACCAATTACCAGTTTGTTTCATGTTACTACCGTTTTTTGGATGACATCTTTTTAATTTGGAAAGGCAGTAGGAATGAACTAGAACTATTTATGACAAGTTTAAACTTGATTAGTGAAGAATTAAAATTCACATACAATGTGGAATTAAATGAAATAGCTTATCTGGACACTCTCATTACTATACACAATGGAAGTATTAAAAGTAAAATATACAGAAAGGAGACGTTTAGTAATAGCTATTTAGAATATAATAGTTCTCATCCCACAAAACAGAAAAGGAGCATAATTAAGGGACAGTGCATTAGGGCTGCAAGGATGACCTCGAATATGAAGATTTTGTCAGGGAACTGAAAATTATCGGGGACATGTTTACACAAAGAGGATACCCCAAATGGCTGGTGAATGATGTGACTAGGTATGTATCAAAGGAATGGGGCAACAAATTTGTACCCCTATTAGGTAAAGGACCCTTGACTAACACACAAAAGTCACGAGGAGACACTAGGGAGACAGACATTGAATACACCAGAGCTTGTATCCTGCAGCACACACCTTGGACCATGGACATAAAAGAATTTTGCAAGAGAATTGGAACATTTTAAAGATAGACAAAAATATTACTGAAATAGTAGGAGACATCCCCATTTTGTATCTAGGAATGGAAATAATTTAAAGGGGATTGGAAAGGAAAATAAAAGTAGACAACAACGGAAGAGAAAGGAGGGCACCACCAAGTGTGGCACATGTAATCAATGTAAGTACATAAGTCAAGACTGCACTAAAAAATTAGAGAATGTCATGAAGACAGAAATACACTTTAGGAGAGGAAATTGTAGAACTACCCATTTAGTGTACTTAGCTATGTGTGCCAATTGTCAATGTTACTATGTTGGAAAAACAGATAGGAGCTTAAGGGAGAGGATATATGATCATTATTACTGTATAAAAAAGAAGGACGCAAAAAATGCCCTGTGGAGACATTTGCAAGACAGTACTAGTTGCAAAATGTTTTATTTTGCCATACTAGATATAGCTACAATAAACCCCAGAGGAGGAAACATTAGGAAAAAACTGGGGGAATTGGAGACTAGGTGGCAAATAAAACTAAATGCATCTACGCCACCAGGACTAAATGATCATGCATCAATAAAACCTATCTTGGTTAATGATGAGTAGACTGGCAGTCAATACATTATCACATTATTACATTTCACTATGTAGTATAGTGATTTCAGTAACCCAAACTAGGGGTAAGGTAAATGTTAAATATAAGGTGCCAGATATTTCTTCAACTGATTTTCACCCTCATTATATTTGTCACACTTGATATTAAGTTTCACATATAGTGGAAGTGCAAGGGTACCCCACTAGGTATAAGATTTCATTAGAAATTAGTACTTATCAGGAATGAGTACTATAGAGAATACTAATATGCACTCATTTATTAATTCTTTTCAGAAATTATATTTATATTAGTAGAGTTTATATAAGTATTTGAAAATGTATAAATTATAGTATGAGGAAATGGAATGAATTATTTATATAATGTTATTATTTTTAATTCTGAGCATGTATTTTAAACTTTTTAACATTATTATTAACATTGTCACCAAGGTTTTTATTGCACTAGCACTTTAAATGATGTGAATTAAACTGGTCAATCAAATAATTATCTAATTACATACCCTATATATATTGTAAGCCTAAAGGCAGTCATTTGTTCTGAGGAAATCTAGTTATTGTTAGATGAAAGCGCTCAACAAATTATAATAAAAGTTTTTTTGTTGTAAAGTTTAAAATAGAGTTCTGATACTTTGATTCCATCACTAGGGAAATAGATTTCGTGTCTTAGTTTATTCTCCTAGTATTGTAAGATTAGATAAGTGATGCAGCCTGGAAAAGAGTGTATTGCAATCCAGTAATAAAGATTAAACAAGTCTCAAATAGAGTTTCTACCTGTATTGTAATATCAGATAACTGCTTCAGCCTGAAAATGAGTGGTAATCAATCAACAAAGGATAGACAAATGTCGAATACATCCTTGTAAATTCTGCCATATGAAATAAGTGAGTCAGCTGGAAAGGATTGTTGTAACCCAGTAATAAATGTTAATAAAGCCTAGAATTAAGTACCATTCTGAAATGTAAATATAAAATAAGTGAGAGAGTGTGAGAAAGACAGTTTGAAGCTACCAAGAAAGCTGTAATAAGTCTGGAATAAAGGTATACTGCAGTCACTACATAATGAAATGAATGAGACAGCCACAACCAAATAGTGTAATGTCTTAAATAAAGTACAGAACCTGGACTGTGTCCGTCCCACAATTTGGATATGTTGCTGTACCCTTGCATTATGGAGATAGTATGGTTGTATGAAATGCTGAACATCCACAGTTGTCTAGACCCATATAAATAAAATGTAGCAGGATGCTGTACCTGAACACAGACAGATATGAACATATATGAATAAAAATGGAATGTATATTAATGTAGCATTAACATCCCCATCACCAACATTCCTAAGGTTACATACAGGAAACTGTACTAATACATGTAGGTGATATATATCTGCATCTACTAGGAATGTACAGTATATGTATAGGTAGTGTAAGTTGTTAATGTAATATTTCTCCATCCTACCCTATTTTCACAAATTATGCCATTCCACACCAAACTGGGTATGTGTATTCACAATTAATTCCCATGGACATTTGTCCTGTTAGTTCATACATATCTGCATGTACGTTGATGCATGTGCCCTGTTCACATATCCAAACCTGATGGCCTGTTGCCACCAATCAACCCCGCATGCTGTTGGAATGTGCACTGTTGTTCTAAATATGCATGTGTTATGCTTGCTGCTCAATGTTCAGAATTCATGGGTGTTTGGTTAATGGGAATACTGATGCATGCTGTTACAACTAATTTTGAATGGTGTTGTTTGTTACTAACCCAAAATGCCATAAAATACTGCTAAACATAGGACAACAGGGAAGGCGGGTTCCAGCGGACCCACCTCTCCCACCTCAGCTGGCGAGTGCACCTGGCACCAGTGCCCAGGCCAGGACCTCCTCCTCCGGTGGCCCTGTGCCACCTTCGGGTGGAAGCGCTGCAGGGGATGGGGCTCGTCCCCCCTCTGCAAGTGTGGCCGGAGGAGAGCCTCCACTCACCCTCCATAGGGTCCGGTCTGTGGTGTGTAGTGAGATCAGGCGTTCTGTGACTGATCCCCTACGCCAGCTCGAGGCGAGAGTGGCGCAACTCACGGGTGTGCCTGCCCATCCTATCCTGCTCCCAGCACAGCCCCGGCCTGGGCTGTGAAGGCGCAGTGGTAACTGCCCATGGGTGGGGATCTCAGTTCCACTGTTGCCATCTGTGGGCTCATGGGCTTGCGATATCCAAACATCCATCCCCATCAATTGTGTTTACCCCCCACATGTGTCATACTCCGTCCCTATATGCATCTTGTTTGTCTTGTCTGTTAACCTCCCCAACCTACCTCCCCAAATATACCTACTTCCTGTACCTCACATTCCACTCTCACCTGAAAAAAAAATAAAAAAAGGGCACTCTGTTCCCACAAAAAAAATTACGCCCCATACATAGCTGCCCAATTCGCACACATGCCTTCTGGACATGTAAACTGATAATTCTAATTGGCAGTACAACATATTTTGTTGTCCTCACCCCTCTCTTAGGGGTGGAAGGTTTCAAATTTCACACCAAATTTCAAACATATGCACAGCTGTTGCTGATAAAGAAATGGGCAGCTATGGACCTTCCCTATACCAATCCTGCACATCCCGAGCTGGTTTCCCCAACTATCTTTCCCTCTTTGTGCCCCCTTTTTCACCACTTTCCTATTTCCCCATTTTCTTTTCTTTAAAAGAAATTGGCGCGGGTGTTAGCGGGAGTAAGCACTTTTAAGCAGTAGTCAGCGGGTGTGCGCTTGTGTGCGGTTAGCTAAGCGTAGATAAGCGTAGCTAAGCGTGGCACAAACTCACGCAAACCCACTTACAACTGCTTAAAAGTGCCTTAGTCACTCTGTATGACAAGGCCTGTAGCCTGCTCATCAGCAAAATAAAATACCCTTGTCAGTCTCCAACCCCGGAACTTGGAAACATTAGTCTGCATGAATTACCACTGAGCCACAGGAGATATACAAGAACTTGGTGCTGAAAGAAATATATCATGAAATACAAGGAGTGAATGTAAAGGGAAAATAGGAAGGCCATTACACAAAGCTTGTTCTGTGTATCTTTACTGGCAATTCTTGTGGAATTGCATTACATTAGTGTGAGAAGAGAAACAGCCATGCTAGTAGGTAATAATGTTACAGTAGCACCTTACAAACCCCACACAGTATCAGAGCAGGATAAACACCGACATATTTGAATAGGTAAGAGGCCAGACCTCCCAACTGTGACTGATTTACAGGGATGTCCCTGATTTGCAAACAACTGTTGCCTGTGCCCCACTGACTCCCTGTGAAATGTACTAACAGTAGACAGAAAGTTGGGGAATCCCACTTAATGGTAACTGTCAATAAGTTAAAGTAGACACTACTTGCATGTCAGAAATGGTGTAGTAATACATATGCTCAAAATACCCCACAGTCACAACTGCAGAATATCTGAAATATATCACGGGTGTATCCCACTGATACGTACCTTTCCCTGAGGCTGGTCAAATATATACCTGAGAGTATCTGAGGCCTGCAAGTGTCAGAAACACACAGGCATATCAGCCTGTCTGCTGTTACATACTCTGCGAATAGCTGTAGAATTACTTCCACAAGCATGCCCTTATGTAGGAGTACAACACAGAAATATCAAAGGATGTAGGCATCTAACATACTAATGACAGTATAGCAGTTCACAAGCACTGCATGTGCCTGATATTCATAATTGTTAGTACAATATACTTAGTTGTCCTCACCCCTCTCAGGGTGGAAGGTTTCAAATGTCACAGCAAATGTCAAACATATGTACAGCTATTGCAGTTAAAGAAATGTGCAGCTATGGACCTTCCCTACACCCAGCCTGCACATCCCTAGCTGGTGTCCCCACTGATTTCCTGCTTCCTGCTTACAACTGTTTAAAAGTGCCTTATTCACTCTGTATGACAAGGCCCTAGTACTGCTCAGCAGCAAAATAAAATACCCCTGTAAGTGTCAAACCCCATACCTTGGGCTCACCAGACTGCATGAAGTGCCACCAAGCCACAGCAAACATATAAGAACTTAGTGCTGAAAGAAATATATCATGCATTACAAGGAGTGAATGTAAATGGAAAATAGGAAAGCCATAGCAACACATTCCAGTAACGACAAATATCAGGCATTCAAGGAGTGAATGTAAAGGAAAAATACAAAAGCCATAGCAACACATTGCAAGAACTACTGTTGTATGCCAGTTAATCCTCAAATCCCACAGGTAAGTACATACTCCCATGTAAACAGAGTTAGCATTAGCAGGTGTGAGTTAACATACACACTGAGAAGAGTGAACTGGAAGAAGCAACAGTCAGGTTTCAGTACAACATGCATTTCAGTGGCTACAACACAGTGTTAGATATGAGAGATATACCAACCTTCTGACTCACACAACAGTGTCCACAGCAAACCAGCATGGTCCCCACCTTGCAAAACTGAAAGGCCTACGCCTACCTAACCTATCATTTTATAGCAGTGTCCTGAAATCACAGTGAGAACTGCAATTACCACACAGCAGGCTGCATGCAATTACTAAATGCTGGCCACCAATTGGTGCAGAGGCCATCACATGCACATGTGCAGATACCTACAAAAGCAGCCTGTACTGTCAGTCCACACATGCAATAATATCAGTGCAGCAAATGGAGGGAGAGAGAGAGAGAGAGACAGAGACAGAGACCAAAAAAAAAATAAGCAAGCCAGCCAGTAAGCAAGCCAGCAAGCAAGCCAGCAAGCCATCAGAAAAAAGCTGTCAGAGACAAAGGTAATGTAAACTACATAATATAATAATCTACATACTGTGAACCCTCCATATGTGTTAGACGTCTGTATCTATATGTATATGCAGATGTGCATAGGGCAACGGACATACTGCAACTATTAGCAAAGGCTGGACATACATATGTAGTTGAAGGTTGCTATGTGCACATATCAATGTAGGTTGTAGTGTGTGGCATTGAAAACAGCATGCAGTGCAGGTATATGTCATGTGGTGGTGAACTTCTGTGGGACTGAGCCAGTGAGGCCTGCTACAGCTATATGGCCTGAGGACAGCATAATGCATTATGCACAACACTGTGCAATATCATTACAGAATGGTATGTCTCACAACTGTTTCAGAAGTGATATTCCCACCATGAAAGGTGGGCAGTCTATGTGCCTACATGTGCATGTATATGTACAGCAATGGATGTTTAGAAGTGTGTGTGTGTGTGTGTATATATATATATATATATATATATATATATATATATATATATATATATATATATATATATATAAACATATATATATGTATACATATATGTATAGATATATCTATATATCATATATATATATATATATATAAGAGTGAGAGAGGGAGACATGGGGGCAGATGTACTGCAACAGGTGCCTGGTGACCAAGGCATGGACTGCACACCAGTGTTGATACTGCAGTACCATACCCCATTCCAAAACATGTTACCCACTAACTACCACATAAGTGGCTGCCCGCCTACCACTGGAGGTGTCAGAAGGGAACATGGGACACAGGTGTACAATAGCCTCCCCTTTGATATCTACAGTGGCACACTAGTCTTGTAATCCCTGTACATGGTACATGTCATCACAAAAGGTGTGTCAGCTAGGGAAATGTAAGTCAGTGTACCCCTCTACACCTCACAATGTCCTATGTAGTATGTACCTCCCATGAGAACTACAGCAAGTGTAAAGGCCACAGACATACCTAACAAAGACTGATAATGCCCTCAAACACATTCCCTATGCAGACTGACTCTCAAAACCACAGCTAGAGTGCCTTGCATACTTCCTACACAGAGGTTACCACTGCTGGACATACACAGTTATGTCACACCCATATCAGTTGTCCAACCACCATGGCAACACCTCACAATCCGTCCAGCCTACATGACCTAGGGCCCTAATCCTTGTCACCGCACTAAACAGCACATGCTGGAGGTACAGGTTTCTATACACAAATATGCCATACCCTGGAGTAAACCACCCAGCATTAATAAACAAGGCTCCTTATTAGTAGATGTCATACATACCCCTGATGAATGTTATGGAGATAGGTAATATGCCCTGTGAGTCACTTCTGTGTAACTGTTTCACAGGAGCAAGTAAAATCGCATTACATGTGTCCCAAAGGGCAGGGTAGCATATGGCTAGGCTGCCCTAGGCCCAGGGCCAATGGCATAGTACCTACCTATGAAACAATGCACACACACATGTACTCAGTGCAATACCAGCTATGTGACGTTGAATGAGTGTGACACTGATTGTGTGCAGGGTCTGTAAAGGTGTGATAGCTTAGTGTGAGTTTGTGTCTGTCATGGTAGTTGGTGTCCTTGGTGTGAGGCCAGAGAAAGATGTGTCAGTTATCGGGATGCAAACATAGTAGATTGGCATATGTTGTGCTGTACTTCCCTGTGTACGACTGCGGTGTCCCATCATAGGCAGAAGCAATGCATGTATGCTCAGTAAGTGGTACTGCTGTTGAATTCAGCTCACATATGAACTGTTGTACTACCTGATGTTGTAGGCCTAAACACTACAGTATGGTGTATGTTCACATTCCCTGGTAACACTGTCTGGTGTGTTTCCTGTAGTCTGCACAGATTACATAACTCATGCATAGGTATCTGTAAGTAGGGGCACACAGTACTATAAGGTACACAGTTAATGCTCATCTGTGTTGTCATTCAATTGTGTGTTGTACGTATGTGTAATGTGTGTGTAATGATGCCTGTACCATGGCCGCAATCACATGTGTATTACAGGGTATGTGTGTGTACCTGGCAGCATGTATACTCTGTGACAGCAGTATGCTGGCTATAGTAACAACTGTGCACATATGTCAGGTAGGGGTATGGCATCAAAGACTAGGGTGGATTACCATTGAAACTGTAAATGTGCATTGCATTCATTGCACGGGATGACAATATTCTTCATCCATTAGATTGATACATACCCCCAGTGTGAGGTTGTGCATTGTATCCCACACAGCGTGCCGAGTGCTTGTGTATACTAGTTTGTTGTATGGAGTGTGGCAGGCACTATCAGACAGTTGTGGGCTGAGCACTGATATGTGGTATCGAACATGTGTATCCCCTGGTAGACAGACAGATGCTATATATGGCAGTTAAGTGATATCAGTACATTAGAATATTAAGTGTGCCACATGACTTGCTCACATATGTTTCTTTTCCTTCCAGGGTGATGGTGCATCAGCAAAACCCACCTTATACAGCAGCAGAGGATCAGGAGATCCACCAGAGCCTGGTGCAGAATTACTGTGTGCTGTTTTCCAGGACCAGCCAGAACCAGCATGAGAGGGCTGCACTGTGGCAAGATCTTGTCCGTCAAGTAAATGACATAGGCATGCATAATCGGACATATGAGCAGGTATGCCATCACTGCAGTGATTTAATTAGATATGTCTGGCAGCATGCATCTGATATTCACAGACAACAGCTTGCCACAGGCGGTGGGGTACCTATCCACCCCCCCCTCACCAGTGTGGAGGAGCACCTTCTAAGTGTTGTGGCTCCAGGCCAACAACAGCAACATCCACAAACATGTGTCATCATGGAGACCGGAGCCAACCAGCATGTTGAAATGGAGTGTGCAGGTAACATGCCATATCTGCAGTTGACTGTTCTCTGTACTGGTAGTTTATGCATGTGTGAGATGTGTACTGTTTTTGTAGCTGTTAACCTGCCTATTCTTCTGCAAGATTGATATTCTGAGCATAATCTGTGCACCTGTGAAAGCCACCTGTTGTACTACTGTACTTTATCATACTCACAGTATCAATGGCACAGTTGTGGCCACTGGCAATCACTGTCATATTTTTGCAGGTCCCACTGGAGTGACAGCAAGGCAGCCAATCCATGCTGGTGAGTGTGTAATAACAATACTATTGTTAATGACATGTGCATGTCATATGGAGGTGTAGTCTGTGAACATGTAACACACCTATGCATAATGCATACTGTGCATGTTTGCTGTGAGACTATGCATATCCCATTATTCTCAATAGCTGCCTCACTCACATGCAATACACAGAGCATGACACACATGTGTGGCAACACAGTACTGGACATTATATAGGCATACCTGATACACATGTACACAACACACACATGTTTGGCATACATACTACACCTTAGCCTGCTACACATGTCCAATTATGACACCTGCTGTATGGCCACCCTTCAGTATCCCACTTATCATCTACACAGCACACATAATATACCTGAGGGGTAGAGGCCTATCATGTCTTTGTGTAACAGTCTTGAACAAATAATACATTCATGTTAGGCAATGCTCACTATTGGCCACCTTACAAACCCATGTAACAAGTGGCTGTGGAATTGTGGATGTAGTCATGTTACTGCACGTCAGGTACAGCATGCTAGCTGCCTGTCTGGCACACATTATTATTGTTGACTGACCACAAGAAGCATGTTGATCATGGCTCACATTACTACACCACATCCAGTTCCGCCGACCACAAAAGTACACATAGCAGTCATTGCATAGCACCATCATGTGTTGTGTGTGTGTGTGTCTGTGTGTGTGCAAATATATGCACCCACAGCTTGTAACACTTGCACAACATTGTTATGTCCTTGTACACATTGTGTCCCAGGGTGGAAACAATCACTGAACAACTACACACAAGCATCAAGTACACGTATACTGTTATTAACAAGGGCTGTCTACACTTGCAATGCATGTTCCTGTGCAATACATAATCTGTATGCTGACACGTGTGCAGTGATGTTTTTCCTTGTGATACTGTCACCCACCCTAAAACAGTATTGTGTATGTGTTGGATTGCAGGTGTGTCTGTGTTTGTATCTGCTGTACTGAGGAGTGTGCCTGTGTGCTTGTGTGCCTGTGTGCCTGTGTGCTTGTGTGCCTGTGTGCTTGTGCGCCTGTGTGCATGTGCGCCTGTGTGCATGTGTGCATGTGTGCATGTGCGCCTGTGTGCATGTGTGCATGTGCGCATGTGCGCCTGTGTGCTAATACCGTGTACACATTTGTAAACTGTATTTCCTATCTTCCTCTCACAGGTTCTGATGTTGCTCTGGTGGAGTGCATCAGGGAACCTGAAGCCACTGCTGGGGATAGTGATTATGATGATACATGTGTACATGTGTAATGGCACAGGGAGGTGTGACAGGGTCTGTCATTGGTCAGCCAATTGACACTATACAGCAGTCAACCCCATCAATGAGCACAGTCATCCTGCCAATACATCCATTGTCACCAATGTCCTTAGCTGAGGGACAGCATACAGTGGGCATTGACCAGGGTAGTGTGGTATCATTGGCACATGCATCCCCTCACAGCAGCCATGGCCAGATTCCTGACATGGTACCACACAGGCAGATGTCCAGGGGTTCTCGTGGGAGCATCCGTGGTCATACTGCCCCGTCAGACATGCCCACAGAGGTCTTTCAACCTCAGCTATGTTCCGGGCTGTAATGCAGGCACAGGCACGTATGGAACGGTACACCAGACAGGGTCTGAGGGAGCTTAGAGTACATCGCACCGCTATGAATGACACTATGTGTGATGTTGCGTCTGCCATCCGTAACATCAGCGAGGTCATTGATAGACGTTGGGGGGACACATTAGATCTCTTCCACAACTACATGTCCAGGAGCCAGGACAGTGCAGGACAGTTGAGGCGTCGATGTGGATGTATGCCAGCAACATTATCATCTGGCAGTTGTTGTGGATGACAGCAAACCCACAGCCGCTCCCATAGTGCCAGTACCAGCCCCAGCAATGCTGGGTCTGTGCTATCATTAGACCGTCCGAGAAGACCACGTGCACGTGGCTCTGGACAGTCCCAGCAGAGACATGTGTCCAGTCAACAACCCACTGCTTCTGATGACAGTACCCAGTCTGGCTTAGTACCTGATACTGTCCGTAGCACCCCTGCCAGGCACAGATACCGTGTCCGTGGCCAGAGACAGTGATCTGTATGACCTGGCAGGTACAGTCTGTGGCTGTCCACAAACACCCGTATATGGCAGCCACTTGGTTGAACTGTGTGCATGCATACACACACACACACATAATGCTAACACCTAGGGCTAACACATACACACACACATTGCAACAACATTGCCCCATGTTGTACTGTTGTCCCTCACTAACACACACACACACACACACACACACATACATGTCAATTGGATGTGTCAATGGCAGACTCTGGTAAACCAAGTGCACACCCTGTGCATATGATGAAACTGTGCCACCTCCTGCCATCTGTAACATTGATGCAGGAACAGGGTAGCATGGTGCTGATGCACAGGGTGACTACATAGCACTGTAGTAATATTATCATGTTGTTAACAGTACAGTGTAATGATATTGTTGTGGGTATATTCGAGCATGCATGATGCATTACCTATGTTTGTTATTGCAGTTTTGTATACACCAGTGTTAATTCCCAAAGTGTACTGTCTGCACATGTGCCACATGGCTGTTGTGTGTACCTGTGCCTGCATGTGTTGGGGTGTGGACAGTACATGTCTGATGTTTGCAGCACTGAGTTGCAGGTGTACATTTGTGAACATGGTTAGCATGGAACATGACATGGTTTGACAGTATGCTGTGGATGATACGGTTTCCAAATGTCAATGGTCTGCATTCTGGTAGTATACACAGCTTACATAGGCTGACATTCAGTGGTCATTACACGGTGTCTCCTCAACTGATACACAGATGTAGGAACCTGGTGTCAGTGATATCCCTGCAGTACTACACTATACCAGTAGCTATTCTTACTGAGCCCCACACATCCCTGGGAACAATACTCTTTGGCATATAGCAGTCTCACGTACAGGCCAACACACTACGGATATGTCCATCCATGACTGCAAATACATACAGTGGCCTACAATGCATTCTACACATGACACACCTAACCACCACAAGGGTATCATACGGACAGATACCTGTTGTCCAAGCCATGCTGTATTGCTGTAATGCAACTGTGGCATTGGCATCGGCATGTAGTTAACATAGTATTCCAACAGTACCATGTAGGTGGTAGCACCCATCATGTAGAATGGGTAATGGTGTGTACATGTGGACAAGTGTTATCTTGTCTTTCCTGTGATATTCACATTTCCAAAGGTATTTTGCAGTCCCTCGGTGTATCACCTAAGGAAGAAGGTGCCTGTATGCATATCAGCAACAGTTGCCATACACCTACACTGGGTGTCCATCACTCACAGACTTTGCTGTGTTTTAACATGTCTGACATACACTCCAGACATGAACCCTCACCCACATTAATCTATCAAAGCTTTCATGGGTGTGTGTCACATAGTTGGCCTAGGACACAGATCACTGCAGTAGCCTGCATTGTCACCAACATACATGTATGGCCTAAGGTCTGGTAAGCTGCGGCACATGCTGGCAAAGGTAACAACTGTATTCATATGGGGCAGGCTTCACACATAGGAACTATTAAAGGTCACAGGTACATATCTGTATGTGGCACACACATACCTGATGTGTGCATTGAAATTACTGTTATAATAATATGTCATACAATAATAAAAGCAAAGCACACAACACATTGACAAATGCACACATGACATTTGCAGGATTTAAACCCCTACCTATGTTATGATACTTGAGAGAGGCACGCATTAGCGAAGCGCACTATTCGCATTACTGGATGATTTCCTTTCTTCTGCTGTATTTATAGGGTGCTGACATCATCAGTCTTTCCAAAGAGGAATGTACATCTTTTAGTGTGTTATCCCAGCCTTCAAAAAGGCCATTCCTTTCACAGAGAATTGCATACATACACACTCCCTGTCCTCCCCCCCACACACACACACCGTTTGCAGGATTCAAACCCCTATCTAACTATGTTATGATACTTGTGAGAGACGCATTAGCGCAGTACGCTTTTCACATTACTGGATGGTTTCCCTTCTCCTGCTGTATTTATAGAGTGCTGACATCATCAGTCTTTCCAAAGAAGAATGTACATCTTTAACTATCCCTCAGTATGGGGGATAACAATATCTGTTCATTAGCAGATGCCTAGTTCAGGGTCACATATGCACACTGGCACTGCCAGGTTATGCTCTATAGCATGCTTCATGACCACAGGACTCATAACACACAACACAAGTAGGGGGTGTATTCATATACATCACAGATACACACACCTCTGGGTTGGTACCACTGCACTAAGCATGACAGGCCATACATATACAACTACCATTGTGCAAAACTGCCTTTTGGTTTGGTGTGTAGTTCAGACCACCCCCCCATACCCAGTAACCACACTTGGCTTTCCTGGGAACAGTGTAGGATATGCAGGTCTTCACACACACCATTATAGTGGCTGACTTCAGGTACACAAATATTGTCTGGGGATACTCCTCAGGCCCTCAACAACATCACCCTACAGCCACTACAATTTGTGAATCCATGTGCTATGGCACAACCAGTCACCACACCCATAAGGGGGAATACGTATTGGACCTGATCATCACCAACATGGGGACTCTATGTTCCACACCAGAGGTAGAACCATCATTGTTACGATCAGACCATAAACAACTTTCCCTGGACATCCATATTCCATCCCCACCCCCAGCCAAGGAAATCACTGTAAAGAATTTCTCAAAAGCAGACTTTGCACTTGTGAAGACTGGGGTGGAATACTTCAAAGACCCCATGCTGGAGGATAATACAGCACAATCTGCAGAATCCTTTACAAATGCATTGTATGAGCACCTGCAGGTATGCATTGATCATGCTATCCCAAATAAAACCATGACTCCTCCAAAACAGGAGACCTGTCTGGTTGACCTCAGCCATATATAAGCTGTACAACAGAAGGAGGAAGCTACTACATAACAGAGCAATATCCCACAGACCCACATAGATCATAACCTCTCCTTTGCTAATCACATTGACAGAGTCATTGCAAAGACCTTTATATAGCCCTCCTTATCACATGGGTGTTTGCATGTAGATCATAGAGGTCATTGTGGCCCTCTACTAGTCACTCATCAGGCCCATGTTTGACTACAATGCCCCTTTTGGGGTGTACCTTACCCAACACCTGTGGCAACTACAGTGAACACAACAGTACCTCTCCAAGAGGATCATGGGCTACACACAGATGTCCTATGCAGCTCAACTAAAGGATCTCCAGCTCTACTCAGTTGCTTAACACCTACTCAGAGGTGATCTATGCCTGACGTATGCAGCCATTTCAAACTCAGAAGTAATGGACATGCTCCACCTCATAACATCCAAGACCCTTAGAGCTACACACTCCAGGGACTTAAACCTCAGCAGAAAAATAAATAGGACATGCTGCAGGGACAGATTCATTGCCCAGAGGATCCCCTCACTCTGGAATTGAATCCCAATTAAAGTTAGACATAGCCCCTCGCCAACCCTCTTCCAGCGAAATACAGCCGCATGGATGGGAAATTGCAAATTCACCCCTGGGATCTCCACTGTGTCCCTGCTTGACAGAGGCACAGCAAACTAGCCTTAAAGGGTGCCTTCTGTGACCTACTTTACAGAGGCACAGTAAGCTACTCTACTGGGGAGGTGGATGCCAAATACAATCTGCCTAGGCTTATGAATTCCCTAGGGCAGACAGCCTAGTATTGACCTCTGCACCTATGTTTATGTTCGGGATGCACAATATTTGTTGCTGCTACTGTTTGCAGGTCTTTATTGCCATAGCTTTCCCAGTTTCTATGAACAACTTGTGTATCTGCGTAACATGTTTGATCATGACAGGGTTCCAGTATATTAAAATATGTGTCTGTTGTCATTTAACTGTGTGCACAGGGTGGATTGCTGGATCGTGGGAGGTTCCTGGCTTAACACATACAACTGCCAGATATGTGTGACTGACTGCTATACTCAGACATGGCCTAAGTGTGTGAGCATGCCTAGTTCAGGCTTTCCATGGTTTGTTGCCTGACATATGTCTCATTTATCCAAGTGTGTGAGCATGCCCAGTGTGACCTTTCCATATGTTGTGATCTGGAGTCCACTACATTTCTGGTTGTGTGTGAACATGACCAATATTGACATTTATACTGTGTGTGTTGGAAGTCATGTTGTGTTCTTACTGCCAGACTCCTTTGTGTCATAACTCAACAGGGATTATGCTGTGCCTGCAGGGTTTCCATGTGATAGTTTGCAAAGCCTTGGCAACATTCTCTCATACTGGTTGAACACTGCAATACTGTCATGGTGTAGTGGGTTAGTACTTTCACTATAGTGCACAGTATCATGGGTTTGAGTCCCATCACTGCTTTAAATGTTCATACTGAGCAGATCAGACTGGTTAAGGGCCAGTTGGGCAACTATGAGCATGTTGCATTTTGTTCAGCTATGGCCTACTTAAACCAGGCTTGTCCGACATTGCTGTGTATTCACCAACTTGGGTAGACATTTCCAAACATTACTCCACATTGACCACAACTGTACTAGTTGGTGTGTGTGATTCTGTTCATAGGTTCATACTAGGTTATCTGCCCTAGGGCATTTATAATCCTAGCCAGAGTGTGTTTAGCTTTCAACACACATTTTAAGTGAAGTTTGCCATGACATTTTTCAAGGTTAGTATACTGTGCCTCTGTCTAACAGTGACATAGAAGTGATACCCAGGGTAAACCTACAATCTGCCATCCACTCCTCAAGACTCCTCTTGAAGAGAGTCAATGAGGGACTCTGGCTAACCTGGAGTGGGGGTTTACTCAAGAGTGGGGGAGCCTCTGGGTTATGAATCTGTCACTCCAGCATCTTGAGCACGTAGCTTGATGGGATTCTGATTTTCCAAGGTGCAGCATGTCCATTGATTCCAAGTTGGACATGGCTTTATACATCAGACACAGATTGCCTCTGGGCAGGTGGTATGCCACTGAGTGGAGCTGCAGTTTCTTTAACCAGGCAGCGAATGGCATGTGTTTGAGCCCTTTGATCCTCCTGGTGAGGTACTTTTGTGGTCTTTCCAGTTGCTGCAGGTGTCTGATAAGTTACATCCCACAAGGGGCATTGTACTCAATTATGGGCCTGATGAGGGATGAGTTAAGAGGCACAATGACCTCCCCTGATGTAGATGTGAATACTTTCATGATTAGGTGGGCTATATGAAATGTTTTTCTAAACACTTTGGCCACGTGGTTATTGAATGAGAGATTGCTGTCAGCTTGGGTCCCCAGGTCCCTTATCACTTCTTCCATACTTAATGGGTTACCACCTATGTGGTAATTTGTGGGCACTTAGTTTTTGACAAAGGGGAGGACTATACACTGTTTTGCATTTAGCTTGAGGACATGGCTCTGGCACCAGTTGTCTGTTTCTATGAGGCCCTTTTGTAGGATGCTTGTGTCAGTGGGAGGGTCGATTATGGCGCCCAGTTTGCAGTCATCTGCAAACTTGTTCACCAACAGTCCTTCTGTGTTGGCCTGTACCTCTGAGAAATATATACCAAACAAGGGAGGTCCCAGGACTGAGCCTTGTGGGATGCCACTTGTAGCTGGTTTGGGGTCTGACATGGCTCCAGCATTTCTGACCATGTGGGTTCTGTCCTTGAACCAGTTTGCAACCCATCTGGTGACATAGGGGTTTATATTGAAGCTGGTGATCTTATCTATGATGACCAAGTGGGGTACTGTATGGAAGGCTTTTGTGAGGTCCAGGTAGGCTGTGTGGACCACCTACCCCTCATCAATGGCCTTGCTGACTGTTTCAAATGACTCAACCAGTTTTAAGAGGCAGGATCTGCCCGTAACAAAGCCAAACTGGGTAGGATCCAGTGTCTGTAGGTCCCCAATATGTTTATTTCTGAGGTCCATGATGGTCCTTTCCATAGCTTTGCAGACCAAGCTAGTCAGGCTTCTGGGGTGATAGTTTGCAGTATCCATTGAGGCACCACCTTTATGGAGAGGGACCACTGTTGCTGTACACTGCTCTTTGGGTACATATCCTGTGGTAAGGCTGAGATTGAACAGTGGTTTTATGTTTGTGTTCAATTCTTCTTGGGGCTCATGTTGGACACAGCCCAGGACACCATCAGGTCCCATTGATGCTGTGTGTTTTGCTTTGGAGAGGCTGGCTGTTATCTGAGCATCTGCGATGTCAGGGGGGGCAGCACTCTGCTGGGATAGATATTTGCCCTTTTGGTGTAGGGGGGGGGTTTGCACTGAACCTGTCAGCTCAGATGTTGGCAATGTCTGTGGGTTTGGTGTATTGTTTGTCATTTTGGACTACTTCTGAGCATATCTGGGGATTCCCACACAGGTTCCTACCATAAGTAAAGAATGCCTTGTGATAATCCTTGGTGTCCTGTACAATTTTTATCTCAAAGATGGCCTTAGACGATCTTATGTGTGGCTGTAGTTTTTCAATAATACTGATCAGAGATGCCTTTCCTTTTTGGGATTTTGATCTATCATATAGTAGCTTCCTCCTTGTATTGTATGGTTTGTTTATGGCTGGGGTCCACCGGACAGGATGCCTGGCTTTGGAGGATTGGGTCTTGGTTTTATTTGGGATTGCATGATCCATGCATTCCTGAAGGTGTTCATAGAATGCGCTTATAAAGGGTTATAAAGTCTGGGCCATATTTTCCACAGGCACAGGGGCTGTGAAGGATTCCACCTCAGTTTTGAGGAGTATGACATTTGCTTTAGTGACTAATTTTCACTGTGTTTTTCTGGCCATGGGCTGGGATCGGGATGTGAATATCCAGTGAGATTACTCTCTGGTCTGATCTTACCAGTGAGGGATACACTTCTGGTCTTGGGCATAGAGTCCCCATGTTGGTGATGATCAGGTCCAGTATGTTTTCCCCTGTTGTGGGAGTGGTAGCAAGTTGTTCCATAGCATTTTGGTTTATAAATTCTGGGAACCTTTGGGCTAGGGTGTTGGGGCTAGGGTAATGCTCCCAGTCTATGTTTGGGTAGTTGAAGTCACCCAATATAATGGTGTTTGGGGAGACCTTCATATTTTTATGTATTCTCCAGTCAGCCAAGTGTGGTTTCTGGGTTTAGGAGGGTGGTCTGTAGCAGGCTATGAACTGAAATGCGGTTTTAGCCACTGTTATTTGCACATGGATAGTCTCCGATGCTTCATGCTGTGCCACCAACCTGGGGGTGTGGGTATCTTTGAAAAATATTGATACTCACCCTCCTTTAGTAGTTTGTTCCATGTTTTGCAGCTGTAAAGCATGGTATGAGGTGTAACCTGTTAATGCCAGGGTGCTCTTGGGAGCCTTGAACCAGGTTTCTGTTACTGCAAAGATATCAACATTCTCCATGCTGAGGAGAGTTTGGAGTGCGTGCATCTTGCAGTTTAGACTTCTGGCATTGAGTAGCATTACTTATAGTTTCTTATCCCTTGTGATACCTATGGAGGTGGGTTTGTGTTTTGAGCCTTACCTAAAAAAGGCACTATGGGGGTGACAAGAGCCTTTGGCAATATCCAAAAGGCCACAGGTGATAGGTGAAATTCATCCCTAGCGAAGCATCATGTCTTGTCGAGCATGTCATCCCAGGCTGACAGGAATTGTATCCCCTTTCAATGACACCAATACTTAAGCCAATTGTTGTAATTGATCATCTTGTCTTCATATTGTGGCCTCATGTTTGGTGAGGATAGGATGATACTCAAGGTCATCAAGTTTGCATATATTACATGGTGGTAAATGCTGTTTAGCACTACCTTACATTGCTTAACACATGGCAATCATGCCTCAGGTGGTGCTGCAGGACTGCCTATGTCAGATGCACATACTGCACTCCCTATACATGTTTGGAAACAGGTAGTGTCAAGTTAGGCATCCCTTTTACCATATGTGCGAGTCAGAGAGAGGTATCATTTCCAGGGTTCCTACTGAGCCAGTGTATGTGCTATGCGTTGCCTCTTTGCCAAGGCCAAGGCATACTGGGCATGCCTCCTTCTGCCTACTGGGGCAGGCTCAGGTTGTTCCTCCTCCGAGTCACGCTCTGCCTGTGATGGCCTTGGCACTGGTGGGGGGCTGTTTGGCCCAGGCCTATGCTGGTCCTGCTGCAGCTGTTTTCACAGAATCATATTATGTAGCATAGCACATACCATGACAATTTGGGTACATGTAGTTGGTGAGTATTGCAAGGCTCCACCAGATGTGTCCAGGCACCGGAACCATGACTTGAGCAACCCAAACACACGCTCAATTACATTTCGTGTTTGTGCATGTGCCTCATTATGGCGTTCCTGTTCAGGTGTGTGTGCATTTCTGATGGGTGTCATCAGCCACAGCTCCAGTGCATAGCCAGCATCCCCCTCTAAGTGACCATGTGGGATGTCCCCATTGGCAAATGTCTGGTACAGCTGCGTCAGATGCCAGATATGGGAATCATGGTAGCTTCCAGGGCAGCCAGCACACACATTCATTATTATGCCCTGGGCATCACACACAACCTGGCAGTTGATGGAGGGGAAGCCCGTGCGGTTAATGTAGGCCCTACCCTGCTCACCAGCTGGTGCTTTGATGCATATATACGTGCAGTCTATTGCACCCACTACCTCAGGGTATTCTGCTATTTGCTGGAAGAGATGCATATTGCTGGCCAATACCTCATGGGAATTGGGGAAATATACATGATCACCGACATGTGCTGACATGGCATCCAGGAACTGGTGAAGTACCCTGGATGCTGATGCCTGTGATATCCCCATCATATCACCAGTTGGTCTCTGAAAGGTACCTGTTGCTAGTATTCTTAGGCCAACACATACCTTGGTTTCCACTGGAATGGGTGCCCCTCTGTTGGTTCTGTGTGTGACGCATGGCCTGCACAGCTCAACAATTTGCTGCAGGAGGTCTCTGTCCACTCTATAGTGCTCCACTATCTCCAGCTCATGTAACCCTGGTAGGTGACCCTGGGCCTGTACACTCTTCTCCGTCTCCTCACTGTGGGTTGTCCGGCAGCATTTGCATTGTCACCACCCTCAGCATGTTGCATATGTCGCTTTATAACAGCAATGGCAGCCCCTAACATTTATTGTCTGAGTGTAGCTTTTTCAATTTTCACTTCTCATAGCTTACTCCAGTGTTGCAGTTTCTCTTGAGAGAAACAAACTGCACAATTGTTTGCAGAGTTTTAAGTGCTGGGCTGGGCTAGTGTTCTGCCTGTGTAATTGCCTGATTCTGATTGTTTGCACATGCTAGCTCTACTAGTATTCCCTGGTAGCTTCCTACTATTTGTTGTGCTTCCTTTTTCCTTTCTGTTTCCTCAGGGGAGCGATGCATATACAAGCGGAAACACACTCACAGCAGCTCACACACCCGTACACATGCTTAGACGGACTACAACTTGCTTATTCGGGTTAAAACACGCGCACACCAGCGCAAACACGCTTACAGGTCTTCCAACAGCCTTATACATGCTTACTCCAGCTTAAACGCGTGCACTCATGCTTCCACACGCGCACTCTGTCTTACTCGAGTTTACAGCCGCGCACACACCCGCATACCCGCTCAGCAAGAAACTTTGTTGTTATCCACAGTATACACCTTCTATTTCTTGGCTTTCCCTGGCCTACCTGTTGACACACCTCTTTCCATGATGTCTAACTGACAGCTAACACATGCCACTGTGCTCCAATGAGCTTCACTACTTTCATACATACCCCACTTGTGATGTCACCTATCTCCTACTCTGTTCCTCCCCATATCCTACTCCTACACTCCACTGACTGTGCTCATTTTCTATGTAAAAGTACCATTCACTATCCTAACACTCATTTACATAGGATTGCCTACTAATGCTTGGTTACATGTCTTAGACTGGGCCTCTCCCCTTAGCAACCCCTACTTGGTGGCCATGTTGTCTTCAGCCTGCTATTCCCTTACATTGTCATTTAACAATTTTCATAAATTCCACGTTTGTGGCTTTTATTGTCTTATTTTATGATTTTTATAGCGCACCCCATTTGCGCGGCACTGCGCTATGCTTAAACATCGGAAATCACCAAAAAAAATTATTTTTATTTTAATTTTGCATCTGGGAAACTTTCCAATGGCTGTATATTTGGCCATTGGCATGCTTCCTCAACCATATGCAACTTTTATTTGGAGCTGACAAGGCTCCATTGTGTATTTGCAGAACGGTACTCAGTTGTCAACTGAGTACATTTCTTCAGCTAACACGTCTCCTACTCGGACAGGTTTGTGCTTCCTGGATCACAAATTTACCTCATTTAGGTTCATAGGTTCATAGGTTCATACTAGGCTATCTGACCTAGGGCATTTATAAGCCTAGCCAGAATGTGTTTGGCTTTCGCCACCCATTTTAAATTTATTTTGCTATGCCCTTTTTCAAGGTTAGTATACTGTGCCTCTGTCTAACAGTGACACAGAAGTGATACCCAGGGTAAACCTACGATCTCCCATCCACTCATCAAGATTCCTCTTGAAGAAAGTCAATGAGGGACTCTGCCTAACCTGGACTGGGATTTTATTCCAGAGTGAAGGGAGCCTCTGGGTTATGAATCTGTCCCTCCAGCATGTCCTATTTATTTCAGTGCTGAGGTTCAAGTCTCTCGAGCGCGTAGCTCGATGGGATTTGGATTTTCTGAGGTGCAGCATGTCCATTAATTCCGGGTTGGACATGGCTTTATACGTCAGGCACAGATCGCCTCTGAACAGGCGGTATGCCACTGAGTAGAGCTGGAGTTTCTTTAACCGGGCAGCATATGGCATCTGTTTGGGCCTTTTGATCCTCTTGGTGAGGTACTTTTGGAGTCTTTCCAGTTGCTGCAGGTGTCTGGTAAGGTACATCCCAAAAGGGGCATTGTACTCAATTATGGGCCTGATGAGGGATGAGTAAAGAGGCACGATGACGTCCCCTGAACTAGATGTGAATCCATTCATGATTAGGTGGGCTATATAAAATGTTTTTCTAACCACTTTGGCCACGTGGTTGTCAAATGAGAGATTGCTATCAACTTGGGTCCCCAGGTCCCTAATTACTTCTTCTGTACTTAATGGATTACCACCTATGTGGTAATTTGTGGGCACTTTGTTTTGCCAAAGGGATGACTATACACTTTTGGCATTTAGCTTGAGGCCATGGCTCTGGCACCAGTTGTCTGTTTCTATGAGGCCCTTTTGGAGGATGCTTGTGTCGACTGAAGAGTCGATTATGGCGCCCAGTTTGCAGTCATCTGCGAACTTGGTCGGCCACAGTCCTTCCGTGTTGGCCTGTACCTCCGAGAAATATATACCGAACAAGAGAGGTCCCAGGACTGAGCCCTGTGGGACACAACTTGTAACTGGTTTGAGTCTGACATGGCTCCAGCAATTCTAACCATGTGGGTTCTGTCCTTGAGCCAGTTTGCAATCCATCTAGTGACATAGGGGTTTATATTTAAGCTGGTGAGCTTATCTATAATGCCAGTGGGGTATTGTATCGAAGGCTTTTGCGAGGTCCAGGTAGGCTGTGCGGACCACCTTCCCTCGTCAATGGCCTTGGTGACTGTTTCAAAGAAATCAACCAGGTTTAAGAGGCAGGATCTGCCCTTAACAAAGCCGAACTGGGTAGGATCCAGTGTTTGTAGGTCCCCAATATCTTTATTTATGAGGTCCATGATGATCCTTTCCATAGCTTTGCAGACCAAGCTAGTCAGGCTTATGGGGCGATAGTTTCCAGGATCCGTTGAGGCACCACCTTTATGGAGAGGGACCACTGTTGCTGTACGCCACTCTTTGGGCACATATCCTGTAGTAAGGCTGAGATTGAACAGTAGTTTTATGTTTGGGTTTAGCTCTTCTTGGAGTTCATGTAGGACGCAGCCTGGGACACCATCTGCTCCCATTGATGCTGTGTTTTTTGCTTTGGAGAGGGCGGCTCTTACCTGAGCATCTGAGATGTCAGGGGGCAGCACTCTGCTGGGATAGATATTTGCCCTTTTGGTGGGGAGAAGTTTGCGCTTAACCTGTCAGCTAGGATGTTGGCAATGTCTGTGGGATCGGTGTATTTTTTGTCATTTTGGACTAATTCTGAGCATATCTGGGAATTACCACCCAGGTTCCTAACATAACTAAAGAAAGCCTTGTAATTATCCTTAGTGTCCTGTGCAATTTTTCTCTCGAAGCTAGCCTTAGACAATTTTTTGTGTGCCCGTTGTTTTTTGCTAATACTGATCAGTGATGCCTTCCCTTTTTGGGATTTTGCTCTATCATTTAGTAGCTTCCTCCTTCTATTGTATAGTTTGTTTATGGCTGGGGTCCACCAGACAGGACGTCTGCCTTTGGAGGATTGGGTCTTGGTTTTATTTGGGATCGCATGATCCATGCATTCCTGAAGGTGTTCATAGAATGCGTTTATAAAGGATTCTGTGGTCTGGGCCGTATTTTCCACAGGCCCGGGGGCTTTGAAATATTCCACCTCAGTTTTGAGGAATGTGAAATTTGCTTTAGAGAAGTTTTTCACTGTGGTTTTCTGGGCAGGGGGTGGGGTCGGGATGTGAATATCCAGTGAGATTAGTTTATGGTCTGATCTTACCAGTGAGGGATACACTTCTGGTCTGGAGCAGAGTCCCCATGTTGGTGATGATCAGGTCCAGTATGTTTTCCCCTCTTGTGGGAGTGGTAACAAGTTGCTCCATAGCATTTGAGTTTATAAATTCTAGGAACCTTTGGGCTAGGGTGTTGGAGCTAGAGTAATGCTCCCAGTCTATGTTTGGGTAGTTGAAGTCGCCCAATATAATGGTGTTTGGAGAGACCTTCATATTTTCCAGTGTTCTCAGGAAGGCCGAGTGGGGTTCCTGGGTTTGGGAGGGTGGTCTGTAGCAGGCTATAAACTGGAAGGCAGTTTTACCCACTGTTAGTTGCACATGGATAGTCTCTGATGCTTTGTGCTTTGCCACCAACCTGGAGGTGTGGGTATCTTTGATGAATATCGATACTCCCCCTCCTTTTGTGGTTCGGTCCAAGTTTTGGGGCCGAAAAGCATGGTATGAGGTATAACCTGTTAGTGCTGGGGTGCTCTCGGGTGCCCTGAACCAGGTTTCTGTTACTGCACAGATATCGATGTTCTCCATGCTAAGGAGAGTTTTGAGTGCGTGCATCTTGAGGTTTAGACTTCTGGCATTGAGTAGCATTACTCTTAGTTTCTTATCCCTTATGATACCTATGGAGGCGGGTTTGTCTTTTGAGCCTTGCCTAAAAAAGGCACTATGAGGGTAGCAAGAGCCTTTGCCAATATCCAAAAGCCCAGGGGTGACAGGTGCAAGCCGTCCCTAGCGAAGCATCGTGGCTTGTTGAGCATATCATCCCAAGCTGACAGGCATTGGGTCCCCTTTGAATAACACCAGTACTTAAGCCAATTGTTGAAATTGATCATCTTGTCTTCATATTGTGGCATCATTCTTGGTGAGGGTAAGATGCTACTCAAGGTCAGGGTCACACCGGCCTGGGCTACATGCTCGGAGAGCTCCTTTATGTCTCTTTTCATGTAGTCCAGGGAGGTACGTCTCAGGTCATTCACACCAGCATGGACAATGACTGAATCATATTTGTACTTGCCTTGGAGTGACCTGAGTGCTTGTGTTATGTGGCGGATCCTAGCGCCCGACAGGCTGCTCACAGTGACCCTCTCCTTGTTCAGCCTGGTGAGCAGGACGTCAGTGTGCCTGACGATAGAGTCACCTATTACAAGTGTATCAGGTGTGTTGTTTAGTCTTAAGGGCTTTGACTGTTTGGCACACTAGCTTTGTGAGATATGTGTTGCATGTGTTTTGTTTTGTTGTAGCGGCTGCTTGGGTGTCTGCTTTGGAGGTCTCTGCTGCTTCAGCAGATCTTTATTTAGAGCCTCCGAGTATGTTTTTGTGTGATTATGTGTTTGGTTTGCTGTCGTGGTAGGTCTATGTGAGACTGGAATTGTAGTGAGTGTGGTTTCCTTCTCCTCCTGACTGGTTATGCCAGTACTGAGTTGAGAGAGCTTAGCCTCCAGTTTGGCTATATGGTTGCATCTCTCACATGTGTTGGAATTTGTTGGGAGGAGGAGAGGATTGTCTGTGTACATGAGGCAGTTGTAACATTGCCTCAAGATTCCCAGATTCACCAGCTGGACCAGAGAGGAGATTGACAACTGACCTTTGGACATGCTAGAATAATATTGGGAATTCCTTAATAATTGAAAACCAGGGCCAGTGGGGAGTGAGGGTGTAGTGCTTTTAATTTTTAGTGCTGACTTATATAATTGCTTTAGTGAGCAAGTGCCAGGTAACTTAAGTGCAATGTGTTACCGGTAACTTAAATGCAAAAATGACAAACAGTAACTTTCTTTCAAGTGAAACAAGGAAATAAGTACAGTAAGCAATGCAGATATCACTAGTGATCCACAGAAGCGCTGAGAAGCCGTATTAGGTGGAATTAGCGTTCCAGGGAAATAACAAGCAAACAAACAACAAGCATATAAACAAAGCTAGATTCAGCAGGCCTGGATCTAGTCTATGCTACAGCAAACAAGGTGTACCAATTTCAGTAAGATACAGTTCAAATATTCAGGTACTATAAACCTTTAACCAGAAATTCCCAGCTCAGAAGGGCAGAGTCCAGCCTCTTCTCCCACAAGAGTGCAGACCACAAACCTTCTTAATGTAAAATAACTGGCCTGAAGCCCAAGTGCTTAAACCAGAACTAATACACTTTAAGAATAACAGACACTGGGCTTGCATGCCTTTCGGCTGCAAGTGAGGTAATTTGAATATCCCAGCCCTGTCAGTGTAGGAGACATTTTAGGAGCTCTCTTACACGCCCCTACAGGCTGTTCCTGGATCGTTCGTTGGACATGATGGCTGCATGGAGTCTTACTCTACACGTAGACTCCGTGCAAGCCATCGTGAATCCGGCCCTACATGTTTTCCAAATTTGATGCATTTATTTATTTTCTACTTTCTCTCTTTGTAACTTATCAGGGCAACGCTTTCAACACGATCGTTCAGCCGTAATCTACTACCTTAACACGTGTATTAACTAGATGTTTATTTATTTTATTTTATTTTTTTTTATTTTACATTTGTTTACCGGGTTAGTCTGACTTTGTCTGTCTGTAAAAATTTAAAATAACTTCTATTTCTTAAAATGTATTATTAAAACAAATAATTTTTACAGACGTAGTTAATAGACATGTTAAGGAATTGGATTACAGCTGAACAATCGCATTGAAATTGTTGTCCCATTAATGGAAAAGTACGTACATGTACATACACATACACACACACACACACACACATATATAATATATATATATATATATATATATATATATATATATATATATATATATATATATATGCAAATACATGCATATATAGATAAAGTATGTCTTCAACCCTTGTTCAGGGTTATCCTCTCCTTCCTTGTTAGCATAGACATATCAGATAGTGTCACTGTAATTTATCAGCTCTACTTTCCCTACATAGTTGCTGTTGGACCTCTGTGATTGTTCTGTAGGTTAACCATTGTAAGGTATTTGTGATACATGCAATTTGTAGGTCCTTGAGTTAAATTATAGTAGTTTTGCCAGGATATCTCAACTGGTTTGTCACTTATTAATCAGATGATTTAAAATCATAGGTGCCTTGTTTCCAATCCTACACTTTTCCCTGTAGGTGGCAGATCCACAGGAGTTCCATTTCTTGGGAATTAGAGATATGGGTGGAGACAGCTAACTTCAGCTTTACATTTCTGCATATCATAGTTATGCTAGATTCCTGTGAACAAAGGGGTGCTAATGTATTATAATATATTTGAATTGGTGGGCAGACCTTTGACATCACAGGCAGACTGTAGATTGCAAGTGTCTGCATTTTGAGAATTTACGGTGCTGCTGACATAATGGCTTAACAAGTAGAAATCTTCCCTTTAGCATTTCACTCACTCTGTGTCCTGAGTTCAAATACCATAGTCCACAAGTAATTTCCTACTATATGTAACCTGCATCTACTACGTAGATAGGGTTCAGGTTTTTAATATGTTGTTATCTGCATGCTTGTATAAGGCGCACTCCTGATGGTGTTTTGTCCAGGACTGGTACAATGCTACCTGCCTTTACTAAAATAGCAATTCATAATTGATAATTGTCAAAACACCTTACCCATGACCATTTATGCATTGCAGGATGTTAACTCATGTACCACACGTATATACCAGTTCAGCACATTGTAAATAATTTGGCATCACTGTCATCGAACCATATTTATATACCTCTTCAGTTCATTGTAAATCCTTTTGCATCACTGTCATAATTTTTGCATCAGTCGTTGTTATATTTAATAAAAAGACAGAGATATCAGGTGGATTAAATGGCTGCAGCCATGTATTTATTGCCAGTTACTTCCAATGACCCTTATTAATTGAAGCCAATAATTCTGAGATGTGCACAAGACAGGAATCTCATAGAGGCCATTTCTTTACTTCATAGCCATACCCTAAAAACCACAGAGCAACAAACAGCACTGTCCATATCTGGTCCTTCAATTCATAATTCTTCTTACCCACATCATAATTTTTCACAGTTCCTCTAGGCTGCCTTACAATCTGCCAAGGAGCTATTGCCAGGCTGATAGGTCCCCTGTCAACAATCTCTTGGGGCTGTCTGGCCTGTGGAATGTCCAGCTGAAGAGTCCTCAGGCCTTCACCCCCCACTTACCTTGACCTCCCTTACCTTTCCTGCCTTCTGCCACAGAATGGAGGAATATGCCTCCTTTCCACCAAGGACATCTCATATGTGTGGGTCCTTCAGTGCTAAACTGACTTGTAGATCCTTGCAGAAAACTAGCATACCATTCTCTGAGAAATGAACCCCATCCCCATCATACCTTTCTGGCCAGCTGACCCAAATGCCAGGGTGTGAAATGTACAGCTCACTGATATTCCTTAACAACTTTTCCATAGTATTATTAATTCTGCACCTCATCCTCTCCACTGCTTCAATGGACCTGGCCCCCCTCCACCTCCTTCTCTGTACCACTTCTGACCAACAGATAATAGTCTGCAGCCAGAAGTCATGTTTATAATTTACCTTTTGTACCATCAAACCAACTAAATCTTCTATTGAACACTGGCAAATATTGTTACCCCCTAAATGCACCACAATGGCTGTTGGAGGTTTACTACTTCTGGCTGCTTGTTGCAACACTGCCCTAAGTTAATGCCATGGCATCCCTGATACCCCAAATGACACTGCCTCATAAGAAACTTGATTCCATCTTTGGAAAGATTAGACCAGCCTGTCCTGAACACATCGATGAAGCCTACAAATAAAAGAATGACCAACCATCCAAATGTACTGCCAAGACTGAAGCACAAAAACAACAGTTTAAGTTGCTTACAACTCAAATAGCTTTTATAAGCATTGGACTTCCACCTGCCTAACCTATTAATGTCAGCTTCTGATTCTCCCATCGTGTGTGTGCATGAAACCGCACCTATCCAAAACCAATGTGTATCTAAGCCACTCAACTTAATGGCCTTCCTTAAGACTGCAGGGAAGGAGAGTGTGTTGGACCTATTAAAAAAGGCCATCCTCAGATGGAAGCATAGATTTCTGATCCCCCAAGGATGCCCTTAGAATCTATGACTGGCCCCAGCAGTACTAGTGTATTCTGGGGGTAAGATGATGGCTGGTAGACTCATTGTAGATTTGGAGCACTGGGACCTGGGCAGGTTGAATGAGATCAAGGGGACTAAAAATAATTTAGGAAAAAAGGAGTTAAACTACAGCATAGAAACATGATAAAGGCTTTGAAAGCAAGACATTTTCAGGTTAAAAAAGCAATTGATTGACATACATACAAAAGAAAGTGCTTGCAGATATGTGGTATGGGATTCTTTTCTGATGCTGCTGGGGCTTTACTGGCCCAGACATATTTAATGATTCACATTGGCTAGGAAAGGCATGCAGATATTACTTTTGAGACATTTGTTTCTGCATCTAGATCTAAGGCTAAATATGAAAAGAAAGGGGACTATATCCCATGGAAAAATTTTGTAGTCACTAATTATAATATAACAAAAATAAGGATTTTTTGCAGTTTAGAATAGATGGTATGGTGAAGCTAGTTGTGGAAAGGTCTTTAAATGACAATTAAAATGCTATGCACACCCTTAAAAATGATTGGACTAGGGGGTGGAATGCTCTTGTTACTTTACATACAATGAATGGGAATATGTAATTTTTCTTTGTGCTGCTGTGGTTCAACATTAATGGATAAGGAGGGAGAACTGACATACTGGAACCAGCTCGAGACATTTTGGAGACTTTGAGCACTTAATAGTAGAATGTCACAAGTTGTCACTGTGAAGAAATTGGTCATAGTAAAACTGACTTTTATGAAATGCAGAATTGTGGTAAAGAAGGACATTTTTGTTTTGACTATGAGCAACATAATAAGAGGGTGATGAGCATTAAAATAATGTCTGAGTTACATGAGAATATGGTTGAACAAATGAAAATGTTAATGAAAAATGTGTTTGATGAAAACGAAATTATGGAAAAAATATGAATGAAATGTAAGGTGAGAACTGGAATATGATAATGCATTATTATAAGACATTAGAAGTCAAGAGGCATTAAAAATAAACATTGTAGGTTTTGGACTCTGAAGGAAGCAATGACAGGATACTCGGATACTCAGAAAAAGAGAAAATAGGTGAAAGAAGAAAAGATAAGAATGATTAGATAACAATAAAAACGTTGAGGCATTATATATCTTCTGTCTCTCTAAAATGTAATAGTTTGAAAATGACAAGAAGGCTTGTCATACTGAAATGGTTTAAAAAGCAAAATGTGATAGAATATTTTTACATGATATCAGATTTATTCATTTAGAAAAAAAGTAAGGCAATTTTAAGTTATTTGATTGTAAAGTTGTGGAGTGGAATTTTGGTACAGAAGAATATACTGATGGGCAATGTTAATTAGCAATAATAAAATAATGATTTTAGATGTGTGTACAATAAAGGCAGAAAGAGTTCTGGTAACAGATATAAAAGTAAAATATGTGTACAGGGTAATATAGTTATATTTTCCAACAAACAGAAAAAAGGGAAATTTTTGATGAAATGAAAAATTAAGAATATATAGATAAGATATTACAGTGCCAATGGCTTAAACTAATTTGTGTAAAAATAAAAGAAACAGAAATATAAATCAGTGTCAAGAAATGATTAGGTTGGGGAAGTGAAACTAGCAGGAAAAATAACATACACAGAAAGGTGGTAGTCGATTACATTTTCTTTTCAGAGGGAGATAAGGAATTTAGTTTTTATTGTGAGATTGTCAGATCATTTGTCTATATATAGTGCATCAGAGGGAATGCAATATTAAAATGAGAAATGTATGAAAAGGATGAGAGAAGATATAATGGATTATGAATACATGCAAAGAATGTTACATTATTGTGCTTAAAGTATGCTACTATGAAGGGACTTTATGAGAGTAAAACAGGACGGGTTGAGTTTAAAAGAAAGTTTGAAATAGATTATGTTTGTCTAAAGAACTATGTGTTGAGATAAAGGAAGGAATAAAAATCAACTAAAGGAATATGAAAAACAATTAGAAAAGTGATATTTGGAATGTCTGAAAAAGGAAAAGACAAATATACTACGACTAGCATTCAGAAAGGTTATCACCAGCAATAAGCTCTTTTTAATGATGCTGGTAACTATTTTCACTTAGAGACAGCCCTCTTGTAGTGCTCCAACATGGAGAGGTGCAGCAACATGGTGGTCTGTCTCTGTGCCCTACAGCAAATGATAATGAGGCATTCCAGGAGAGTGTGCTCTCCCTTAGAAATGCTTGTGGTAAGACATTTACTCAGTGAAGTGATTCAGTAAATCACTTGACTGCTTAAGTTAGTTCAGCAGGATGAGTTACTGAACTTAGCCAAAAGTTTGCACTCACCAATTACTTTTAATGGATGAGATCATGTTGGAGGTAAATGCCAGGGAGTTTAGCAGACAGGTAGGGATGGAGGTGCATATACATGTGTTTATCTGTCTGTTTAAATGTGTGAGTGTATAGAGGAGTGAGTGGACTCAGGTGTGACAGAGAATGTGCAAGTGTGTGTGTGTGTGTGTGTGTGTGTGTGTGTGTGTGTGTGTGTGTGTGTGTGTGTGTGTGTGTGTGTGTTGGTCACAGTACGGAAGATTAGTTAGGGAATAGGTAGGGATGATGTGAGTGAGTGTGGGTGAAAGTTTCAAACTTAATGGAGTTATAGTTGAACATCTGCTGAAAGATTTACTAGAAAAACAAATAAGTTTGAAACTCTTTTAATTGCTTTTTTCTGTCAAGAAAACTAGAAAAACTGATTGTTTAAGAAGGAATCAGTCTAAGCTTAGTGTACAGGACAGTACTATGAAAAAAGACATACAGGCAAAACTAAGTAACATCAGTGAGTTATCTGTAAAGATACATTAGAAAGCAAAATGGACAATTGTAAAGAGGAATGTAAAAAGCAATTTGAAGTGCTGAGTGAATCTCTTAAATAACAATCATCACAAATCTCGAGTACAGAAGAGGCTGATTGTCTGATTTTGATGGAAGATTACTTGAAAATGAGAATAACATGAATTTCTTCTGAAACAAAACAACTTATTCTGGGATAAAATAGAAGACTTAAAGAACAAATCTAGAAGGAATAACATCAGGATTTACGGGATTCCTGAAAATGAAGAGGGAGACAGTATCATTCAATTCCTTAATAACTGGCTGCCCAAAAATGTTGAACCTGTCTAAAGCTTGCTTTTGCCTTTGGTATCAAAAGGGGACATAGATCAGCTTCTAACTCATCTTTAAAAAAAAACCTTCAAGAAGGTCGATGATCAGAAGTCAAGATAAGGATTTAGTCTAAAAAGCTGCATGGACTAATTACCCAGTTAAAAGTAAAGAAAATACTGCAAGATTTCACAATGGCTACTCAATATTAGTGATTACAAAGATAAAAGCATATCTGCCACTTGTTAAAAGCTTACAGAAAAGCAATAATAAAACACAAATCTTGTCTCTGGAAAAAATAAGGATTCATCTTCCAGAAGGAAAGAAGATTTTTAACACCTGGGAAGATGCAATTGATTTTATACAGAAAAATAAAATCCTAGAAAAACAGAAGAAATAGACTGGAATCTATCAACGTCTTATAAGAGAAATGTAACAAGAGATACTTGGTTAACAAAAGGCAGAAACAGTAAAAAAAATAAGGACAAATGAAAATCAATGTATTTAATGGTTATGAATTCATATTAATTTAAAGAAGTGCTTGAAACCTTATGAACAGGTGCTGAATATTACTTTTACAAGGTAAATCATTTATTTATTTCCCTACTTCAAATGGTTACTAGTAACATTTTTTAAAATGCTGGAATTTGATTCTTTCAGTTATATATGAAATTAAAGTCATTTATTTTCATTTAGATTTTAAAAGGTTAAACTATTAATTTCATTAGAAGTTGATGAAACGTTGTTAGGTGGCACACTTTCTGATACCTTGGCATAGTTGATTAATGTACTATTAAATATAATACAAGATGCAACAAATGACACTAAAGAGGCATGTTAAGTTATATTCTGGGTTCTTAAATTGGTCCAGTAGTGTGCTACTGACAGTATACTTGACATGCAATAGCACCCAGGAAAGACATGCTATGTTATAAACAAAGTATAAAAATATAGCTTTTTACATACATAAAATTTACTATTGGAATTATATCAAATAATTACAGTAACTCTCACACTTTTACAAGTTAAACATGGATCACACTTAATTGGCATTCATTTAATACAAGTTTATATTGTATGTCTCCTTTAAAAAATTACAGTCTGCTTTATATTAAACATCTCATACAAATAGTGCTTGCTGAATTATTAAACATTATTTCTTTAAGTGCAATGGCTTCTTAGTGGTTGGAATACTGTGAAATTATTTTTGTTGTTCTTCTGGTGGTTTGGAGGGATTTGAGAGATTGATGTGTGGTGTGGAGGTGGCTTGGATTCACTTATGAGCATTTTTGTGTTAATTGTAACTGATGGACTGTTCATTTTCAAGCCCTTCTCCCAAAAACCAGCTTGAAACTATTGGTCATGAGCACATTTGTGATGCTGCAGGACTTCGGCAAATTCTAAGAACTATCCAGGCTACTTTGTCCTGTCTAAAAATAAATAATCATAATATTTTGAATCACATGCTAAGATGTCAAAGAATACAAGTTAGATAATAACCAAAAGACAACACATTGCATTTAAAACCACTGTCAGTTATTGCATAGTTCTGAATGTTTGCTACTGATAGTATACTTGACATGTAAAAGCATCTAGGAAAGTTATGCTATGTTATAAACAAAGTGTAAAAATAGTTTCTTACATATATAAAATTTATTAGCGGAGGGTTATCAAATAATTAGAGTAACATTCACACTTTTACAGTTAAATCTCTATTGCACATAACTGTCATTCTTTTAATGCAAGTTTATATGCTATGTTTCCTTTAAATAAATGAAACCCTGCTTTATATTAAACATGTCATACAAATATTACTTACTAAACCAACAGTTGTTATTTCTTTAAATACAATAGCTTTTTAGGAGTTAACATACTTTGAAATGTTTTGTTGTTTTTTTTTTTTTTTGGTGGTTTGGAGGGATTTGAGGGATTGGTGTATGGTATGGGGGTGGCTTGGATTCACTCATGGATTTCTTTTTGTGAATTGTGGTTGATAAACTGTTCATGTGCAAGTCTGTGTTATGATAACCAGCTTGAAGCAGCTTAATTAGAATCATGAGCACTTTTGTGATGCTGTGGGAGTTCTGAAAATTATAAGAACTCTCCAGGTTACTTATTCCTGTCTAAAAGTAAATAATCATAATATTTTGAATCATATGCTAAGATGTCAATGAATATAGGTTAAATAATAAGCAAAAGACAGTGAACTGCATTCCAAACCACCATCAGTTATTAAGTAGTTCCGAAAGCTTGCAGTATATTAAAAGGTTAGTTTATATACTAGCCTATAAAATGGCACTTTTGATTAAAAAAAGTTAGGATTGTGTTTCTATGTTACTGTCTCTTTTTAATAATAGCAAAACTTAATATCTCAGAACAATTTATTATGGAAAGTTAGAATCTTAAAAGGAAAGATTTTTCAGATGTTTGTTCAGATACTATTAGACATAAAATGTAAGGGAAAATAGGACTAACAGTAGTATTATAATAAAGAGTATCAAATATATAAGGGTAAATATAAAAGTTCTATTATAAGGTACTCTACATTAGGATTATAGCTAGATATAAAACCTAGGAATACAGTAATAGTGCAAGATATTGTATACAAACAGAAAATGAAAATATCCCAATAAGTAAATAAGCATATATTGAAAGAATATAAATATGTCTACAAGGGTGGGAGGTTAGCATAGTGGTTAAGGTGCAGGGTTTGATTCTCACATGGAATAATTGACTGGGCTTTGAATAACTCACAAGGACAGATAGCCTGGTACTAATTTATAAATGTATGATCTTATGAACAACTTTACACATAGCAAATAAAATACAAAAAATATAAAATCATCTGACCTATAAATTAATAGTAAGGTCATTCGGCTTTTCCCAGTTAGGGGTCGCCACAGCGGAACTCCGGTCCGCTAATGATTGGCAGTAGATTTTTATGTGCTGGCTTGTCAGGCCTAACGCACAACCTTCAACGAAGGTACGCCCATTCACGCATGTCGCCACACAGAAGACGCTCTAACTGAGAATCGAACGGGCAACATCTAACTGTGAGGCGACAACGCTACCGCAGCACCACCACCGCAGTCTTAATAAACATGAAAATATCAACTGACTTATTTCCTGTAGTAGACCAGGAAGATAATGTGGGGTACAGGGAAAGATGATTATAGAGATGTTCAGTTTGGTCAACTTATAATAAAGATTCTGAATACCTGTTTAAGTTTTCTTATTCAGAATAACTCTCTGATGGTCTTTTTTTAAGATGATGCATATTAAAAATATGAAACACATTAATATGAATCAAAAGCATGAGTTAAGTGTTGTTAGTCTAAGGAATAGTTTGAGATGTAGTTTGTTTATCTTTTTCAACAAATTAAGAATATGTTATTCCATTGTAGACTTTTTTAGGGTTGTATCATTAGGTAATGGAACAGTGAAACAACTGAACAACTGTCTGGAAGGCAACTTTATAATGCGAACTGAGCAGTTGTCTTCTAGTCAGTATTTCAGTTTTCTGATGAGGTCCGGTGTTGATAAAAACACTCAAACAAGGACATCTGGGGGTGTAAGCACTGATTTCAGTACAACATGTTTAGAAGAGGGGGTAGCATTTTTAATTAAAAAAAAATTACATATTTTTTTAAAGGTGCATCTGTCTGCACACGCCTGTTGTGACTTTGCAACCTGTTTACATCTTCATTTTCCACTCATTCACAATTTGAATACAGGAAAATGCTTGGACTGCAGACCAAGGTATGGACAATGGGACAAGTATGAGGTGTGTGTGTGCGAGTGTGCATGAAATTTGAATACAATAAGACATTTGGACAGTGGACTATGGATGGACAAGTCAGAGGTAGGCTTCTATGTGTTTAAAAGTGGTAGGTAGGGGTGTGTGCATGTAAGAGGTAGATAAGTGTATGTGTGTGTGTGTGTGTGTGTGTGTGTGTGTGTGTGTGTGTGTGTGTGTGTGTGTGTGAGGTAGGTAGGCAGCATATCTCTCAACTGTCCAGATTTTGCAGAATTGCAGAATGTCCAGAACTTTTACCCATATTTTTTGTTTATTCCTCATAAAATTTGCGATATTGTAGAAAATCATTGAGGGCTGAAGTTATTAAATAATGACAGACATTTGAGTTTCAGACTTCATATCCTTTAGAAAAATGCATGCTAACACAAATCATGTTATTCTAGCAACTTTTTAAGTTCATGAGAGCATTATTTAAAATCAGTCCCTGTTTATTTTAGGCTTTGTCCAGATTTCTTGCACCAAGAGGTATATAGGGGTGTGTGTGAATGAAATACCCTAGACACGGATAACATGTGGTTAGTAATTTGCTCAGGCTCAAAGCCTGTATCTTAGTTACAGAAAACAAGAGCCTGAATCCTCTAACCTCAACTACCATGCTGCATTTTTGGAAGAACTGACTTTCAGGTACATTTTCAAGGAACTGAGTTTGAGTTACAGGTTAAGCATTTTTCAGGTAATTGAGTTTCAGGTGCATTTTCAAGGAATTGTGAGCATCAAGGGAAGAAAAGTTTATTAATGCTCATGCTAAGTCTGATTACAATTTGCAACTTTATTGTGTTTTGTTTTGCAAATGAAATCACTATTGTGATATAGAATTGAAAAGCTTAGTAGCACAACAGGTAGCATGCTTGTTTGTGAAGAAGGCTGTAGGTTCTACTCCATCAGCATGTAGATGGATTGCTGACATTGCATTGTACTTTAATGGGGTGGAGTGCTGCAGTGCTGAGTATGTTCTCCTTTTTATAAGATGCCAAGTACTTATGAACTTGTTATCATTTAGCCATCCATTCCCTATTGCAATATTACCAGCTTAACATTTTTTAATTTAACTTAGGCAATTTATTCTTCAAGGGCAGCAGGCATTGAATTTGTAGATAAACCACTGAAATATAATATTGTTTGCTAGCAGCAACCTGTTCATTAGTTACAGATGTCCTTAATGTGGAATTATTTAGATGACATTTACTTCTGCAGAGATTGTGCATACTGACTGTTATCAGTGGATTGTACTGACAGGAGTTTGAGTGGCCTTTTATGGTTGAAATTTTCTGAATTGGGCAGTTTGGTCATTACTGTTTCATATGTTTGGTTTAATTGCTTACTGGAAAAATGTTCAAAACTATAAATTTAAAACATGCTCTAACAAGTGGTGCTGTGTTATACACGGGGTATAATATAATTACAATCAGGAAGGTGAATAAAAAAACTCTTGCATGTTTGTATGGTCCTAAACGTGTGCAAGGGGCCTATGGTTTTCAAACAGCCCAAAGGAAAACTTAATCCATCATTAGCCAGATGCATTTTCTTTGAATGTTGGTTTCAATGAATCTGAGTTTCAAAGGCAGAGAAGTTTTAATGCTGTTTTCATTGTGAGACTGGATTGTTTTGTTTAGCAAATGTCTATCAGTGCTTGTGCTATAAAATTTTGAAATTAAAGTTTTAAATTAAATGCAAATATCTGTAATCATTGTAGAAGCAAAGTAGAAAACAGTATGCACTCTGAGAGGTGTGAGCAGTGTTTATAGTAAATAAGGAAAAATAGCCAATTAATGGGACACTGGAACGGCTGCAGGGGGCTATGTATGAGAGTGGGGTGGCTGTGTATGGGGGGGCACACTGCATTACCCTGCCTAGGGCCCCATTTGACCATGATTTGGCTCTAACTAGGACCCTGAAGAAGTCCCATGGTTTAGTTAAAAAAAGTTATAAAACAAGGATTTGAGAATGCACTGTCATTTATATCTAAGTGGGATTTCAACAAAGGGTGCAGTTTTCACACATACTCCTTAATCAGCCTTTAAGTAGGTGATAATGATGTGTAAATTTTATTAGAGAATGGGTAACCTGTTGATTAGCACCCTGAATGGAGAATGAACATTCTTCAGCAGGACATTAATCTACAGATGATGCTCACTGAAAAACAAGTCTGCTGCTTCACGGCAGCATATCAAGCTGCCATGGAGGTTGGACTGAAAGTAACATAATGGCTGTCAGTATTTTACACTTGCTAAGCAGCACTTTAAAATCTAAAAAAAATATGTGATTAGTCACCACTCATGTTAGAAGTGAAACTTCTGTAGCACAAACTGATAACTGCTGCTGCTGCCTGGGATTGCTTGCTGGGTCTCGCTCTTCCACTTTGTGTGTGTGTGTGTGTGTGTGTGTGTGTGTGTGTGTGTGTGTGTGTGTGTGTGTGTGTGTGTGTGTGTGTGTGTGCGCGCGTGTGCATTAACTGCTGCTGCCAGGGATCACTTGGTCTGTCTCACTCTTCCACTGACACTGTGTTCATGTGTGTGTGTGTGTGTGTGTGTGTGTGTGTGTGTGTGTGTGTGTGTGTGTGTGTGTGTGTGTGCTAACTGCTGCTGCCAGGGATCACTCGCTCTCTCACTCTTCCGCACTCATTCTTCACTCTCACTGTGTGTACATGTGTGTGCATGTGTCCGTGTGTGTGTGTGTGTGTGGGGGTGGGGGTGGCCACTCCCAGATCCTACCTTACTTCTCAGCTGAGTGCAAAATCCAGGACATTCCTCCCTCATAAGCTGAGGCCCTGGGTATGAAGGAATAAATGAATCAACATATCAACAGAAGGGTGGCCTGATAGGCAATGACAACTGAAAAAAAGAAAAAATAATTTATTTGAAACTGTAGCTTGGTTGGGGAGGGGGGGCAGCATTGTGAGAACTGTGAGTACAAAATTGAAAATCCTAGCTATACCCCTGCACTCAAAAATAAGCTTCCTTTAAGAATGTTCCATTTTCCTGTGGTATCTATCTGTGGATGTTTGCATTGTTCAGTTTTGCTATTTATCTTCTGAGCTGTTTGTTTGTGTTGGTTATCATTAGGCAATTTTTTATTTGTTTGAAAAGTTTTGTCCACAGTTGAAGATTTCATATTGTTATATAAAGTATATAGTAAGTTCTGTACATAAATGTGATTTTAAATGCATATCTATTAATATTAATGGATTGAATAATCCAATAAAGAGGCGGAGTCTATTCAAATACTTGCAATTATGCAAAGCTCACTTATTTACTTAATAAAAATGTAAACAAACTTTCATTAAAGAATTGTTGCCTTTAGCAGGTTCTGGCTTTTGAGCTAAAAGAAGAGACACCCTTATTTTATGGAAGAACTCACCAGTTATGCCTAAAGTAAAAGATGCCTGTGTTGACAAAAATGGTATGTTAAGCATTATTATAACTGAGTGGAACAGAAAACTATATACATGGGTGAACTCTTCCAGAGGTTGGAGCTAAAGATGCAAAAAAATTATTTAGACACTATAGCCTAGTACATGAAAGGTGAAGTCATAATGGCTTGTGATTTTAATTGTATTTTATCAGACAAAGATTCTGCTGCAGAAAGAAAGCTGAGAATCACATCTTCAAAAAAACACTTAATGAATTTTGTAAATCTAATGAATTTAAAGGATATATATGAGCTAAGGAAAACAAACAAGTTCAATTTACCCATTATTCATATAGATATGGAATGCAAACAAATATTGATAACATATCTGTTATCACATATCAGAGAAGTTTCAATAGTTTCATATCCATTATCAGACCATAATGCTATAATCTTTAATCATCATCATCATCATCAGCCCCCTTTTTCCCATTTTTCTACATGGGGTCAGGGTATCGTGTTAACTGTAACCGACTCTCTCAATTCAGTGCCACACTCCTGCCTTCTTCAACACTCATGCTTGATTGTCATAGATCTTCTTTCACACAATCCCTCCACCTCTTTTCTGGATGTCCTCACTTCCTCTTGCTTTCTTCCTTCCTGTGTGTCCCAAATCTTCCTCACCAGATTGTCTTATGCTTTTCTACACATGTCCAAACCACCATAATCTGTTCTCTTTGATCTTTTCTGCAATTGGAGCTACTTTGGCTTCTGCTCTTATGTCCTCATTTCTTTGACTGTCCCATGGTGTGCATCCTATCACCTTTCTCAGGCACTTTATTTCCATCACCTCTAGCTTCTTCAACTGTTCTGCCTTTACTGCCCAGGTTTCTGTACCATACAGTAGTACTGGTCACATCACTGTTTTGCACACCTTACTTTTTAGCTTCTTTTGCATTCTTCTGTCAATGACTACACCTGATACTCTATGCCAGTTGGCTGCAGCCCCTCTGATTCTACCTTTGACCTCTTCATTCAGATTTCACTTCTACTCAACTCTCTTCACAGATACTTGAAGCTTTTTACCTATTCCACTATCTTCCCTTCTATCTCTATTCTAAGCTTCTTCTGATTTCTCCAATTTGCTGCCATTACTACCATCTTATCTGTGCTTAGTTTCATCCCATGTGCCTTCAGATTTGCATTCCATTCTCCTATCCTTTGCTGAAGTTCTAGCTCTGAGTTTGCCTGTACTGCCACATCGTCTGCATACAGCAGCTTTGTTGATCCATCCCCTCCAGCCCGTTTGCTAATGTAGTCCATCACCAGTATGAACACCAGTGGGATCAGAGCTGAACCCTGATGTACACCCACAGTTCTATTAATTTTTCTTATTTATATAGTCAAGGATAGCAGGCATGGATGTCAGTAGAAGATTTTAGCAAGCTGACAAAGATCCAGTTGGCTAAGGAGTGTGAAGCTGGAGGATTATTGTATGCCAACCTGACCACGGAAGCAATGATTTCTGCCTTGGTTGCAGCCACATCTCAAACCTGCTGTTCAGTGGATATCCTGTTTAGTGTTGGTGATGTGCAGCTTGCTGAGACAGGACAGTCCACATTTTCTTTTGAAGACCTGAGAATCCATCTGGCGTTGGAGAGACTGCACCTGGAAGCCCAATGTCTGGAGGCTGAAGTAAGGGAGAGAATCTGACACCTGAAGGCTGAGAAAAGGGAGAAGGAGTGCCGATATAAACTGGAGGCTGAGGAAATATGGCGTCAATATGAACTGGAGACCAAACGGCTGGAGACAGAAGAAAGACTGAGGCTGAGGACAATGAGAGACAGCACCAGCATGAAATGGAGATTCAAACCCTTTGCGAGGGTCATAGAGGTAATGTGGAATGGGAATAACTGGACCCCAGAAGCTGTAAAGGTCAGTAAACATTTTCCTCAGTACAGGGATGGGAATAACTTTGATAGTTCTATTCCAGTTTTTGAGAGGGTATGTAGACAATATGATATTGACTGTAAGCTCTGGGTTCAGCTTCTAACTCTTCTACTACATGGTAAAGCTCTTCCAGCTGTAGCAAAGTTAAATGCTGTAGATTGTTTGAATTATGACAAAATGAAATGTTGCTTGCTTGACTGTTTCAAACTTACACCCGAGGCATATAGAAAAAAGTTTTGTGAATAAAGACGCAAGGCAGATGAAAGTGTACATGATTATATTGCTGACTTAAGTACTTACTTTCAGAGATGAGTGAGTGGCTGTCAGGTCACCATTTTCAAAGGACTGGTAGACTTTTTGGTGAGGGAATAAGCCCTCAGTACTTTGCATAATGACATGAGAGTCTGGTTAGCAGAACATAAGTGCATAACTCTGCAGAGGAGCTGGAAATAAAAGGGAATCTCTACTTGGCAAGCAGAGCATCACTTCATAAGAAAGGGATACTCAGTGCTGCATATGGACATAAGGGAACCCATGGCAGTCTAAACGACTCCAACAAAGTACACCAGTAATGGGAGAAACTACTAATCCAAGTGCATGGCTAGGGATTAGATGTTTCAAGTGTAACCAGAGGGGACACATAGCAGTCAAATGTCTATTGAGGCAAGGTGAGAAACAGAAGGTGAGCGAGCCAGTATGTGTGGATGACAAACTGCCAGTGGTGAGTTGTTCAGAAACAACCTGGGTGCCATATTATCAGCAACATTTATATCCTGTCTTAATAGATGGTAAACAGGTAACTGCTAAGAGGGACACAGCTTCTGATATAACCATTGTGAGGCATGCAGTGCTTAGAAAAGAGAAATACTTGCTTGGGCAGTCCACACTAGTCAGAGTGTTGAGAGGGACCCCATTCCAAATACCTTTGGCTAGGGTTCAGCTTGACTGGGATGGTGGAAGATGAAGCAAGCAAGTAGGTGTGTTTGAGCACTTACCAATAAACGGTATTTTACTGGATTTAGCAGCTGTGGTTTTCATCCTTCGCTGCTAATTTTTGCTCTTCTGGTTAGTGAAATGTTGCTTATTCCTGCAGGTGTCCTGATAGGGAATGACTTTGAAGATGCAGTACCTTGTGTACATGCAGTGACAAGCAGTCAGGCTTGGACATAGGCATATAGGTCTGGTAGTCTGGGAGAAACCCAGAAAGCTTTCATACCCGAAGCTGGGACTGGTTTGGTGGCTGTTTCAGAGATGTTGCTATCTGCTAGCAGTAGGTCTGAATGTAAGACACAGTTGCTTATGCATACTTATGCTCCTTTGGACATGGTGACTGCGTGGATTGAGGTGAGTGGTGGTACCCAGAGTGACAGTGATGCACAGCTGTCATAAGTGATGAGGCTTCTTGTTGAAGGTGAGCTGGGGAAGGTCACAAAGTTAAAGTTGAGACAGGCTGAACTTACTGATCCTACTTTTCAAAGCTTGAGGGAGATGGCTAATGAGGCACCTGAGGCACGAGGAAGAGGGGAGTCTGTATACTGGAACAATGGTTTGTTGTATAGACAGTAGACTTCTGGAGGTGGGCTAGAAAGTGAAGTAATATGGCAGTTGGTAGTGCAGAGAGCTTACCATCTGCCACTTTTTAGCCATAGCACATGACATTCTTTTCTCCAGACATAGGTGCATACAATGTACTAACAGACATACTATACAAATTTTCTACTGGCACATGATTCAGAGAGATGTAGTAGGATATTGTAGGACTTGTAAACAGTGCCAAACATTAATGAAGCAGGAGACATGGCTAAGGGTCTGTTAATGCCTTTGCCTGTTATTGTAAAGCCATTTCAGAGAGTGGCCCTGGATATTGTGGGACCCCTCAGCACTCCAACTTCTACAGGAAAGAAATACATCTTGGTGGTAGTAGACTATGCTACCAGATTCCTAAGGCAGTGGCTCTGCTGTCTATTGAGGAAGAAAAGGTGGCAAATGCTTTGCTAGGACTATTCAACAGAGTAGGTTTTCCACAGAAAAAACTGACTGACTGAGGTGCCAACTTCATGTCAAATCTACTGACTTGTCTGTAGAAGTGTTGTGGGGTGAAACACCTACAGAACACCCCCTATCATCTACTAATGGTCTTGTGGAGATGTTAAACTCTATACTGAAGACTATGCATTTTCAGACCAACATGTTAGGGATATCTTGGATAGATTAAGTAGGGTGATATTAACCATTTAACCCAGTAAGTGTCAAGTGGGTATGGCAGAGGTCACATACTTAGGACACAAAGTGGTAAGTGATAAAATTAGGCCAGAACCTGTCAAGGTGGAAACTATACAAGAGTGGCCAGTTCATGTTACAAGTGAGAGCATTTTTAGGGACAGTAGGGTGCTACAGGAAATGTGTGCCCAATTACAGTAACATAGCTGCACCCCTTACTGACCTAATTAGGAATAATAAACTGGACAAGGTAGTGTGGACCACCAATTATGAACAGGCATTTCATAAACTTAAGGAGATTTTGGGAGAACCACCTGTGTCAGCCAGCTCAGATTACAATAAAGAATTTATTATACAGGTAGATGCTTCAAATTATGAGGTGGGGGCTGTACTTAGCCAAGTTTCCCCAGAATGAGAAGAGCACCCAGTGGTATATCTGAGCTGTAGACTCCAACCTAGAGAAAAATGTTATGCAGACATGGAGAAAGAGTGTTTGGCCATAGTGCGGGTATTGCACAAGCTGCAGCCCTATCTTTATGGGACAAAATTCACTTCACTCACAGTTAATAACCCTTTAACATGGCTTAATTGCATTAGTAAGCAAAATGCCAAGTTACTGAGGTGGAGTCTAGGATTGCAAGTATATGATATGACCATATAACATCACAGTGGGGTTAATAATACCAATGCGGATGGATTGTCCAGGAGAGGAGTGGGTTAGTATTCCCAGGTAGACCCATTTTTCTTAAGCAACAGTTTTCAAAGGTCACATGAAAATCATACTTGAGTCATAAGTGGGAGAGAAATGTGATGAAAATGAAACACTGGCATCTGTGTTAGCATGTCTGTCAGTAGATGTGTGTATATTCTCAAATTAGACTGTATTGTATGCCAGCATGTCTAGTTGTGAAAATGTAAATAAGTTTTAATTTTGAGTATCTCCCTGCTTATACAAAATATTTAAAGAATCTCTCAGTGTTTTGATATATTTCTAATTATACATGTTTGTGAGGGAGATTCTAAAGTACAAACTGTGGAGAATCAGCTGAACAGTGGGTGATGTCATTAGAATGTTCCTGGTTGCTAGGTGATTATTTGAACAGCTGATTGAAAGGAAAAATACCTTTTTCAAACAGTTGACTGTTATTTTCTTTTAAAATAAGACAGTTGAGACTGTTAACCTGGAATATAAAAGAGACTGCTGAAGTTAGTGCTGGGCAATTTGTAAAGAGCAGCAGTTAGTTGAGAGTTACAGTTAATTACAGTGTTATGCAGAAGATACCCAGAAAAAGGACTCACCAAAAAACTGTAAGCTTGCCTTTGCCTTGCCATTATGTTTTAAATTAGACCAGAGACAGTATTCTTTAGTTAGATTAAGAAGGTTTAGTTACTTAGAGTTTTTCTAAAATGATGGACTTCTATTCTACAATTTAATGTTATATTTCTGGTGATTGAATTCTGGGTTTATTGAAAGTTATTGATTTACATTCTTGTAATCATTTTACTTATTAAATGTTTTTCATTACTTTACATTGTGGCTGGAGAATCAGTGTGCTCTTAAGAGATTAGAGAGTGCGTATACTTGTTTGATACTCTCTAGGTCACCTCAAATGATTTGCTGCTTCTGTCAGCTCGCTATCATTTATTTTTATACTTAATTTTTATAACTTATCATCCTTTGAAGGGCATGTAGACCTGTCTGACTTTCATGGTAGCATTATCTTTTGTATTGGGGAGGGGACACAGCTGGAAATCTGTGTCAGGCTTCCCATAAGTGTGTGAGATTTCAATTTATTTTGAGTGTGAGTGTGTCAGAGGTCTTAAACTAGAATACATTGTTCTGAAGTATATGGTAAGGGATTGTCTTTGGGGTGGACAAAGGAATAAATTCTAGTCCAAGGAAAAAAGAGCATGTTCCTGTTGTGCTCTTAAGGAAAATTGTGGAATGTTACTCTTGTGTGCTGTGTGCTCTGGTATTTTCCATGACACTCCCACAATGGTGTAAGTGGTGAGGATTGAGGTTCCTTAATTACAGACCCAGGTTTTAAGTGGGAGAAGTCACATTTATTGTTAGCAGGCGGGTGGGATATTAGCTGGACATCACATACACACACACACACACACACATACATATATATATTTATATATATATATATATATATATATATATATATATATATATATATATATAGTTTACTATCAAAATGTCAAATTTAGAAAAAAAAATACATTTGAAACCTCGAACAGAATGCCAAATTGAAAATTTCACTTAAGTGAAATGTCAAATCTGCTGAACGAATTCAGCAGATACAACTTGTTAGCTAAATATCGAACATGATATCCATATAGGAGCTTAGGTAAGAGGAGCTCATACACTTCACATCATGTTTTTACAGGGGGTCAAGTCTCCCTGCACCCCCCGTTATCTGGAGCTACCACCAACACCCCCTATATACTCCAACTCCAAGATCGCACTACAGTGAGGAAAGGGATGAATGCCTTAATCTGCACTGTACTATGAGTTCATATCAGCAAATGCACAGTAGCATTTGCTGATATGAACTTTCAATCATAGAATGGTCAGCAACATGGGAATCAAACATCTGCTGTTCGATTTCCTGTCTGCAGAGTATCTGCATTCATCATTTTAATAGTAAACCATATGTGTGTGTATGTGTGTATTGTGATGTTTTATTGTTTTTTCCTCCTCTTAGCATCTGTGGTGTGCCTTCTGGATGGATATCTCTTTTTTTGCATCCTCCAACACCAAGTTTAGATAATAAAACATATATTTCTGATGCTACCCTCATTTTGCCTTGCAGGCAAACTTTGATGAGGTGTTTTGTGTCCAAAACATTACATTAAGGGTCTTTCTCTTGCCTACTCTTCTTCTTGCAACTCCTTCATTGTGCACTGTGGTTTTGCCAGTATCAACAAAAAATATACACAGACAAACACACTCACACACCCTAACCAATTCCTACCCTGTGACCTCGGAAAGGCTGACCATATGACTTTGTAGCCAACTTAAACTAGCAGACCCTCTCAGATTTTATTGTGTATTGGTTTATGTGTGTAGACTCATTTTGCTTTAATTAATTCACAATAACTCTGTGTCTGACATAGTTATTTACATTTATTTTGCTTATTCTAAAGTCTTTTGAAATCAAATTAGTGATGTTGTTACAGTAAAAGTTTCAGAGTTGATGTTTGGAGTCACTATGTGTGTATGGCTATGTATTTATTGTATGTTTTAGAATTCAGTGAGAGAAAATATTATTTCTTCTTATTTATTTTGCACATCCAGTCAGATCATTAATGTGCATGTAATTTTCTAGACATGTAAGACACTGTAGTCCCATTATATTTTTTCTATCCTGTGATGGTTTTTCTCATATTACTTGCATGTGCTGCTTGGGGAACTGTTTCAGTCATTAGCTCAGCAGGTAACAAACTCATCTTTGATGTTTCTAACATCAGACGCCTGGAAGATCTATACCCAGACTAGGATTCATATTCTGTTACTCACACTGTTATTAAGTATCATGTGGGGAGTGTATTGCACTTCTGTGGAGGCATTGTTCAAATCAGAAGATAAACTGAAGTCAGGTATGACTGAGATGGTGTTAGATTAGGTGCTAATGGTCCCATATAAATTATTTAATGAAAAACTTAGCAAAGTTCTTTCATGGTCTTTCCAAATTTTCCCTAGTATGTGTAAAAATCACATTTGGACTCCACTGGAAGCATGCCACAGATGCAATGGGATCTATCTGATCAATACAGAGAAACAGACAAGCTTTCCTTTTAACATCAAAAATTATTTATAGTTTACATCAAAAATGTGCAGCAATATAAAAATGCATTAATGTTTACAATAACTTTTTAAATCAGTGTATTCAGTCTCACCATTTTTGAGAAATACTTCATTATTGGCTCATTCTGAGAAAAAAAAATGAAACTATTCCATTATACAAGGCTTCATTATGTTTATAAAACTAAGAGTACAATTTATTATTTCAAGTTATGCCTTTTCAGCAACCAAATATATTTGGAAGACCTTCCTGTGAACTACCAGGCATGATTATGTGAATTCACAGTATGAAGATGCAGGAGCAGTACATTAAAGGGTGCACTATGGTCACCGTGCCACTCAGCAGCCCCACACAGCCATTCTAGTGCCCCATTACTTGACTATTTCTCCTCAGTTACCATAATCACCATTCAAACCTGTCAGTATACATACTATTTTCTTCTTTACTGCTACATTGATTACAAATATTTGAATTTAATGAAAAATTTGTATTTCAAATTTTATAGCACAAACAGTGATAGACATTTGTCAAACAGAACAATACTGCTTCCCAGTGAAAACAGGCTTAGCATGAACAACAGTAAATACTTAGTCCTTGAAACTCACATTCATTGAAAATGCATTGAAACCCAATTTCAAAGAAAATGCATCTGGCAGTGGCAGATTAAGTTTACCTTTGGGCTGTTTTCAAACCATAGCTCCCTCGCCCAAAGTTTGAGATCCATGTACACTTTCCTGATTGTATTAAATTATATTTCTTGTATATTATAGCACCAGTTATTAGGGTGTGTTTTAAATTTGGAGTTTTGAACTTTTTTCTAGTAAGCAATAAAACAAAATGTATGAACCAATAACGACAAAAACTAATCATTTCAAAATATTTCAACCATAGGAGCCCACTCCGACTTCTGTCATTACAATCCACCAACATCAGTCAATGTGTACAATCTCTGCAGATGTTAAAGTAATCTGAATAATTCCACATTAAAGAGATCTGTAACTAATGAAAAGGTTGCTACTGGCAAACAACTTTGCATTTCAGTATTTCATCTACAAATTCAGTGCTTGCAGCCCTTAAAGAATAAATTGTCTATATTACATTAAAATCTGGTCACTGGTAGTATTGCAATAGGGAATGGCTGGCATACTGACAATAGGTTCATAGTTACTAGGCATCTCATCCAAAGGAGGACCCACTCAGGAAAGCAGAGCTCTACTCCCCCCTTAAAGTGTGCCACAGTATCAGCAATCCATCTACATGGTGTGGAGTAGAATGCACAGCCTTCTGCACCAAAGGCAAGTATGCTACCTGTTGTGCTAATACCACTTTTAAATTCTATAGCACAAACAGAGACAGTCATTTACTAAATAAAACGGTTGCACATTTGAAAACAAACTTAGCATGAGTAAATGTAAACTTCTGTTCTATTATAGCTCACAATTCCTTGAAAATGCACTGAAGTTCATAATTCTTTGAAAATGCATGGAAGCTCGCAATTACTTGAAAATGCACTGAAACTCACAATTCCTTGAAAATGTACCCCTGATGTAGTCTGGTAGTTGGTATAGAGGATTCTGACTCTTGTCTCCTATAACCAAGGTACAAGGTTTAAATATGAGTAAGTAATAACCATCCTGCCATCCTTAACTAGGCCATTTTACATAAAGACACACACACACACACACACACACACACACACACACACACACACACACACACACACACACGCACACACACACACACACCACACACACAGTGCTCACCTTCACAGGAAGTTCCATGGTTTAAATCTTTTGCTGTGCATGCATCATGCTAAAGATGCACATACAGATGCAGAGTGTGCCCTTAAAAAATAAATATAATTAACTTTTTTTAATTGTTTAATTAAATGTTGTAGCAGCCCTTCAACCAGTGACCCCCCAACCAGCCATTGGAATACCTCTCAACCTCTTAGAGCAAAAAAATATGGACAAAGCCTAAATTGATGGGGGAACAAATAGGGACAGATTTTAAATATTGCTCTTACAGACTTAGAAAGTTGAAAGAATAATAATTTTTGCATTAGCATGAATTTTCTGAAGGATGTGGAGTCTTAAACTCAAATGTTTGTCATTATTTAATGACTTCAATCCTCATCTATTTGCCAGAAAGGTACAGATTTTTGGAGAAAACACCAAAAATATGAGGCAAACATCTGGACATTCTGCAAATATCTGTAGAGTTGAGAGGTATGGCCATTTGGCATGCTGGATCTGACATGTATTTAATTAGCTGAGAATTTGCATGACTCAGTATAGCACCCTACCAAGGTACCTAACAGATCACACACATGCACACATTGCCCCACCACACACACACACACACACACACACACACACACACACACATGCACCACACACACAGTGTTCACCTTCACAGGAAGTTCCATGGTTTAAATCTGTTGCTGTGCATGCATCATACAAAGGTGCACATACAGATGCAGAGTGTGCCCTTCAAAAAATAATATAATTAACTTTTTTAATTGTTTAATTAAATGTTGTGGCAGCCATTCAACCAGTGGACCCCCCAACCAGCCATTGGGCATGCTGGATCTGGCATGTATTTAATTAGCTGAGAATTTGCATGACTTAGTAGAGCACCCTACCAAGGTACCTAACAGATCACACACATGCACACATTGCCCCACCACACACACACACACACACACACACACACACACACACACACACACACACACACACACACACACATCCATAAAAATAACAGATAGTGACACCCCCAGACACAATCACACAGGCCTCACCCCTGAATACTGCATTTACATGTGGCACAGAGACTCTCACTGCTGAAGAGGACAGAGCTACATTGCTGCACTACTGAAGGGACTTTGAATCAGTTCAGCCTTGCATGGAACACAAAGCTGTCTGTCACAGAGTCACTAAATTCATAGAATCATATTGACTATGATTCACATGGTTGGAAAAGTAGTAATTCACACTTTTTGCAGTATGTAATGTAAGGCCTCAGGACCAAATGCAGTGTGAGGTAATGTAGAGTGAGAAAGTACAACCAGAAAATTGATTTTAAATGTTACATATGATTTTCTTGGGCAGTATGATGATTAATTTACTGGAACTAACAAGCTATTTTTTGAATGATTTCATTCTATCAAAAATGACTTAGAACTGAAATTGTTGAAAAATAAAATACTAACAATGTGGCCAAATGTCAAGAAACTCAGTTTTATTAACACTTCACATTTTCAATACTTAACATTAAGAATGTCATGAATCATAGGGACTGTTGTTCAAATCTAACAAAGTAACTGTGCTAAACCAGTTATATACTCTGAAATTAGAGAACATACATAAAGTAAACCTGACAGTTGCTACATGTGAAACACAAGGGCACAAGAAGTATTTTTTTACAAGAATCATGCAGTTATTGAATTTGCTTTAGGCAGTATGTTTTCCTGTTACAATTGAAAGTATGAGGTATAATTTTCCTCACACTGATGAGTATTCATGTCTGTTATATTATGCTTGGTGTAAGGTTCAGAGACTTGAGCTTACTGAAAGGTTAGCCTCACATATGGAATTCTGAGCATGTGTACAGATGCTGATAGCTATGCAAATTTTATTAGACTTGACAATTCCTTCTGTGTTTCAAGAACTAAAAAGCAGTTCATATTCTGAAGCTGCTTCTCTACTTAGGTATTTAGAGCAGTATTATGTGCTGGGTAAATTACATGGATTTCCTTCATGGAGTAGTACCTGTAATAGGTTTCACTCTCTCAATTTCTACCATCATTTTGGAGTATGGCAGATATACAAGCATTTGGTTTGCCTTGCATGCAGAATTTGGTGAAGTGCCGACACTAGCAACTTCATTGTTCATTGTGTTGCTGGTGTGCTGATTTGAGCTGTGTAATGTTTTGTAATTTGTAAGATCAATGTCACAATGAGGATATGAGGCTTGCTGTAAAACCTGGTGCGCAGTTTACAACACCTGGGAGGTTGGAGCCCACAAAGGAACAACATTTATGCTTTATTACTGAAAAGACAGTCAGCTATGCTAATTTAAAGTTTATATTGTTGATTTCCCACCAATTTTACTGAAACTGTCTGCTTAACTATTTTTTTTTGTCTTAGAAGCAATGGCTGCATGGTGTATTAAAGCATAGAGAATGACTGGTTACCTGGAAATTTTTTTGTGTCTCTGCATCTTTCTTCAATAGCTGTGTAGTAGTTACTAAATAATACTGAACCATCACACAATTAACCATATTCTAAAAGGACTGAAAATAGGGAAACGTGCTTTGAATAACTAAAAACAGTTATCCTGGATTCACAAATCCTCCATGTAAGACTTAATAAGTCTTACTCGGAGGCTGCAGTTGAACGGTATAACGTCAGCGTGCCATGAATATGCATGAGGGCATGCTGACTCAACTGTAAGTCTTACACGGACCGTGTAAGAAAGCAGGGGGCGTGTCCGACTGCCGAGCAGTCTAAATGTCCACGCCCCTGCAAGTGTTGAAAATAAAAGCAAATAAACAAGAGTGAGTCCGCCCAAATGTCCCTGCAACCAACACCTCACTGTCTGATATTGTAAACCCCCATCACAGTTCTTAAACGCATAACATTAAAAATTTTTTTAAATTCCCAAAAATAGCTGCCCATATTTGTGCGTGTGTGCGCGGGTGTGCCCAATGCTTAGCTACAGTTAGCAATTCTGACATGGAAGAGCATAAGAAAGAATGTTTATGCAAATCACACCAAATAGCAATAGCGTAATGGTAGAGCATTCGCACAAAGAAGAGGCATTCACGGTTTGAGTCCCACCACTCCCTTTCGTATTTATTTTTTAAATCAGTATATGGAATAATACCTAACATATATGTTCAAACATAACTAAAAAGCAGTGAAATGGCCAATGTATCAGTGAATAAAATAAATATTTTAAAGGATCCCAATATAAAATTGCCTACAGTTAAGCAGCGCTTCACCCAGTGCAATAGAGTTGCCCATAGTTTAACAGCACTTTACCCAGTGCAATAGAGTTGCCCATAGTTCAACAGCACTTTATCCAGCACAATAGAGTTGCCCATAGTTTAACAGCGCTTTACCCAGCGCAATGTGTTTGCGCGGATGTGAGCGCCATGCCAACCAGGGCACTGAGGAGCAATGTAGAGCAAAGTTGCTTAAATGCAGCTGCACCCCCTAGCCTGTCTGGACAGTATGAAAATAAAATGAATAACAAGGTTCGAACCCAGGACTCTGTGCATCAGAAACAAAGTACAGAGCCACTAAGCCATAACAACATAGGGGCAACAGCCACTGTTAACATTCATATACTTATTAATGGTAGTTTAACCATTACTAAGCAGGTCTGCAGTCAGCTGAGAATTTTACAAAATGGCCAATCACAAAAAAGTGCAGGAAATGTGGCATATTTATGCCCCACAGGCGGGAATACACGCCATAACTGATTGTAGCTCACATCTGCATTTAGAATGTCTGGTGTCGGAGAGGGAATACACTTCCGAGCACAATGTTGGGGCATCGAGGAATCAAAATACATGGTTTGGCTCCTTGTCCACCATCATGAGTCAAGACTCCTGCAGGGCCAGTTCCAAGGGACGGAGTACAAAACAGAGGCTTGGAACCAGTTAGCTCGTGACTTCACCAGTGCCACAGGCATTCCTCAGACTTGTGAGCAGGAATGTCACCACCATGCAGACCTGAAGAGATGAAAGCAGGACTGCCTGAACCAATGGATACAGGAGGCCCATGGGATGCGGGATGTCCCACAACCAAGTAAGTAGCCATGGAATGCAGTATGTAAGAATTTATAATGGAGTATGTATAATGGATAGGTATGTCTCAGTATCCCTTCATTTACTTTACAGCTGCAGGTGACCGTGCTGCGAATCAGCAAGCCTATGCTGATAGGCTGCTAAGGCTGCACCACCAGGCAGGTTAGTGATTATTCTGCATGTATTGTTATATAAAATATGGGAGAGAGCATGAAAGAAAGTGTTGTAGTCCAATAATACAGCCATAAAATTGCCTGAATAAGTCCTCTGCATGTACTGTCAGATAGAAACATCAGAGAGGCAGAAAAAGAGTGTAGTAACCCATTAAGAAAGGTAACATGTGTCTGGAATAATATCTCTGCAGGCACTGTCATATAAAATAAGTGAGTGAGCCTGAAAAAAGAGTGTTCTAACCCATTAATAAAGGTATAATATGTCTTGAACATTTCTGCCATATACACCGTTAAAACAAATAAAGGAATGAGCCAGTCGAAAAAGTGTGTAATGTCATTAATAAAGGTCTAAAACCCGGAGTGTGTCTGTGTCACAGAGTTTGAAATGTTGTTGTACCCTTGCATTATACAAACAGTACTGTTTCAAAAGGTGCTGGCAACCCAGAGTTGTGCAGTCCCATATAAAGTGGGTGATGGAAGTGCTAGTAGCTGTGAAACATATATACAGTCCACAACAGTCAGTTACTGGCTGGCATGAATAAGTAAATATGGCACATGTGTGGCATGTTATTTTTCCTCAGAAATGTGAGTGTGTGTCAAGAAATGCAGGGTTCTGTACAAATTGAAGTGAAAATGTCATGTGAAAACATCCCAGATATGTAGATAAAGAAATATAAATGCAATCAAGAAATATGTAGCAGTAACATCTGCATCCTGGACAGTTAGTATGTCAGATATAGGTCAGGCATATATTGAACTAGCCAAACCCATTACACAACCTAATGTATGGTGGCAAGTGTAATAATACATGTAGGGGATATACACTTGCAGTCAATAAGAATGTAGTGTAGATGAAAAGGTAATTATAAGATGTTAACTGAGGTTTTTTCTACACTCTATTGTATGTGCATAAACAATGCAATTCCACACCTCAATGGGTATGTGTAATCTTAAATATTTGTTGGGACATATGTCCTATTGCTCTATAAATATTTGCATTCATGTTGATGCATGTGCCCTGTTTAAACACCACAATCATGGTGGCCTGTTGCTACCAAACATCCCTACATGCTGTTGGAATATCCACTGTGGTTCAATATATGCATGTGTTATGCTTGCTGTTCAACTGTTGTAACCTTGGTGTGTTTGGTTAATGGGAATATTACTGCATGCTGTTACAACTAATCTGGAATATTGTTTTGCTTATGTTGTAATTAAACACACCTAATCACAGAACGTATGGGAAGTCCGGTCCCAGTGGACCCACCTGTCCCTCCTCAGCTGGCGAGTGCACCTGGCACCACCAGGTCCGGTGCCCAGCCCGGGCTTCCCTCCTCTGTTGGTCCTGTGCCACCTTTGGGTGGAAGCGCTGCAGGGGATGGGGCTCATCCCCCCATGCAAGCGTGGGCGGAGAAGGGCCACCTGTCACCCTTCGAAGGGTCCGGGTTGTGGTGCGTAGGAAGATCCAGCATTCAGTCGCTGATCCCCTATGCCAGCTCGAGGCGAGAGTGGCGTGTCTAATGAGTGAGCCTGCCCATCCTACGCAACCCCCAGCACAGCCACCCTCGGGGCTGTGAAGGTTCAGTGGTGACTGCCCATGGGTGGGGATCTCAGTTTCACTGTTACCATCTGTGGGCTCATGGGCTTGCGATTTCCAAACATCCGACCCTGTCAGTTGTGTTCACCCACCCCATGTGTCATACACCGCCCCTGTATGCGTCTTGTCTCTCTTGTCTGTTTACCTTCCCAACCTACCTCCCCGGACATACCTACTTCCTCTACCTCACTTCCCACTCTCACCTGAAAAAAAAAAAAAAGGGCAATCTGTACCCACAAAAAAATTACACCCCATACATAGCTGCCCATTTTGCACACATGTCCATTGGACATGTAAGCTGATAATTAGAATTGGCAGTACAACATACTTTGTTGTCCTCACCCCTCTCCCAGCGGTGGAAGGTTTCAAATTTCACTACAAATTAATTGCATATGCACAGCTGTTGCTGTGAAAGAAATAGGCAGCTATGGACCTTCCATACACCCGTCCTGCACATCCCGAGCTTGTTCACCTACTGTCTGTCCCTTTTTGTGCCCACTTTTTCACCGCTTTCCTATCTCCTCATTTTCTTTTCATTAAAAGAAATTAGCACGGGGTTTAGCGGGAGTAAGTGCTTTTAAGCACTAGTAAGCAGGATTAAGCAAGTGTGCGCTTGTGCACGCTTAGCTAAGCATCGCTAAGTGTCACGCAAACCCGCGCAAACCCAAAAAAACCCGCTTACAACTGCTTAAAAGTGCCTTAGTTACTCTATGGCAGGGCCCTTGTTCTGCTGAGCAGCAATAGAAAAAACCTCTGCCAGTCTTGAACCCCAGACCATTGACACAATAGTTTGCATGAATTGCCACTAAGCCACAGCAGATATACAAATAACTTGGTTCTGAAATAGGTTCATAGGTTCATAGGTTCATACTAGGCTATCTGCCCGAGGGCATTTACAAGCCTAGCCCATAGTTTTGTGGCTTACGCCACCCCTTTAGTATGGGGAACTATACCCATTATTTTGCTGTGCCTCTGTTGAGCAGTGACACTGAGGTAATCCCTGGGGTATATCTGCGATCTCCCATCCATTGGTCAAGATTTCTCTTGAACAAGACCAGCGAGGTGCTCTGCCTCACATATACCGGGATTTTATTCCACAGCATAGGAGTCTTTGGGTGATGAATCTATCCTCCAGCACGTCCTATTAATAGCCGTGAGCGGTTTAAGTCTCCCTCTGGGGCTCTGACGGATCTAGATTTTTGAGGTGAAGCATATTCATCAAATCTGGGTTTGACATGGCCTTGTATGTTAGGCAAAGGTCACCTCTGAGCAGTGCGACTGAATAGAGCTGGAGTTCTTTCAGTCGGGCAGCATAGGACAGATGTTTGAGACCCTTTATCCTTTTGGTGAGGAACTTTTGTGGCCTCTCCAGCTGCAAGTGTCGGGTCAGATACATTCCGAATGGGGCATTGTACTCAATCATTGGTCTGATGAGTGATGAGTATAGGGATATATAAATATATCATGCATTACAATGAGGGAATGTAAATGGAAATTAGGAATGGTATAACCTTTTCTGTGGGTCTTTACCAGCAGTGGTTGTGGAATTGCATGACATGACTGTTGAAGGAGAACCAGCCATCCTAGCAGGGAATAATGTTACAGTAGCACCTTACAAACACCACACAGTATCAGACCAGGATAAATACTGGCCACAGGAATACAGTGCAATAACCACATTTGTTTGGCAGTTAATTGTGTAAGTGAGAAAAAAGTATATACTCCCATGTATCCTGTGTTAGCATTTGGAGGGGTGCGTACATGTCTACACTGAGATGTGTGTACTGGAAGCAGCAACATTCAGGTTTGAGCACAACATGCATATAACTGGCTACAACCCTAGCATCAGATAAGAGACATATACCAACCTTCAGACTGAAACAACGGTATCCAGAGCAAACAAGCATGAGCCCCACCTTGGAAATCTGAAAGGGCTACGCCTACCTAACCTAGCATTTTATAGCAGTGGGCTACAATCGCAGTGAGTAATGCAATAACCAAACAGCAGGCTGCATGCAATTACTGAATGGTGGGCAGCAATTGGTGCAGAGGCTGTCACAAGCACAAGTGCAGATACCTAGAAAAGCAGGCTGTACCTGCAATCCACACATGCAATTATATCATTGCAGGTACTGTGAGATAGAGAGTGTGAGAGAGAGAGAGAGAGACATGGACACAGACACAGACTGAGACAGAGACAGAACAGAGTGAGAAACTGAGACAGAAAGTTAAATAGAGGGCAAAAACCCAAAACAAACCACCAATAAAAAAAAACTACAAAACCGTAACACACGGAGCAGGGAAATACAAAGGTAAGGTATGTAACTCACATGTATGTGTTGGCATGTTGTAGATGTTCCTGAAGAGTACTCTACACACTGCACATCATCCATGTGTGGCAGCAGTATGTATCTATCTATATCTGCACATGTGCATAGGGCAAGGGACATACTGCAACTGTTAGTGAAGGGTGGACAGATATCTGTCAGTGAAGGTTGATTTGTGCATATATCCATGTAGGTCATAGTGTGTGGCCTAGAAGACAGCATGCAGTGCGCAGGAGCGGCCTTAGGTCAACTGGTGCCCTATGCAAAGGGCTCCACGGCGCCCCTACCACACTTCCTGGTGTCCGCATCCTTGTCTTACTACACCACATAAATAGTGGAAAAGCACCCCTGCTAGAGCAGTGCCCTAGGTGGCCGCCCAGTAGGCCTATGCCTAAGGCCAGCTATGGTAGTGTTGATATATGTCATGTGGTGGTTAAATACTGTGGGACAGATTTGTCAGATCTGCTGTGTTACAGCCAGTGAGGCCTACTAATGCTACAAGGGCTGAGGACACCCACATGTATTCTGAACAACACTGTGCAATTTAATCACATACCTGTACATCCCACAACTGTCGCATAAGTGATATCCCCACCATGAAAGGTGGACTGTACATGTACCTATATGTACATCCATGTGTACAGCAATGGATGTGTACATGTATGTGTATAGATATGCATATATATATATATTATATATATATATATATATATATATATATATATATATAGATATATATATATATATATATATATATATATATATATATATATATATATATATATATATATATATATATATATATACATATAGAGTGAGAGAGAGACAGAGAGACACGGGGTCATATGTACCGCAACAGGTGTGTGGTGACCAAGGCATGGACTGTAGACAAGTGTTGATACTGCAGTGCCATTCTACCTTCCCAAAACAGTGTACCCATTAGCTACCACATAGGTAGAGATCTACCTAACAGTGAAGGTGTGATAAGGGAACATGGGACACAGGTGGACAGTAGCCTCCACTTTGATGAAGACAGTGCCACAATACACCTGTAATCTGTCTGTGTGGTATGTGTCATGACAACAGGTGTGTCATCTATGGAAGTATAGGGTAGAGTTCCCCTCTACTCATCACAATGCCCTGTGTGGTATGTACTTCACATGACAACTACACCAGGTGAACAGGCCACAGACAGACCTCCCAAAGGGTAATACTGGCTGCAAATAGATGCCCTATGCTGACTGACTTGCAAAACCACAACTACACTGTATTGCATACTGGCCACACAGAGGTGACCTCTGCCGGACATACAGAGGTATGTCACATCCATAGCTGGGTGACAACCACCATGGCAACATATCACAATCCCTCCGGGATACACGCTCTAGGGCCCTAAACCTTGTCACCTCACTAAACAGCACATGCTTGAGGGATAGGTTCCCATCTCAGAGATATGCCATACACCGGAATAGACCACATAGCAGTAGCAAACAAGGCTTCTCCTTAGCAGTTGTTATAAATACCCCTGATGATTGTGTAGGAGATTGGTAATACACCCCAGGAAACACCTCTGTGGTTCAGGTTGGCAGGGGCAAGTGAAATCAAAGTACATGTGTGTCAAAGGCCAGGGTAGCATATGGCTAGGCAGTTGTAGGTCCTAGGGCCAATAGCATATTACCTACCTAAGACACTATGCACTAACACATGTACTTAATGCAATAGCTGCTATGTGAGGTTGAATAAGTGTAATGCTGAATGTGTGCAAGGTCTGTAAAGGTGTGATAGCTTAGTGTGGTATTGTATCTGACATGGTAGTGCCTATCCTAGCTGTGAGGACAGCAGCTGATGTGTAGTGTACTGTTAGGCAGACATAGCAGTATGGCATATGATGTGACATAGTTCTCCGTTGATGAATGTGGTGTCTCATTGTAGACTAAAGCAATACATGTATGCTTAGTGAGTGGTACTGCTGGTGAATCAATCACCAATATGAATTGTAGTACTACCTGACGCTGTAGGCCTAAACAGCACAGTATGGTGTGCATTCACATTGCTTGGAAACACTGTCATGTGTGTTTCCTGTAGTCTGCACAGAGGACAGAATGCAGGTATAAGTGTGTGTAAGTAGTGGCACACAGTACCATATGGTACACAGGTAATGCTTATCTGTGTTGGCATACAGTGGTGCATTGTATGTTTGCCTGATGTGTGTGATTATGCCTGTACAATGGCTGCAATCATATGTGTGTTACAGGGTAAACGTGTGTATCCAGCAACATATATAGTCTGTTACAGCAGTATGCCACCTATAGTAACAACTGGACACATCTGTTAGGTAGGGCTATGGCATCAATGACTAGGGTGGTTGATTGGTACTACTGTACCTGTACTTTACATCCATTGCAATGGATGACATCTCTGTTCGTGCATTGGTGTGATATACACCCCTGTCTTGAGGTTGTGCAATGTGTCACAAACAGTGTGCCGGGTACTGTTGTATAGTGGTGTGATATATAGAGTCTGCCAGGCAGTGTTAGTTAGTTGTGGCCTGAGAACCAGTAAGTGATATTGAACGTGTGTAACCTCTGACAGACAATAGGATAGTATATATGTCAGTAAAGTGATATCTGTGGATAAAGATGTAAAGTGTGCCACAGGACACTCTCACACATATTGTTCATATCTTTTTTCAGCCAGATGGCCCACCAACACATCCCAGCGTACACAGCGGAAGAAGAAGAGGTGATACTTGACAGCCTATTTCAGCGATACACAATGCTCTTCTCCAGAAGCAGCCAGCACCAGCATGAGCGGACTGCACTGTGGCAGGAACTTGTTCGTCGGGTAAATGACACGGGCATGCATAACCAGACATATGAGCAGGTACGCCATCACTGCAGTGATTTAATTAGACAAGTCCGGCGGCGTGCGTCTGATATCCAAAGACAGCAGCTTGCCACAGGGAGTGGGGTGGCCATTCACCCCCCCCTCACAAGAGTGGAGGAGCTGCTCTTAAGCGTGGTGGCTCCTGGACAACAGCTACATCAACCTCTGACATGTGCTGTAATGCAGGCCGGAGCCAACCAGCGAATCCACCTGGAGCAAGAGGGTAACATGCCCTATCTGTAGACTACGGTTAACTGTATTGTTAGATTATGTGTACATGAGATGTGTACTGTGTGTTTAGCAGTTCCGCTGCCTAGTGTTGTGCAATATGGATAGTTTGAATAATATCCCTACACCTGTGACTGTTGACTGCTATTGTACTGCAGTTTAGCATACCCACTGTAGCAATGCCACAGTTGTGGCCACTGACGAACCCTCTCATATTCTCGTAGGTCCCTCTAGTGTGACGGCAGGGCAGCCGATCCATGCTGGTGAGTGTGTTATACCTGCAATGTTGGTAATGAAATATGCATATCATAGGTGAGGTGTAGGCCATGTACACGTAACACCCCTATGCATAATGCATGCCATGCATGTTTGCTGTGAGACGTTGCACAGCTCAGTAATGTCAGTAGCTGCCTCAATGACATGCAATACACAGAGCATGACACACAGTTGTGGCAACCTTGTACTGCACATTGGATAGGCATAGTTGCAACACCTGTACACAACGTAACACATTTATCACATGCAGTACACAAAGTCATGCTACATATGGCGTAACCACACACCCGCTGTAAGGTCACACTTCAGTATCCCACATGTCATCCACACACACACATGATGTACCTCAGGGGTAGAGGCCTATCATGGGGCTGTGCAACACTCTTCAACACATAACACAGTCATGTTAGGCAATGCTCCGTACTGGGCACCTCATACACCCATGTACAAAGTTGCTGTGTAATAGTGAATGTATCCACGGCACTGCAGTTCAGGTAGAGCATGCTAGGTGGTGGTCTGTCTCACAGTAGTAGCCGTGAGTGACCACAAGATGCATGATGATGTTGATGGCACATGGTACTATACCCCATCCGGTTACAGTGACCACAGTACTACACATAGCAGTCTTTGCTGTGCACCTCATTGTTCTGTGTGTGCAAACATATGCACCTATACACACCATGCATAGCATGTTGTGTGTGTGCTTACATATGCTAGTATACACATTTTGCACAACAGTCTCCATCTGTACAAAGAGTCACATATATGTCCTGGAATGCTATTGGGTGTATAGGTCATACATTGGGTATGTGTGGTGTTTAATTTTGCAGTTGTGTAGCATGCCATGTCATGGCTGGCACCGACATATCTGCAATATGTCCCACACGCACCATAACCATTGTGCAATGTCCATGTCGTGCATTGGGATTCCTTCACGACTACATGCACCACTCATCCCATGTCTGTACATTGCATGCATTTGCTACACCTGTGCCCACTATTATGTGCTATGGACACAGACACTGTCATCAGACATGGCAATCTATGTGTCACACAGATAACACATGCAGCCATGGTATGTATACCATTGAGTGATGGTGCACATGACATTGCAGAGCAGATAATACTTGCACAGCAATGCTGTGTACATGTACACATTGTGTTCCAGGGTGTAGCCAATCACTGAACAACTACACACATGCATCAAAGCCATGTATAATGTCATTAGATAGGACTGTCTACACTTGCACTGCATGGTGTTGAGCAACACATGGTCTGCCTGCTGACACGTATGTGGTGACTGTTTGCCTTGTGATACTGTCACCCACCATCACTCACTATTGTGTATGTGTTGGATTGCTGGTGTGTGTGTGTGTATATGTGCTGTGGTGAGCAGTGTATTTCTGTGCATGTGTGCATGTGTGCATGTGTACATGTGTGCATGCGTGCATGTGTGCATGTGTTCATGTGTGCATGTGTGCATGTGTGCTAACATCATGTACAGATTGTAAAGTGTGTTTCCTGTCTTCCTTCCACAGGTGCTGAGTTAGGGGTGGCTGAATGCAGCAGGGAACCTGATGTCACCGCCACTAATAGTGGAGATGATGAGACATGTATTGTGGCACAGGAAGGTCTGACAGGGTCTGTCATTGGTCCACCAATCGACAGTACACAGTGTTCAACCCCATCTATGCGCACACTCATACTGCCAATACATCCCTCATCACCAATGGCCATAGCTGAGGGACAGCATACAGTTGGCATTGGCCAGGAGAGTGTGGTACCTATGGCATGTGCATCCCCTCATAGCAGCCATAGCTAGATTACCAGAACGGTACCACATAGGCGGATGTCCAGGGGTTCTCGTGGGAGCACCACTGGTCGTATTGCCCGTGGCAGAAGTGCCCCCAGAGCTATTACAACCTCCAGTATGTTCCGGGCTGTAATGCAGGCACAGGCACATATGGAACGGTACACCCGACAGGGACTAAGGGCGCAGAGGGCCCATTACACTGCTATCAATGACAGCATCCGTGACCTTGCTGGTGCCATCCGGAATTACACCGAGGTCATTGATAGCCGTTGGAGGGAGACATTAGATGTCCTCCACAATGTGTTAGCCATGAGCCAGGACTGTGCGAGACAGATGAGAAGCCAACGCAGATGCATGCCAGCAACAGCATCAGCTGGCAGTCGTCACGGCTGGACCATGGATCACAGCCGCTCCCGTAGTGGCAGTACCAGCCCCAGCAATGCTGGGGCTGGCCCTGTCCATTGACCATCCTACTAGACCACGTGCACGTGGCACTGGCCAGTCCCAGCAGGGACATGGGTCCAGTCATCATACCTCTGCCTCTGATGATAGCACCCAGTCAGGGTTGGTACCCGATACTGCCCGTAGCACCCCTGCTAGGCACATGTACTGTGTCCGTGGCCAGAGACAGTGATCTGTGTGGCCTAGCAGGTACAGTCTGTGGCTGTCCCACAACTGCCCGTATATGGCAGCCACATGGTGGAGATGTGTGCATGCAGACACACACACATTTACCATACAACAAGGGCTCACACATACACACACTCATTACATCAACATTGGCCCATGCAGTACTGGTGTCCCTCACACACACACACACACACACACACACACACACACACACACACACACACACACACATATGCCGATTGGATGGGTCAATGTCGGGCTCTGGCAAACCTACAACACACCCTGTGCATATGATGACACCTGTGCCACCTCCTGTCATCTGTCACATTGATGCAGAAATAGGCTAACATGGTTCTGCTGCACAGGGTGACATTACAGCAGTGTAGCAATAGTAGCAAGTTGCCAACAGGAAAGTGTACTGATATCCTTGTAGGTATAGCTGAGCAGTCAGTATGCATCACAGCTCTGATAGTCATTGTAGCATTGTTTACACCAGTGTTAGGTCTGAGTATGTATTGTCCACCCATGTGCCACTTGGCTGATATGTACAGTGTTGCCAGCATGTGTTAGTGAGTGGACAGTACGTGTGTGATGTGTGCATTCCAAATTAGTGGGTGTACATCTGTGAACATGGTGTGTGCACTGCCTGCATGTATGTGCATAGTGGACATGTGGGATGTGCGACATACCCTTGTCTACACATTGTTAACATCTCATGGTATCTTTCGATGGCCAGTATGAATTCCACTACAGATATGTACTAACATGGGTACACATGTGTGTATGACATGGGTTGGCACTATGCTGTGGGTGATACCATTGATATCTGTCAATGATCTGCAGTCTGGCAGTATACACCACCTCAACAGCATGTCTATAACCAATCATTATATAATGTCCTGACAAATGACTCACAGTTGTAGGGAACTCAGTAACAGTTGGATCCTTCCAGTACTATACTATAACAGTAACCAGTGGTATTGACTGCCACACATTCCTGGGACCACACCTGTGTGACATATAGCCCTCTTAGGTACATGCAAACACACTAGGGATATGTCCATCCACATCTGGAAATGCATGCATTGGCCTACACTACATTCCCCGGATGGGACGCATATCTTACACAAGGGTATCATACAGACAGATACCTGTTGTCCAATACATGCTGTATAGCAGTGCACCACCTATGGCATAGTCATCCACGTTTACTATACATACTATCCCGACAGTACCACATAGGTGGTAGCCCTGAACATGTATGTTGGGTACCAATGTGTACAGACAGACACGTGCTATGTTATCTGTCCCTTGGTATCCACATATCCATAGGTATTGTGGGGTCCCTCGGTGTTTCACATAACACATTAGGGGCCTGCATGCATATCCACAGGGCTGGTGCACACCTATAATGACTGTCCATTATTGCCAGTCGTTGTTGTGTATGAGCATGTCTGACATATACCCCGGCAATTACCCTCACTCACAGTACTCTATAGTACGTGTCATGGGTGTGTGTGGCAGGGATGTCCTTGGCCACGGATCACTACATTAGCCGGTCTTGACGCATATATACATATGTGACCTATGATCTGAGAAGCAGCGGCACAATCTGTCAAAGGTTACAAATGTATTCATGTAGTATGCAGGCTTCACACCTATGTACTGATTGAGGTCACATGTACACAAATTTATTTGACACGCAGATACCCGATGTGTGCAATGCACATACTGTTTGAAACATATGTCATACCGTAGTAAAAGCAAAACCCACACTGCATTGACCACCTGTGGCACACACACACTCAGCATTTGCAGGACTCAAACCCCTACCTAAATATGTTATGATACTAGAGAGATACACATTAACACGGCACGCTATATGCAATATTGGGTGGTGTCTGTTCTCCTTGAATAGTTGTAGGATGCTGACATCATCAGACTTTCCAAAGAGGGATGTACCTCTTTTAATGTGTTTTCCCAGTCTCCAAAAAGGCTACTCCTCTCAAAGAAAAGCACACACATACACACACACCCCCACCCACACTTGGCGTTTGCAGGACTCAAACCCCTACTTAACTATGTTATGATGCTAGAGAGATATGCATTAACACAGCATGCTATATGCATGATGGGGTGGTTTTTGTTCTCCTTGAATATTTGTAGAATGCTGACATCATCAGACTTTCCAAAGAGGGATGTACCTCTTTTAATGTGTTTTCCCAGTCTCCAAAAAGGCTACTCCTCTCAAAGGAAATCACACACATACACACACCCCCACACTTGGCGTTTGCAGGACTCAAACCCCTACTTAACTATGTTATGATGCTAGAAAGATACGCATTAACACAGCATGCTATATGCATTACTGGGTGGTTTCTGTTCTCCTGGTATATTTGTAGGATGATGAAAATCAGACTGGACATGGTAATGTGTGTACACATTTTTATGCAATCCCAGGAATGATCCATGTAGGTCGGCAGGTATCAATAGCTTGTACAGAACCCCGTGAGTCTCACCTTGTGTGATCTATCTGTGGACACATTGCCATCCCTTTATATGTCAACACATATCTATGCATAGATTGTTGGTTTTGTGGATACGACATGTGTCTGTGATGTTGATGAAGAGCTGTTCAAAGTCTATGTGGGACATGTGTAGCTCTGTTCCATGATGTATGTCCTGTGTGGCTGCCTTGCAGACAGTGTAGCATGCATGGGAGCCATGATCTGCACATGAACATACCACAGTTGGTAGGGTTGTGTGTTTGTCAGTTTCCAGTAGCTCTGTTTATGACTTCTGCCATGATGCACTCCATGGCCTTGCAGATCAGACTTTATAGGCTTACTGGACTATACTTCCCATGGTGTGTTGTGCACCCACACATGTGGGGAGTGCCATATGTTGCTGTAACACATTCGACGGTTCCAGGTCCTGTGGAGTGGGTGAGGCTCAACAGACTGTTCAGGTGCAGGGTCTGTTTGTTCTGTAGTGCATGCATGACACATATTGGGAAACAATGTAATCCAACTGCTGCCATGCTTTTGGCTTTGGGGGGAGATGTTCATCCATTCTACACATAATATCTCCTGGTATGATGTCAGGGACTATCATCAGTGGGGGGTGGGTATGTATACATGGGCCTGTCTGACAGGATGTCAGCAATGTCAGTAAGGTACAGTTGTCCCTGACTCAGCACAGATATGTGTGTACATTACTATTTATTACATAGTTGAAGGACATGTCATGATTCTCAGTCTGGACTCCTTCTCAGCTACTCTTTACAAAACCGACAAACCTGAGCACTAATCCCGGTTATACTCTTTTACACACTTAACACCCTACTGATCCTTTGTGATCAGGCTACAGAGTATGTCATCATAATACACTGGCATGTCCAGGGGTCGGTTTCATGTGTATTCTCCAGTCCAGCTAGTAAATATTGTGGTTATGACACAATGTCACATCTGCCTCATGTACACAGTCAACCCTCTCCTCCTCACATCACACTCACATATATGTGGGAGATGTAACAATATTGACAATATAGGATGCTGAGCTCTCTCGACCCATGACTGGCATAGTCTATCAAGTGGTGAGGGTGACCACACACACCACATATCAATCTCAAATACACCAATAGTGACAGCAAACAAACCACATTATCACACAAACACATATTCGGAGTCTCTACATACACCCTGCCTAAGCAGCAGAGACCTCCAAAGCAGACACATATACAACTGCTGCCCCACTACAATGCCCACATGTCACACAGTTCACAATGTCAGTGTGCCAAATAGTCACTGCCCTTTGGGCTAAACAACACACCTGATACACTTGTTATAGGTGGCACTTAATGTCAAACACACTACCGTCCCACTCACCAGGCCAGACAGGGGAATAGTCACTTTGAGCTGTCTCTCAGGTGCCAGAATCCGCCACATAACACATGCACTCAGGTCACTCCAAAGCAAGTCCAGGACTGGCTCCATCATTGTCCATGCTGGTGCGTATAACCTCAGACCTTCCTCCCTGGACCACATGACATGGAACATAGAGGAACTCTGTGATCATGTAGCCCAGCCCAGTATTACCCTGACCTTGTCTAGCGTCTTACACTCACCAAGTATGATGTCACAGTATACCAACAAACTGTTCACGTTTAACAGTTGGCTAACATATTGGTGTTATTCAAAGGGGATACAGTGTCTGTCACCCTGGGGTGACATGCTCGACATGCCACGTAGCTTCCCTATGGACAGCTTGCACCTGTCACCCTTGGACTTTTGAATACTGGCTAGGGCACTTGCTGCCACCATTCTGCCCTATTTAAGCAGGGCTCAAAGGACAGAACCACCTCCATACACATTACAGAGTACACGACACTGAGGGTAATGCTGCTCAACACCAGATGTCTTACCCTCAAATTGAGCCCACTCAGGAATCTCCTCAGTATGGAGGATAGCAATATCTGTGCACTAACAGACACATGGTTGAGGCTCCCACATGCACACCAGCACTACCAGGTTGTATTTCATACCATGCTTTCTGACCACATAACTCGGAATGGCCAACACAAATAGGGAGAGTATCCATATACATCACAGATACACATACCTCCGGGTTGGTAGCACTGCACAATGCATCACGGACCATACATATGCACCTAACATTGTGCAAATCTGCCTTTTGGTTTGTTGCCTGTGACAGACCACACTCCCCAACACAGCAACCTCACTCAGCTTTCCTGGGAACATTGGACCATATGAAGGTCTCCGCAAACACCATTATATTGGGTGACGTCAAATACCCACACATTGACTGTGGATAGTACTCAGGCCCCAACGCTCTCACCCAACAGTTGCTACTATTTCTAAACTCATATGCTATGGCACAACCAGTCACCAGACCCTCAAGCGGGGACAACATATTGGACGTGATCATCACCGACATGGGGACTCTATGTTCCACACCTGCGATATACCCCTCATTGGTAAGGGCAGAACATACTTTATCTCACTGGACATCCATATCCCGTCCTCACACCCATCCTGAGTAATCTTGGTGAACTTCCCAAAAGCAAATGCCACACTCGTCCAAACCACGGTGGTTTCCATCAGAGACCCTGGGTCAGTGGTAAGTATGGCTCAGACTGCTGAATCCTTTACATACACATTCTATGGACACCTAGTGGATCGCATGGATCGTTACATCCTAAATAACAACTGGACTCACTCTTCCAATGGCAGTGGACCTGTCTAGTAGACCTCAGCCATTAATATGCTTTACAACAACTGGAGGAAGCTACTACATGATAGAGCACAATCCCAGACAGGGAAGGCATCTGTGATCTGTACTAGCGGACTGCTACAATCACTCGGGTATTTATGTCAGGCACGCTTCTAACGGACAATTGCACGAGACACGTCAGACACTCACAAGGACGTCTTCAGTTGATTCAGGTACTTGGCTGGATACTCACTGATATGCTGTGTGTTACTGCATACTGACTAAACATACCCTGAACCCACTGACATTGCCATCATCCTGGCAAACAGGTTCAGTGCAGATGTGTCCCTCTCATCCCCCCTAAGGTGGTACTGTCTATACCAACAGAGTGTAACCTCCCAGACATCACGAGTAAACAGGTGAGTGCTGCCCTCCCCACAGCGGACAACACAGCATCAATGGGACCAGACGGTGTCCTGGCCTGTGTCGTACACAGCCTTCATGACAGACGTAATACTCACATTACGTCACTGTTCGATATAATAGTTACTGCAGGATATGTACCCATGGAATGGCATACAGCAATAGTGGTCCTGCTCCACTGAATACTGCCACAACAGACCACAGACAATATTGGCCTAAAAGGCTAACTAGCCTGTTCTGCAAAGCTATGGAGTGTATTGTAATGGGACTCATGCACATAGACATGGGAAACCTACAGACACTGGGTCCTACACATTACAGCATTGTTGTGGGCAGATCTTGCCTGTTGGACCTGTTCATATTCTTTCAACAGTTACCAGGTTCATCAGTGTTGGGACGGTTGTCCACACAGCCTGCCTGGACCTTGCACAACCCTTCAATACAATACCCCACTCAGCCATTATGCATAGGCTCAACAGCATCAATATTGACACATATTTGACATGATGGATTGCTACCTGGAGCAGGGATAGCACACACATGCTCAGTGTTGCAGGTGCCATGTCTGACTATACACCAGTTACACCTGGCATCCCACAAGGCTCAGTCCTGGGACCTCTCTTGTTCAGTATATATTTGTGTGATGTACAGGCTATCACAGGAGGAATATGGCTGCCCGTGTTCACAGATGACTGCAAGCTGGGTGCCATAATCAGCTCTCCGGCTGGCACATGCATACTCATACAGGGTCTCACAGAGATAGGTTGACTGGTGCCTGAGCCATGGCCCACAGCTACATGCCATTAGTTGCATAGTCATTCCCTTTGAGGATGACAAGATGCCCACACATTACCACATAGGTTGTAATCCATTACATACAGTAGTAGTTGTTCGGGTTTGGGGACACGACCTGTTCGTACTCGCCTTTGACAATCCTATTGCCATAGTGGTTAGACAGTACGTCTACATAGCCCACCATATCCCACATGGTTTCACATGTTGATCACGTGTGGTCATTGTGTTCCTATACTCTTCACGACCATGCTTGGTTACTATGCCACCTTTGGGATGTACCTTACCTGACACCTGCAGCAACTGTAATGGCCACAAATGTTACTCTTCGAGCAGATGTAGGGACTCACACAGATGCCCTGCACAGTTCCGATACAGTAATTCCAGCTCTACTCAGTCACTTACCACCTACACGGATGTGTTGTGTGCCTGTAGTTGAAGGCAATATCTGACCCAGACTTACTGGACATGCTCCACCTCAGGATATCCGACTCCCTTGCTGCTACACACTCCAGGGAAATATACCTCAGCACTGATGTTAAAAGGACATGCTGGGGGGACAGATTATTATAAGAAAGCCTCCACTCACTCCGGAGTATAGTCCCAGTTTTGCATAGGCAGAGCCACCCACTGACCACCTACAGGTGACATCTTGACAAGTGGATGGGTGATCGCATGTTTACCCATGGGATATCTTCTGGGTCCCTGCTAGACAGAGGCACAATACACTGAATGTAAATGGGCTATCTTGTGTGACCTACTATTCACAGGCACAGTGATCTGATTTGACTGGGTTGCAGTAGCCAAACACACTCTGGCTATGCTTGTACATGCCCTAGGGCAGATAGCCTAGTATCAACCTCTGAACCTATGATAATTTTCATGATGCACAATGTTTATTGCTGATACTGTTTGCAAGTTTTTATAATCTTTGCTTTCACACTTTATATGAACCGCTTAGGTATCTGCAGAACATATTTGCTTATGGCAGGGTTCCACTATATTATATACGTGTCTGTTGTCATTTAAGTGTGTGCACAGGGCAGATTGCTGTGTAGTGAGAGGTTCCTGGGTTAACACATGCAACTGCCTGCTATGTGTGGCCCAATGCTTTACTCCAACATGGTCTAAGTGTGTGAGCATGCCCAGTTCAGACTGTCAGTGTTCTGTTGCCTGACATTTGTCTCATGTATTCAAGTGTATGAGCATGCTCAGTGTGATCTTTCACTATGTTGCTGTCTGAGGTCCACTACATTTGTTGATGTATGTCTACATGTCCATTATTAACATTTGTACTGTGTGTGTTGAAAGCCAGGTTCTATTCTTACTGCAGGACTCACCTTTGTGTCATAACTCGACAGGGATTATGCTGTACCTGCAGGGTTTCTGTGAAATACTTTGCATAGACTTATCAACACTTCTTCATACAGGCTAACCACTGCACTACTGTCATGGTTTAGGGTTCAGTACTATGACTATAGTGCACAGTATCCTGGGTTCGAGGCCCATTGCCGCTTATATTTTCATACTGAGCAGACCAGACTGCTTAGGGGCCAGTAGAGCATATATGAGTATGTTGGCTTTTGTTTAGCTATGCCCTACCTAGACCCAGCTTGTCCAACATTGCTCAGTTTTAACCATCATTGCTGGACATTGGCCAATATTACTCTACATTGACCACATTTGTAGTAGTTGGTGTGTGTGATTTTGTTTACATTGACTTCATGATGGTAAATGCTGTTTCGCACTGCTTTATATTGCTTAACACATGGCAATCATGCCTCAGGTGTTGATGCAGGGCTGCCTATGTCGGATGCACATACTACACTCCCTATACATGTTTGAAAGCAGGTAGTGTCAACGTAGGCATCCCTTTTACTATATGTGTGGGTTGGAGAGAGGTATCATTTCCAGGGTTCCTACTGAGCTAGTGTATGTGCTATGCGTTGCCTCTTTGCCAAGGGCAAAGCATACTGGGCACGCCTCCTTCTGCCTACTGGGGCAGGCTCAGGTTGTTCCTCCTCCGAGTCACGCTCTGCCTGTGATGGCCTTGGCAATGGTGGGGGGCTATTTGGCCCAGGCCTATGCTGGTCCTGCTGCAGCTGTTTTCGCAGGATCATATTATGTAGCATAGCACATACCATGGCAATTTGGGTACATGTAGTTGGTGAGTACTGCAAGGCTCCAGCAGATGTGTCCAGGCACCGGAACCATGACTTGAACAGCCCAAACGCACACTCAATTACATTTCATGTTTGTGCGTGTGCCTCATTATGGTGTTCCTGTTCAGGTATGTGTGCGTTTCTGATGGGTGTCATCAGCCACGGCTCCAGTGCATAGCCAGCATCCCCCACTAGGTGACCATGTGGGATGTCCCCATTGGCAAATGTCTGGTACAGCTGTGTCAGATGCCAGATATGGGAATCATGGTAGCTTTCAGGGCAGCCAGCACACACATTCAGTATTATGCCCTGGGCATTACACACAACCTGGCAGTTGATGGAGGGGAAGCCCTTGCAGTTGAAGTAGACCTTACCCCACTCACCGGCTGGTGCTTTGATGTGTATGTGCATGCAGTCTATTGCATCCACTACCTCAGGGTATTCCGCTATTTGCTGGAAGAGATGCATATTGCTGGCCAATACCTCAAGGGGAATTGGGGAAATATTCATGATCACCGACATGTGCTGACATGGCATCCAGGAACTTGTGCAGTACCCTGGATGCTGATGCCTGTGATATCCCCATCATATCACCAGTTGGTTTCTGGAAGGTACCTGTTGCTAATATTCTTAGGCCAACACATACCTTAGTTTCCACTGGGATGGGTTCCCTCTGTTGGTTCTGTGTGTGAGGTGTGGCCTGCACAGCTCAACAATTTGCTGCAAGAGGTCTCTGTCCACTCTATAGCGCTCCACTATCTCCAGCTCATGTAGCCCCTGATAGGTAACCCTGGGCCTGTACACTCTTCTCCATCTCCTCACTGTGGGTTGTCCAGCAGCATTTGCATTATCATCACCCTCAGCATGTTGCATATGTTGCCTTATAACAGCAATGGCAGCCCCTAAAATTTTTTGTCTCAGTGAAGCCTTTTCAGTTTTCACTTCTATTAGCTTACTGCAGTATTGCAGTGTCTCTTAAGAGAAACATAATGGACTGTTGTTTGCAGAGTTTTAAGTGCTGGGCTGGGCTGGGCTAGTGTTCTGCCTGGGTAATTGCCTGATTCTGATTGTTTTCACCTGCTAGCTCTGCTAATACTCCCTGGTAACTTCCACTATTTGGTGTGCTTCCTTTTTCCTTACTATTTCCTCGGGGTGGGGACCGCCGCACACACAAGTGCAAACACACACACACCAGCTCACACGCGTGCTCACACATGCTTACACATGCTTACACAGACTAAAACTTGCTTATTCTTGTTAAAACGCGTGCACACCGGCGCAAACGTGCTTACAACTGTTTACACAGCCTTACATATGCTTACTCAAGCCTACATTCGCACACACATGCTTACACGCACGCACACTGTCTTACTCGGGTTTACTGGCATGCACACGCGTGCATGCATGCTCAGCAAGAAACTTTGGTGTTATCCACGGCATACACCTTCGATTTCTTGACTTCACCTGGCCTACCTGTAGACACACCTCTTTCACTATTATGTAAATGTAAGCTGACATATGTCACTCTGCTCCAATGAGCTTCACTCCTTTCATACATACCCCCCTCGTGATGTCACCTATCTTCTACTCTGTTACTCCCCTTATCCTACTCCTACACTCCACTGACTGTGCTCATTTGCTATGTAAACTTGAGATTCACTATCATAACTCTCATTTACATAGGATTGCCTACTAATGCTTAGTTACATCTCTTAGACTGAGCTTCCCCCCTTAGCAACCTCTACTCGGTGGCCATGTTGTCTTCAGCCTGTCATTCCCTTGCATTGTAAATTCATTTTAGCTATAAAATTCACATTTGTGGATCTTAATTATTAATTTTCTGCTTTTTAGGGCGCAGCACGTTTGCGCGGTGCTGCGCTACGGTTAAACCCCAGAGATCGGGATAAAAAAAAAGTTATTTTATTTTTAATTTGCATCACTTCCCATTGCCAATGGCCATATTTTTGGCCATTGGCATGCTTCCTCCTGTGAATGCATGCTTTTTTTCCAGCTGACATGGCTCCATTTTGCTATTTACAGAACCGTACTCAGTTATCAACTGAGTACATTTCTGCAAATAACACTACTCCTACTCGGACAGGTTCGGGTTTCCTGGATCACAAATTTACCTCATTTGCATGGCTTTCACCTGCAATTGAGGTAATTTGCATATCCCAGCCCTGTCCGTGTAGGACTAGTTTGGAGAACTCAGTTGCATGCCCCTACCGGCTGTTCCTGGATCGCTCATCGGACATGTCAGCTGCATGCAGTCTTACTCTACTCTAAGATTCCGTGCAAGCCTTTGTGAATCTGGCCCTTAGTCATTCCAAGAATATGTGAATCTGAACTGTCTAACATCCTTGTAGTAGAACACAAAGAAAGGAAGGAAGAAAAATGCTCACATCACTATGTAAAACTATTTCTATAAATGAACCAGAAAAATATGGATTTGTGACAAGTGACTACTGTTACCCTGAATACATTTCACATAAAAGAATTTTCACTGATAAACAAACATGATTTATAAGAAGGAACAAATTCTTTGCACTCCCCGTGTAAGAGAAAATCACCAACACATCTGCAATGTAGATAGACTAACTTCATGGTCGTGCAACAGTTGTGGAAAACAAGCCTATATCATATGTTCGAAGTTTGAAAACTTCGAATGTTAAATAATCAAATTTAATTGTTCGAAGTTTCAAACATTGAACATATGATTAAAAAAACAAACAAATCCAAAATAAACTGTTCTAGGCATAGGGTCAAGCCCCGCTGCACACCCCCCCCCACACACACACCCCTCCTGAGACCGCACTACAGTGCAGTAAGGAAATTCTTTTTTTTTTAATCATATGTTTAATGTTTGAAACTTTGAACATTTAAATCTGATTATTTAACATTCTAAGTTTTCAAACTTTGAACATATGATATAGGCTCGGGGAAAACATCAACCTGAATGATCACTGAAGGTGGTTTTCAGTGACGTTCATTCACAGTAATGATACTCACAAAGTTACAGTCATACAACTGATTGGCTCAAAGAAATATTTAGCTAATATATAAACCATCTGCTATAGTAATTCAAAACTCAAACTGGTACAAAAATCACCCTTTCTCTTAGAAAATCATTATGTGTCAGATATGTTAATTGAAATTGGATATTCTAAGCTATAGTCAGGGCTCTGTCCCTCTGCACTACCAGCACCATAGGCCACAGGCACACACACAATGAGAGATATCCAAATTAAGGGGAAACCAGTGGAACAGGAAGCAATTGGTCAGATATATTAAGATCATTGAGAGAAATAGACTGCAGAAGGTTAATAAAACCCCAAAAGTCAGAAGCTTGATAAAACAAATGAATGCAGTAATTAAGACTGTCCATAGAGACCCATGCGATGTAACAGAAGTAAACAGACTATATTACTGTGCTGCCAAATTAATAACTGATAAAGTTCTACCACAGGAACACAGGGTAGTGAGGGAAAAGAGGGGTGAAAGTGAATACCATCATGGAAATATCGAGTAGAGAAAACTATAAAGCAGTTAAGACAAGAAGTGTCATTGTTAGAATATTATAGAAGAGAGAATAGATCAACAAAATACTAAGAAAGATAGATATGATAAAAGCAATGCACAGTATTAGAACAGACCAGAATCTATTATGCACTATTGGAGATAAACTAAAAATTTCAAAACAGGCAGAACGACTTAGAAGATATGAAAATAAATATAAGGGGAAAGCACAAAATAAGCAATTTATTGATGACCCAAAAAAGTTTTATAGAGAATTGTGAAATAAGGTAAAAGGAATTGAAAGGCCACCAAAAAAAGAGGAAGTAGATACATTTTGGAAAAGTATCTATGATGATCCTGTGGGACATAAAGATGCTGATTGGATAGAAGAAGTAAAAGAAAGAATAAGAAGTTTAAAGGTACAGAATATGAAATGGGATGAAATAACAGCCAGAGAGATTGAAATAAAGTTGAGAAAAGCCTCTAACTGGAAAACCCCAGGCCCAGATGCAGTACCTAACTTTTGGCTTAAAGTATTAATTCTTTGCACGAGGATTTAGCCATGAGTAAGAACTATTTATATGCACACCCTGAACACACACCGCACTGCTTAACAACAGGAAGAGCAATGCTCTTACTTAAGAGTGAACCTGCAAGCTAACCTAAAAATTATAGACCAATAACTTGTCTTCCAACGACATATAAACTATACATGGGAATTGACGCCGACAGAGTTTATAGTCATTTAGAAGAAAACTCAATTATGGCAGTAGAACAAAAGGGCACTAAAAGAAAGTCATATGGAGCAAGGGATCATTTGTTGTTAAACAAAGTTATAGAGAACTGTAAGAAGGGGAAGTATCTAAGTATGGCATAGATTGACTACAAAAAAACATTTGATAGTATCCCACATTCATGGATAAAAGAGTCCTTAAAAATGTACAAGACTACCCTACACTGATTGATTACATTACAGTAACCATGAAACAGTGGCAGACCACTTTGCAATTAAACCATGATAAAGGACAGATTATTGTCCCAAGTATTGTCCCAAGGATAAACATTTAAAGGGGGATATTCCAGGGTGACCCTTTGTCACCATTACTATTCTGCCTTGCCATTAATCCATTAAGCTGTTTACTTAACAGCTTAGGCCATGGCTACAATGTGGCTCCTAGAAAGCAACAAAGTCTAATAACTTCTCATCTTCTCTTTGTCAATGATTTAAAATTGTGTAGCTCATCAGATGAGGAACTGAAACAGCTGCAGGTTGTCAAAATTTTTTCAGATGACATTGGAATGTCATTTGATCTTGATAAATGTGCAAAAGCAACCTTTAAAAAAGGAAAGCTGCAGCACCAAGAAAACATCAGTTTGGGACAAGAATGTGATATAAAAAAACTGAGCAAGAGGGAGTGTATAAATACTTGGGAATTGATGAAGGATCAGCAATAAAACATGAACAAATGTGAAAAAAACTCAGTAAGGAGTACTTTAGAAGACAAATTAATCCTGAAAACAGCATTGATATCTAGGAACAAGATCCAAGCTATAAATCAATTTGCTCTTCCTGTCCTAACTTACAGTTTTGGAGTGATTGACTGGCCCCAAAAAGTGTTGGATAGACTGGATATTAAAATAAGAAGGATGCTTCATGCTTACCAAATGATTTATAAAAATCAGTGTATACCAAGATTATATATTCCCCATTCCGAAGGAGGGATTGGCCTCCATGAAATTGATTACACGTATAGATCTGCAATCATGGGACTCCACACATATTTTCTGACCTCACAAGATCCAAATGTAGTGAAAGTTTTGAAACATGAGGAGAATAAATCTAAGATGATGTCTCTGCTTAATTTAGCAGAAGCATATTGACGTCAAGCAGGAATGGAAATCAAACCAGAAGTGGATAAAAACTAGGCAGCAACTGAATGTGCCAAAAAAACAAAAGAAAGAATATAAGGTGGAGGACCAGATGAGAAGGCAAGAAATGTGGGAAAAACATAAATATAGTTGCAAGTATAGAAAACTTCTGGAAGAGCCTGATGCTAATCAAGAATGAGTGCAGAAATGGTTAAGGAGAGGCAAATTCAAACCAAGGAATGAAAGGTTAATATTGGCAGCCTAAGATAGTTGGCTACACACACACTGGTTTACAAAGTCCACTGAACACGTGGGAGAAACAGACATATGTAGGTTTTGTAAAACCAAATTGGAAACAGTCACACACCTTGTTGCTGGGCGTGACGCACAAATGAAAGAGGGGCTGTATACTGAAAGGCACAATAATGTGGTGAGACTGTTACATGGATATTGTGCAAACATTATGGTATCAATGTGGCTGAAAAACACTGGAAACATGACCCACAAAGAATCATAGAAAATGAAGTTTATATCACATGGGATCACCCAATACCAACAGTTCAAAAGATAGATGCCAGAAAACCAGATATAGTGGTCCAAGAAAAGAAGACAAAAGTAGCACTGATCATTGAAATTGCCACAGCCAGTGACTACAGTGTCTTGCATATACAGAGACACAAAGTCATAAAATATTTTCATCTGCAGGCAGAAATGAGAGACATGTGGAGGAAAGATACCCTGACAGTTCCAATAGTAGTAGGAGTAACGGGTCTTATAAAAAAGAATTTACAATCATATTTGCATATGTTACCAATACATGTAACACCATACGAATTCTAGAAGGAGTCATCACTGGGCACACTGCGGGTGCTGCAAAGAGCACTTTTGGCTGACATCAAAGAGTGAAACAATACGAATTCATGAACTTTAATCGTACTTTGACTTAGGAATGGGGTTTATTCTCATCATGGTATTAGAAACCCAAAAGACTTGGAGAAATTAAAAATGGGAGAAAACATATATACACACAAACACACACCTAGATATATAAGCATGTGTGTGTGTGTGTGTGTGTGTGTGTGTGTGTGTGTGTGTGTGTGTGTGTGTGTGTGTGTGTGTGTGTGTGTGTGTGTGTGCATGTGTGTGTGTATATGTGTGTGTGTGTGTGTGTGTGTGTGTGTGTGTGTGTGTGTGTGTGTGTGTGTATATATATGTGTGTGTGTGTGTGTGTGTGTGTGTGTGTGTGTGTGTGTGTGTGTGCATGTGTGTGTGTGTGTGTATATGTGTATATGTGTGTGTGTGTGAGTCTGTATGTAAAACATATCATATTGCTTGCTACTTTTTCAGAAGTTATGCTTCTCCCTGCTGGGTTGCACATAAACTTGAAGCACATCATCCGTACTTGAGACTGACAAACGCAGTTAAGCTCATTGAAATGCATGTGTTGACTAGTACAATAACTGAAGGTTGGAGGTTGGTATAAGGGTTAAGGTGCTTGCCTCACTGATAGAAGGTACAAGGTTTGATACTCACCTTTAAGAAGTAAATGGGCTAGGCTTAAAATTGTCCACAAGGGCAGCTAACCTAGTACTTACCTATGAACCTAATATGAAATTTATGAAGTATTTTCTTTAATTATTCATTTCCTATTGCCCATGTGTTTCTTTTTAAAATAAATACAGAATGTGCCCACAACTGCTATGATTTTTGGGTAAGCTCATGCAACACAGGGAGATTTGTGTGTTGAAGGAACAGCTGGTGACCTCTTGCACTATAAGGGACTGGATTCCTAATATATAGAGAAGAACTTTCATTATAGTGGCAGAAAAGGATGCTGTCAGATATCTGCCACTTCAGTGCTATAAAGGGATAAATCACTGACCAAATCCCAGTGAAATCACTTCCAATTAGTGGCTAAGGCCCTTAGCAGAGTTGATGGTGATTAATAGGTGTACCTATTCTAGAACAAGGGTGTTGCAGAGCAGGATGCATGCAGCCACAGTCACATGTAGCCATTACCTGATAGTATAAAAAAGAGAAAAAAGAAACAGAAAAACTGCTGACAGCTATCTTGCCACTACCTGGCATTAATACATCCATGTACTCTCCTTTGTTTGCATTGCAATTCCAATAACTATGTAAGAACTGCTCTTGGATAGTTCTCTCCATCGTGTACATTAGTAATAATTGTTGATTTCAATTTTATATGCTGATTTACATTTTGTTCATCATATGTTGTTGCAATAAATGGTTGCAAATTATTTCTCATAGTATTTATAGTGCACACTTATAATGGTAAAATTAATTGTATGCTTACTATGACGTATCATTAGTATCAGGTGCCAGCAATAACTCTGGAGACAGTTTCAGCTCACAGCCACACTTCACCAGAAAATGCTGATTATAGTCAGTGGATTAGGTATGTTTTCATATGCATGCATTTTTCAAGTGGTCACCTCTCCATTTCAAATGGTATACATACCAAATGCTTGCTCCATTCTGCTATTGTTAACAACATTTATAGAATAAAGCAATAGGGCAGCACCCAATGCATAATGCATCTGTTAATACCAGTCATGGATAGAGTGAAATAAAAACAGCTGGTCGTGCTTTCATACCAAGAGCATGAGTCTTAACTTTCAGTCGTTAATACATAAATCTTGTTTCATGCAGCACTTTCTTCCTCAAATGGAAATAGGTAACTGGTTGCTGCTGTAATATTAATACATATGTGGCACTTGTCAAACTTTAAATTGTAATTTAAGTGTGTCTCTGATTGTATTTGAGGATAATGGCCTAAAATGTTTCAGTGCAGCAACAGCGGCATTCATTTTCTGTTTTCTCTCACCTTGTTCCTTTTTATTTTTGGATGACATAATACAGTTCTGTAAAGCATACAATAGATTTATCACTTAAGGCACTACAGCAATACTACTGTAACTTCAAACTACATAATTGTCAGTGTAGTACAGTCAAGTCTTCAAATCTACCCAATGTTCTGCCTTAATTTCTCATCTCCCCTCTTCATTTATTATTTCACTCCCTCTATTATCTCTCATGAATGATTCTGTAGCATGATTTATACCTTACTACCTTGTTCATTTGACCTCACTCTCTCTCCCCTCTACCCTCTTAGCACCTTCCACACTCTCTTCTTCCCATCTTTCCAGTCTCCTCTTTTTTTCACAAAAGTGATTAAATATAAATTACTATAAGGAATGATTTCATCTTGCATGTCATACTATAATGCAATTGGACTGTGAACTTTTTCAATTCTGTAAAATGATTCCTTATTGTGACATTTACAACGGTGCTATAGTATTCTGCAAAGAAATGCATTTTCACACTTTGTTCTTGCCTTATAATAATGAATTCTGCATGTTTTTTTTCTTTCTTTCAGTTCAGTAGACTGACTTGAAAAACTTAAATTTGGATCACAGCTCTACACCAGAAAACTAATTATACTTAAAATCACATAAAATAATACAAAAGAGGTCTTGCAATACATGAGCGCACTCCTTTATACCTCTTAACTTCTTATAGCAAGAAATCTGGACTAAGCCATAATTAAAAGTGGGACAAAGGCCTGAAAATAAGGACAATTTTAAATATTGCTCTTATAAACTCAGAAAGTTGATAGAATAACAGGGATTGCATGAATTTTCTGAAGGGTATAAAGTCTAAAACTCAAATGTCTCCCCCAGATTCTCAAAAGCTTGCACGGCATCTAAGATTGGTGCAGGATCCCAAGCAGGCAATATGTCCACCGTGTGATCCAGGAACAGCCTGCAGGGGCGAGCACGAGCGCTCCTGCATGAATCCTGCATGGACAAAGCCCTTGTATGCAAATCACCCCATTTGCAGGAGAAATCCATGCAAATGAGGTGAATATGTGATCCAGGAAGCCTGCGACCATCCGTGCAGGACTAGTGCAATCAGCAGAAATGTACTCAGTTAGTAACCGAGTACATGTGTACAAATTCCAAAACGGAGCCATGACAGTCCCAAATAAAGGCTGCATATCATGTAGTAAACATTCCAATGGCCAGATATAAAGCCATTGGCATTGCAAACAGTATAACAAATAAAAAAATCAACTTTCAATTCCTATTAGCTGATCCTGGCAGTTTAAGCATAGAGCAGTGGCGCGCAAACAGGATCGGGGAAATAACATAAAGAACCTATATTAAGCATTCTAATCAAAATTAGTGTTCCGCCATGCAAGTCAATGGCAGGCAGAAGACAACATGGCCAGTGAGTAGTGGTTGCTAAAGGGGGAGGCCCAGTGTGAGACATGTAACTATGCATTAGCAGGCAATCCTATGCAAATGAGGGAAAGGATAGTGAATCCCAGATTTCCCCAGGATGTGAGGCAGGTCCCAACAGTGTAAGAGTATGAATAGCTGGGTGCAAGCCTTGGAGGTAGGTGACATCATGGGGAGATGTATCAGGCATACTGCAAGCGGATTGGAGCCCTGTGGCCCGGGGTTGCCCCTAGCATAGCACAGCTAAGCTAGGGGTTGTGTCCAAACCTGCCTAGCAGTCATTACAAAGCCTAAGCGGGTGGGTGCACCACGCATCAGGTCATACAGGAAGAAAAAAGAGGTAAAACCAGGAAACATCAACAGTGTGCACATTTGAGCACTCTGGTTGTGTGGCGAGCACAAGGGCTGAAACAGGAAGGCAATGGGAAGGGAAAACAGCAGTAGGAAGGTAATCAAGGAGTACTAGCTTAGCTGGCAGATGAAATGTATCAGAACCAGCCAATTACACAGGCAGCAGATCAGCCCTGCCCAGAACACTACTATAAACTATGCAAACACCTACCCCTCTGTTTTTTCCCACACTCTACACCACCATTGTAAACAAGCGGGGAACTTTTAACATTCACAACTGCAAAATGTTAGGGGCTGCAATATCTACCATACAACTACTTGTGGAAGAGGCTGAATGTGGTGAGGATGTGAATGCTGCCGAGCACCCCGCAGTGAGGAGACGGAGAAGAGTGTACAGACCCAGGGTAACCTATCAAAGGCTACATGAGCTGGAGATAGTGGAGTGCTATAGGGTGGACAGGGACATCCTACAGCAAATTGTCGAGCTGTGCCGGCCATGCCTCACACACAGAACTAACAGATGGGAACCCATCCCAGTGGATTCAAAGGTATGTGTAGGTCTAAGAATATTAGCTACAGGTGCCATCCAAAGACCAACTGGGGATATGATGGGGATCTCACAGGCATCAGCATCCAGGGTATTCCACCAGTTCCTGGATGCCATGTCAGCACATGTCGGTGAGCACGTTTACTTCCCCAACACCCGTGAGGAGTTGGCCAGCAATATGCAACTGTTCCACCAAATAGCAGAATACCCTGAGGCAGTGGATGCTATAGATTGCATGCACATATGCATCAAAGCACCACCCAGTGAGTGGGGTAGGGTCTACATCAACCGCAGGGGCTTCCCCTCCATCAACTGCCAGGTCATGTGCGATGCTCAAGGCATAATACTGAATGTGTGTGCTGGCTGCCCTGGAAGCTATCACATTTCCCACATCTAGCATCTGATGCAGCTGTACCAGAGATTTGCCAGTGGGGAAATCCCACATAGTCACCTAGTGGGGGATGCTGGATACGCACTGGAGCCGTGGCTGATGACACCCATCAGAAATGCACACAAACCCGAACAAGAACTCCATAATGAGGCGCACGTGCAAACAAGAATCATAAGAGAGCGTGCGTTTGGGATGCTCAAGTCATGGTTCCGGTGCCTGGACACATCCGCTGGAGCCTTGCAGTACTCACCAGCTACATGTATCCAAATCATCCTTGTATGTGCCATGCTACACAATATGATCCTGCGGAAACAGCTGCAGCAGGAACAGCACGGGGCAGGACCACACAGCCCCCCACCATTACCAAGGCCTGCATGGGCACAGAGTGAATCAGAGGAGGAACAACTTGAGCCTGCCCCACTAGGCAGAAGGAGGCGTGGCCAGTATGCCCTGGCCTTGGCAAAGAGGCAATGTATTGCACCTACACTGACATGGGAGGACCCAGGGAATAACACCTCTCTGACTCTCACATACAGTAAAAGGGATGCCAAACAATACACTACCTGTGCCTAACCATGTGTAGGGAATGTACTATTTGCATCCAACATAGGCAGCCTTGCAGCACCACCCTCAATACTGGGACACCCACAAGGTAAGTGACTCACACATGCCAGTCAGGGGGGGTCACATGCCCAACAACAGTCACAGTCAGCAGGACAAGTGTAGACAAACACAGACAAAGGCTGTGCTATGGCCTCTGAATGAGGCCTATGGGCAGATCCCCCCCAGGCCTACACAGACTGACTACAGCAGGCCAGGCAGTGGGATGTCAGTTATGAAGGCTAGGAAGCCAGACACGAATATGTAGGTAATTATAAGCTAAGTTCTGTAGTACACTCATATGCCTCTAGCCAGCGTGATAGGTAAGACCACAGACTGAAATTAAGTACCCGACATACCAGTACAGTCCTAGCAAATGTGTACAAGTGTCAGGTGTGCCCCCCCATCCTACATAGACATAAAGTAAAAGTCAGGTGTGCCCCCCCAATCCTGTGTAGAAATATAGAAATAGTCAGGTGTGCCCCCCATGCAGAAATGTAGTAACAATCAATGCCAACTGATTGATGGGTACCCTGCTGAGACAGCATGCAACCTGTTGGTGTACAACACAAACATCAGCACTGTAGTACAAACTACCTGGACACCACACACATGCAATACAGATGCCCATTCTGGGTATGCTCATACACATAGAGAAATGAAGGCAATGTAAGTCAACAAAATACTGAAAGGTCACACTGGGCATGCTCACACACTTAAACACATGAAGGCCATGTCAGCAAACACCAGTGGACCAGACATATCCGGCAGTCGCAGTTGTTAGTGCAGACACTCTTCAGTATGCACCACTCATGCCTTGTACACACAGTGGATAGGAATACAGACATATATGTAAGGGCAACACACTATAATAAGCCAAAGGTAGATGGACATAAATGTGTGGAAGAGGGTGACTGTGACAAGGAGCCATCCAGGCCTGTCCCACCCAGCACACAGCCAAAGGGCCCCAAACACATGAGGTGCAGATGTAACTCACTGCAGATACTAGCCACCAGTATCTGTCAGCAGTACAGAGTATGTGGTGCACATGCCAGCTGTGCAACATGTCTGTACAAGGAAGTAGTCATCTAGCAACTGCATACACTTACCTGTGAAGTATGACCCTATGTGTGTCCGCATGTGGTGTGTCAACCCCTAGATGAATGGGTGATGTCCCAAGCACACACACTGCCCTCCACATAGCCCTATTATGACAAGCCTGCTGAGGTCATCCAATGTGAAATACACCTTTGGGAGAGTTGTGGCCTAGTAATGACCATGGCATGTCCTGTAACTGCATACTGCTGTAGTCTAAGCTAGTTAGGTAGGGATTTGAATCCCAGACCTGCCAACTGGGTGTGTGTAGTTGTGTGCCTGTCTAACTCTGTAGAGACCAATTCCTTCTAGGGTAGTCACCCCTCCAGCAATTTTTATGCACAACCTCAACAAGGCTGCTGATGTCATTTACCTAGAAATATATCTCTGTGAAGATTGCAGCCCAGTTATCACTATAGCACGTCCTGTAACTGTGTACTGCTGTCGTGTGATAAACTAGTTAAGTAGGGGTTCCATTCCTAGACATGGTAACTGTGTGTTTGTGTGTGTGGCTGTCTGTCTGATGCCTTTTAGGCCAGCCATGCTCCCCACAATCCAAATGCTCAACCTTTGCAAGGCAGCTGATGTCATCCATCTAGTAATACACCTCTGGAAAGCTACAGCTGAATAATGTCCATAGTGCGTCCTGTAACTGCATGCCACTGTAGTGTGATAAACTAGTGAAGTAGGAGTTCTATTCCCAGACATGGCAACTGTGTGTGTCTGTCTGTGTAGAGAGCAATGTTTTTTAGGCCAGCCACGCTCCCCACAATCCAAATGCTCAACCTTTGCAAGGCAGCTAATGCCATCCACCTAGTAATACACCTCTGGAAAGTTGTAGCCTAGAAATCTCCGTAGTGTGTCCTGTAACTGCATACTGCTATAGTGTGATAAACTAGTTAGGCAGGAGTTCTATTTCCAGATATGGCAACTGTGTGGAGAATTTGTGTGTGTCTGTGTAGAGAACAATGCTTTTTAGGACAGCCACGCTCCCCACAATCCAAATGCTCAACCTTTGCAAGGCAGCTGATGTCATCCACCTAGTAATACACCTCTGGAAAGCTGCAGCCCAGTAATCTCCATAGCATGTCCTGTAACTGCATACCGCTGTCATGTAATAAACTAGTTAAGTAGGAGTTCTATTCCCAGACATGGCAAGTGTGGATGTACGTTTGTTTATGTGTGTGTTCCTATATCGGTGTAAGGAGCAATGCTTTTGAGTCCATTCACAGACACTACAACCTCCAATGGTCTGCTTTGACAAGTGTGCCAATGTCATCAACTGTATAATACACCTTTGGGGAAATGATAGGCCGGTAATCTCTGTGGTGCATGCTGTAACTGTGCATTGCTGTAGTATGATAAACCAGTTAAGTAGGAGTTCTAACCCCATCCCTGGCAGGTGTGTGTGTGTTTGTCTGTCTGACTCTGTCTGTGTAGAAAGCCATGTTTTGTAGGGTAGGCACACCCCCTACAATTTAAATGCTCTACCTTGGTAAGGCAGCTGATGTCATCCACCTAGTAATACACCTCTGGGAAGGTTGTAGCCCAGTAATCTCCATAGCACATGCCATAACTGTGTACTACTGAAGTGTATCCATGCCATCCATGGCAGTTCTGGATGTTTTGTGAGTGTTATACTGTCTGTGTAGGGAGCAATGCATTTTAGGCTAGTCACACTCGGTACATGACAAATGCCCTACACTGGCAATCCTGCTGATGTCTGCCAATATCATATATACCTTTGGGGCGCATACTATAACTGCGTAGTGCTGTAGTGTAATAAAGTAGCTAGGTAGGGGTTCTACTCCCATACATGACAGGTGTGTGTGCGTGTGTGTGTGTGTGCATGTGTGTGCGTGTGTGTGTGTCTGTGTGTGTGTGTCTGTGTGCGTGTGCATGTGTATTTGTACCTCATATCCTGTGGGGAGGAGGATGTGAGTGTGTGACACCTGGGCCCAATGTGTAGCAGGTTTTGCAATTTTCTTATATGGTGGCCCTAGTACATATTACACTGTCCACTGTACAGGGAAAACAGCTGTGAAATAGCCTAGAGGCTGGGGTGCATATCCATACCCATAAATGTGACATCAAGGCTAGGCAGTCACAGTTATCAACCCCAGTACTACCCAAAGCACACTCACAACCCATGTCTCACACACACACACACACACACACACACACACACACACACACACACACACACACACACACACACACACACACACACACACACATGGTGAGGCAACAGCCATGATGTGTGCAGTACACTGCATATTGGTGACTGATAGTAACTATGGTGTGAATGCAGTGGCCTACAGAGGCCATGGCACCCTGTCCATCAGTGCGATAGGCACATAATTGCAGACAGTGCACCTTCATTATGTTTCCCATTGGATGCCTGCTACAACTGTGGTTCCATCACATGTGATCCACAAAAGACATAACATGCCTTACACACATGCCTTGTATGGACAGATGCCACTGACACCAGGAAATACCTATAGCATGCTATCAATGTAGGTGCAGGGTCAACCTGCTGTCCATTACCTGGCCCTGCCACATGAGGGTGGGACTGACACAACTGATGATAACATTGCATGCACACAACATGGACCAGACAAACAAAGTGCACTTCCACATGCCACTGTACCTGAATGTGGGACATGTGCAAACCCAAACACCATCCATGTCATGGAGTATAGAACACATGCATGCCAAGCATTGCACAGCACTGGCCATGCACAATAGCAACCCAGGAGACTGGATGGTGAATACAATACCCACCTGGGTTGTCCATTCCAGACACTACACCCCTTAGCCATAATGCAGACCATTCTCATGTGGCCTCATGCCAAGGTATACCCCCACCCAGCCTTGTACATCTGTCTGGCACCATCAACCACTACCCACCCATGAAGCAATGCACACATGCATGCTGGTACTAGCACCCTGTGTCTGTGTGTGTGGTGTGTGATGCGTCTGACCACATTCACTCCCAGTACCACCCCTATTGGCATACTGAAGAAAGCTCTCCAATGTCAGATACTGTCACATACCCTCTGACCATAGAACCCCAGGATAACCCCTGTGAGCCAATGGATACCTATGCATTACTGTATTGTGGCAAGATAAGTGGTTAGGAAGTGTATTTATTACCCTGCCAGAGTGTGGCTTTGTTGACGCTGACACCTGTTCATGTGGACAGGCCCATGTGCTACACCTACTGTATCACAACAGTGTTGCAGATGTCACTCACCAGCACATATGCGTCTGGACAGTTCACCAACATGTAAGCTATGTGGCACATGCAATAATTGCATACACATGTGATAGCTATGCATAGTCAGTCAGGTGTTTGAAATCCCAGACTGGTAGGTGTGTGACACACACATGCTTATGTTTTACTCACTCACACCTTCCCTGACATACATTGTCTCTGTCTGTCCCATCTACACCCTCTCTGGTGAATGTGGGATGTACACCTGCTTTGCTAGGCAGCAGCCTGTGTTTTCTAAGTGATGGTCATGATAAGCTGATGGTCTCTGCACCAATTGCAGCCCTCTTCTAGCTGAGTGAATGTGGGACAGCTGTGATATCATTCCCATAGTGAATTGCATGGTAACACACATCAGTATCTAGGAACATCATTTTGGTGTTGGCCCTTTACATCCACTGTGGGCAGGAACTAGATCTGTCGTTTGGTGAAATGCATCTCAGTTGGATTGGGGATTTACCCCTAATGACATACACTGTGAAAACAGGGCAACACACAGGAGGGGGATGTGCCTGACCTGACTACAGACTGTAAGTGCTACTATACTGCATATGGAGTAATGTTGGCTTAACATAGTGTATGTGTGGGTATGGCTGCCCTACATGTTGTAATACCTGCCATGTCAGTACTATGTTTATGAGGAATTCACATCAGCAGGGTCGTCTGCAGACTGGTCAGTGTGTTGTGCCCTGGGTGTCATGTGATACCCATTGAGCATGTATCTGTGAACTGCAGAAGGTAGTATGAGCATTGCAGTCTATAGATGGTGAAAGCCCTGACAGGTACTACCTTCATATCCCTCTTACGACACATGTTGCAACAAACCCTGTTACAACAGTACATGTATGAGGTTATCACAGCAACATGTCAATATTGGCCCGGTTTATATGCTTCCAGCCACATCTCCATCAACCCCTCACCATATCAGCTTCAACAGACTATACACACAACTCATTAGGTATGGCTACAGCTTAACTACCGTTTGGACAGATTGTGTAGTGTACCGCATCTTCTGCTATGTGATTGTAGACATGTCTCCTGTGTGGACACTAACATTGCCGGCCTGGTACTGACTATTCACTTGCATGCCATTGTCAGGGCCACTATGGTCACATATATGCCAGTGGTATGGCTGCTCTGAGATTGCTGCACATCTGACAGTCTGTGTTATAGGGGAGTTATATGCATGCTGTTGGACATGTACCGGCATTCTGTAGACTATTACTACCAACATATGCACTATGACAGTGACACAGTAACATGTATATGTTCCACTGGCCAGATGATTCACCTCCCCACACCCATCTGACCAGGATACCTGGCCACATCACATGCGTGTGCAAACCTGGGGCCTCCTCGTACACTGTGACAGCCATACCATTAGGTGGAACCACCCAGGGGATGTTGGCCCACCCTCCTCGGGCACACACCAACATGTCCCTGTCCCTCGAGCTCAGGTCTAGGGCCTATCCTATACCAGGCTCCACAGACACATGAGGGATGTGCTACATCCATCTGAGGCATCCAGTACACATTCACTCGGCCAACATGCTCCTCCTGCTCAGCCACCAGACCTGGCACCTTCAGGACATGGACTGCTGTTGTGAGTGGGAGTTGGTGGGAGCCTTGTTCCCATTATGCCCATATTGGGGACCATGGTGGGTCCACATCACAGACCACACACACCATTCACGGTGTTTACCCTCCACATGTGCTACATACCACCTCTGTCGACTGTCCTCTATATCTACCAATCCTGACCACCTCCACATGTGTATCTGCCATACTTCCCCATATTCCCATAGCAGACTTCACAGGCGGGGGCATTGTGATGCTAAGATGTGACTAACATGTGACATACCTGTCCATGGTGCACACACTGCTAGCTGTAGATATCTGTCTGTATTGCTACGTGTGCTGCTGCCTCACACATAGCACAAATCATTGTGGTAGTGATATAGGGGGCATGTCTTGCCATACATATCTGTTAGTGTGTGTGTTTGTACAGATGTAGACATTTGCATATCTTTATTTATCTATATGTGTGTAGATATAGCTGTCTTCATATATATGTGCACATAGATATATGTCTACACATGGGTATATGTATATTTCTGGACAGACATGCTGATATACATATGTATCTGTAAATATTATATATGTGACATATGTGCACATATGCATACTGATATGTGGGGTACATTGAAACATCAGCCCCACAATCTCACAACACCTTCCTGCACATCTGCACTGTTCTGCCTTGCTACAACACAGACAGGTGTCACATATGGACATGGCTTGACATTAGGGGGGTATATGTAGGAACCAATGGCAGGTAACCCTATTACACATCTATGGCATTCTGGCATACTACATTACAGATTCACCTGGGTATCCTGCCAGTGGTGGGCCATGTCTCCCACATGTCCATCATAATGGCATTACTGTCCATAGTAGTTGCTCAGTTGAAGATCATCACAACAACACCTGATGGCACATAGAGCTTATTCCATATCATCTATCCAATTATGATGGACCAGGTACTACATGCTATTACATGTATATATACCTCACATACCTGTTGTGGGAATGATGTCTTGTTGAATGACAGCTGGCTAAATGCCTGTGACATCAGCTTATTGTTGGAAGAGCTTTGTCTTTTCTTTCTTTTTGTCTTCCTCACTCTCTCTCTCTCTCTCTCTCTCTCTCTCTCTCTCTCTCTCTCTCTCTTCCTCTCTCTCCAGTAAATGGATTGAGCTGCTTTGAAAAGATTTCAGCCTGGCATTAGTCGGTAATGCACATGATCAGATGATGGCCTCTGCACCAGTCAGTTTCCTTCACATGCTAACTGCATGCTGCTTGCTGTGTAGTACCTCCAATTACCACTGTCATTGCAACCACCTACTATGAATCCCCACATCATGTGGGCATTTTCCCTTTACCTTTCGTGTGTGATGGACATCATTCCTGTGTGTGGGCATCAGTGTTACAGACAGCAGGTAGCAATGCCTCTTACAGGAGAACCGGCACACTCAGGCCAGCTACATATTTGTAGGAGGTTCCAGAACTACAGACAGGGTGTGAGTAGAGTTGTGTTATGCTTTGTATAGTACTGGTGTTACAGGGTGTGTGTGTACATACTAGTTTACTTTGGAATACCATCTGTCTGCATAGCTCTCACCTGTGGGCCTATCCTTTGGTGGCCAGAGGTGTGCCTATCATGTTGTCTGTCCTTCACACAGGTGCTGTGTCTGATATGTCACTGGCAGTGTGAGTGTTGAGTGCTATCAGTACATGGCTACGTCCATTTATGTTTGTAACCACAAATCCCTGACTAAGGGTAAGTTGCAGACTATCCTGTGACACCAGTGACTTGCTTAGTGTATGGCAACAGTTTTCCAAATATGGGCCTGTGTTCCAGCCTCTGTCCTCCACTTACATACCAAGCTATGCACATATGACATGCTGTCAGGGGATGTTCTGTAGTGGGCTGTGAGTATAGCACACTGCCATTGCTGCCTTCAGTCCACCGCTGTTGTATCCCCCACACAAACGGTGGGGATAAGGCCATATATATGTGGGCTTCATCTACACAATATGTGCCCCCTTATGCACTCCAGAGGCCAGTGTATGTAACAGTGGTATGCGGCCCTGCATTATTGAGTCTGGGGGGAGGGGGTGCACCATAAAAGACTTAGGCTGTTATAAAATGTGGGGGTTATCAGGGGTGAGCTGCCTTAAGGTATTCAGATGTACAGTACCATACACTTCACCTATATTTACATTAGTTACATAAATCAGGTTATTGCTGGCCTACTGCCTCCTGTCATACAGACTGTTCTGTTTGTCAGTGTGCTTGTGATGGTGTCAGTTATGCCTTGTTATGTAACACTTGCATCCCATTTTGTCAACTGATGTCTTTACCACCTAGTGATCTTGTACGGAGTGTAGATAGAGGATGCTGAACTATACACCTCCATTACTTACTGTTGATAGTTTAGCATCCTGTGGTACAATCTGTCTTCACTATTGTACAATATGAAGGGCTTGGCCTGGACAGTAACAGTTGTGACCCTTTCCAGAATACTGTATTAGTGTAATGGTTGCACAGTTGCATTACTCTGTTTATATGGATGCCAGCGTCTTCACAATGTCATCTGCAAAACATCATAGTCCACGGGGGCTCCTGTCTGATCTCATCTGTCAACCTGTCCATCTCCATTGCAAATAAGAAAGGGCTCAGAGCTGATCCTTGATGTAATCCCACCTCCACCTTAAACGCATCCGTCACTCCCACCGCAGACCTCACTACTGTCACACTACCCTCACACATATCTTGTACTCCTCTTGCATACTTCTCTGACACTCCTGACTTCCTCATACAATACAACTCCTCTCTAGGCACCCTGTCATATGCTTTCTCTAAGTCCACAAAGGCACAATGCAACTCCTTCTGACCTTCTCTGTAATTCTCCATCAACACTCTCAGAGAAAACATCGCATCTGTAGTGCTCTTTCCTGGCATGAAACCATACTGCTGATCACTAATCATCACGTCCCTTCTTAACCTAGCTTCCACTACTCTTTCCCATAACTTCAGGCTGTGACTGATCAATTTAATCCCTCTGTAGTTACTACAGCTCTGCACATCACCCTTATTCTTACAAGTTGTTACCAAAACACTTTTTCTCCATTCCTCAGGCATCCTCTCACTTTCCAAGATTTCATTAAACAATCTAGTTGAGAACTCCACTGCCATTTCACCTAAACACCTCCATGCTTCCACAGGTATGTCATCTGGACCAACAGCCTTTCCATTCTTCATCCTCTTCATAGCTATCCTTACTTCCTCCATGCTAATCCACTGCACTCCATGATTCACTATCCACACATCATCCAACCTTCTCTCCCTCTCATTCTATTCATTTATCAGCCCCTTAAAGTACTCTTTCCATCAGCTCAACACACTCTCCTCGCATGTGAGTACATTTCCCTCATTATCTTTTATCACCCTTACCTGCTGCACATCTTTACTAGCTTGGTCCCTCTGTCTAGCCAGGTCCTTTTCTCCTTCCTTAGTGTCCAACCTTGTATACAACTCTTCATAAGCCATATCCTTAGCCTTCACCACCTCTGTCTTTGCCATGCACCTCATCTCCTGATACTCTTGTCTACTTTCTTCATCTCTCTGACAATCCCACTTCTTCTTCGCCAACCTCTTTCTCTGTATACTCTCCTGTACTTCTTCATTCCACCACCAGGTCTCCTTGTCCTCCTTCCTCTTTCCAGATGTCACACCAAGCACCTTTCTAGCCATCTATCTTACTAGCTCTGCTGTAGTTACCCAGCTATTCAGTAACTTTTCACTGCCACCCAGTGCCTGTATTAACTCTTCCCTGAACTCCACCTCACAATTACCCTTTTTCAATTTCTACCATTTGATCCTTGGTGCTGCACTCACACTCATCTTCCTCTTCTTGATCACCAATGTCATCCTACAAACCACCATCCTATGCTGCCTAACTACACTTTCTCCTGCCACCATTTTACAGACTCCAATCTCCTTCAGACTGGCCCTTCTACATAAGATATAATCCTCCTGTGTGCATCTTCCTCCACTCTTGTATGTCACCCTATGCTCCTCCCTCTTGTTAAAATACGTATTCATCACAGCCATGTCCATCCTTTTCACAAAATCCACTACCATCTGACCTTCTGCATTCCTTTGCTTAACACCATACCTACCCATCACTCCCTCATCCCCTCTGTTCCCTTCACCAAAATGTCCATTGAAATCTGCTGTAATCACCACTGTCTCACCCTTGGGTACAGTCAGCACAACTTCATCCAACTCACTCCAAAATTTTCTTTCTTATCCATCGCACACCCAACTTGTGGAGCATATACACTAACCACATTCATCATTACACCGTCAATTTCCAGCTTCATAAACATCACTCTATCCGATACTCTTTTCTCCTCCAAAACACTCTTAGTATACTGTTCCTTCAGAATAACCCCTATGCCATTTCTCCTCCCATCCACACCATGATAGAACAATTTGAACCCACCTCCAATACACCTAGCCTTGCTCCCCTTCCATCTGGTGTCTTGCAGACACAATACATCAACCTTCCTTCTGTCCATCATATCAGCTAGCGCTCTCCCCATACCAGACACAGTGCCAACATTCAAAGTTCTGACCCTCACTGCCACAGTACTAGCCTTTACCTGCCTTCAGTCATGCCTTCCCCCTCTTTTCCTCCTTTGGCCAACAATAGCCCAATTATCGCCAGCACTCTGTTGGCCAACAGTACTGGTGGAGGTTGTTGTTAACCAGGGCCTCGACCGATCCGGTATGTATATCTGTACTGTTGTCTGCATGTATGATTTGCCAACATTTTACGCCGGATGCCCTTCCTGACACAACCCTTCCCATTTATCTGGGCCTTGGACCAGTACAAAGAAATGCACTGGCTTGTGCATCCCCAGTGGCTGGATGTCAGTGTCTGACAAGCTATAATACATGGCATATAAAACCGTAATAGTACACAAATAACAGTTATCCATTTCTGCAAACCTGTGTGTGGTGTTTTACCCTATGACCTCTCTATGGGCATATGTTGCAGGCAACGATTGTCATTTGTGTGGTTGGCCCATACAGTGTCCAGTTGTTAAGTTGCTAACTGTAGGCACGGAGGCTGTTCCATATTGTGTGCACCTTCTACGTGTGTATCTTACTGTACATATCTCTGCATGTGTCTGTGTAGTCACATGTATATCTATATATATATATATATATATATATATATATATATATATATATCTAAATAGTTATGTATATCTGTATCTGCATATATGTGTCTGTGTATATGTATCCTGGGGATGTTGATAGCTTCCATATTTTACATCTCCTATGGGAGCCACACTGTACTGCATGGTATGTTACCAATACCAGCCCGACATCACACAGGTGGGTGGTAGCAATGTTTACATGTTGTGCACATGTCATGTCAGGCCCTGCTTATGTGATCTGTAACACTTTAGTGTATTGCAGGGTGGATGCTGCAGATTCTTTGGGGCATCTCAAGCCCATGTGCATGTGCACATATTTGTATTTGTCAATCTACCATTGCTATCTACAGATGTGTGGCTCTATATATATATTTATATGTGTATATATATATATATATATATATATATATATATATATATATATATCTACATCTATTGATATGTTGTATCTGTTTAGATATTACATATTTACTCACACAAATACATTTACATGTTGGAATACAGTCTCAGTACTGTTGCATGACTGGGTTGGTTGATATGTTTTGAATACATCAGGGTTATATAGGGTTATATATATATCTGACATGGCTTGGTGGTAAAGCACTTTGCCTATGGTGTGTGGGGTTCTGTGTTCGACAACAATACAGGCTGTTTATTTTGTTGCTGGACAGAATGTGGGCCATTGGATACAGAGTGGTTAAGGCATGTTTAGTCAGCTGTTAGCAGGTTTACCTGGAGGTAAGCACTGCTAACCTGCCATTACATCTGCTTGCAGGGTGTTAGCTTCAGATTTGCTTAACCAGTGTAGTCAAGTTAAGCCCGCTTACTAGTGTTTACATATGCTTACTATTGCTTATTTGTGCTTAAACCTGCTTACCAGTGCCTTATTCAGTCTGACACGGATACTTCACATGTGCATTTCTTGCAATACTCCAGTTTATATATATATATATATATATATATATATATATATATATATATATATATTATTTAGTGGGTTTTGCAATTAAACTATTGGTTATAACGTGCTTTGTCATGTGAAATAGACTGTGCTACAGTGGGACTCAAACCAGGAATGCCTGCTCATTAGGCGGATGCTCTGCCCACTACACTATTACTGTGCTGCTTCATTTGCATATTTCTTCCATAATGTCATACCCATGGTTCCTTCATCCACCCCCAAGCTCCACGTACACAGCAACCATCCATTTTCCAGTTGCTAGCCCAGCCATACCACACCTGCATACATTGACCTCTCTGCACGACTCAGTATTCATCCAGTATACTGTCTCGACCCAAGCTTCTGCAAGCTCTTCATCCGTTTAGTCCACATACGTACTAGCCTTGCCATGATAGTACTCTGATAAAGGTGTAAACATCAATCTGCCTCACAATTTTTGGTCCGTCCCACCAGGGATGGACCTGTTGTTGTGTCAAGATTAGACTTAGCTGGTCAACATTGTTTCTCCCACTGGTAGCATCCTGCCAGGGGTTTGAGAAGCAGCGGTTTACTCACACACCTGGCCGGCCCCATCTCCCAGTCCAGCGGGACCGAAGTCCCAGGATTGACATTCTGTGCATGAAGCATGCCCACACGCCCCAATTGACGTCCGCCGTGTTTTATTATTCTCTTACGTATTATGACAGACTACTGTTCTCACAGTATGATTGGACAGGCACTGTTTATATGTTACTCATGGACTGCTCGAAATACTGTATTTGAGCAATTTACAAACGGTTGCTCATATTAATCTACATACTTACATACATTTCATATTCTGTTGAATGACTGTGCTAGATGATATGTTTGTGATAACAGCAGCTGTATGCATATCTGCCATGGCTTAGTGGTATCTCACTTTGACTATAGTGTGCAGGGTCCAGGGGTTGCAACTTGGGAGTGCAGATTATTTTGTTGCTAGGCAGGACGAGAGCTGTCGGCTACTGAGTGACTAGGCACTTGTGAGCAATTGTAAGCAGGTTTGCACCAGTTTGCACGAGGATACACAATGCTGACCTCCGGTTACGGTGTCTTACACTTAGGTAGCTTCTACAGTGCATAACCAGTGTAGGCATTGCTTACTGCCACACAAACAGGCTTAAACCCGCTTACTGCTGCTTAAAAGTGCTTACTCCCACTTACCCCCATGCTACTTTATTTATTTATTTTGCATTTGTTGACTGGGAAAATCGGACTGGATGCTTGTCCATTTTCAGCGGAGGCCCGGGGAGAAAAGCTCCACAGTCAAACTCAGACCAATCATTATGAGTATTACAAAGGTGTTCACATTCATAGAGAGTAACAGACTTAACATAGCTATGTAACATATTATTCATGCTTAGTTTACGTTAACATGTCAGTATTATACATGCTTAGTTCAAGTGTACATGTCAGGTATGTCTGTTGACAAAGGACAGTTTAAGGTGCAGTTAGATTCCAGTTTAACGGTTCTGGATAGGATACACTCAGGTATTCGGGTTAGGTTTAGTTATTCCATACCTGTGTGGTAGAGTAGAAGAGAATAGTGAAGGGATAGGTTACACTCAAGGTATTCAGGTTAGGTTTAGTTATGCCATACCTGTGTAGTACAGTAGAAGAGAATAGTGAAGGGATAGGATACACTCAGGTATTCGGGTCAGGTTTAGTTATTCCATACCTGTGTGTAGAGTAGAAGAGAATAGTGAAGGGATAGGTTACACTCAGGTATTCGGGTCAGGTTTAGTTATTCCATACCTGTGTGTAGAGTAGAAGAGAATAGTGAAGGGATAGGTTACACTCAGGTATTCATGTCAGGTTTAGTTATTCTTTACCTGTGTGTAGAGTAGAAGAGAATAGTGAAGGGATAGGTTACACTCAGGTATTCAGGTCAGGTTTAGTTATTCCATACCTGTGTGGTAGAGTAGAAGAGAATAGTGAAGGGATAGGTTACACTCAGGTATTCGGGTTAGGTTTAGTTATTCCATACCTGTGTGTAGAGTAGAAGAGAATAGTGAAGGGATAGGTTACACTCAGGTATTCGGTTAGGTTTAGTTATGCCATACCTGTGTGTAGAGTAGAAGAGAATAGTGAAGGGATAGGTTACACTCAGGTATTCGGGTCAGGTTTAGTTATGCCATACCTGTGTGTAGAGTAGAAGAGAATAGTGAAGGGATAGGTTACACTCAGGTATTCGGGTTAGGTTTAGTTATTCCATACCTGTGTGTAGAGTAGAAGAGAATAGTGAAGGGATAGGTTACACTCAGGTATTCAGGTTAGGTTTAGTTATGCCATACCTGTGTGTAGAGTAGAAGAGAATAGTGAAGGGATAGGTTACACTCAGGTATTTGGGTTAGGTTTAGTTATTCCATACCTGTGTGTAGAGTAGAAGAGAATAGTGAAGGGATAGGTTACACTCAGGTATTCAGGTTAGGTTTAGTTATGCCATACCTGTGTGTAGAGTAGAAGAGAATAGTGAAGGGATAGGTTACACTCAGGTATTCGGGTTAGGTTTAGTTATTCCATACCTGTGAGATAGAGTAGAAGAGAATAGTGAAGGGATAGGTTACACTCAGGTATTCGGGTTAGGTTTAGTTATTCCATACCTGTGTGCAGAGTAGAAGAGAATAGTGAAGGGATAGGTTACACTCAGGTATTCGGGGTAGGTTTAGTTATTCCATACCTGTGTGTAGAGTAGAAGAGAATAGTGAAGGGATAGGTTACACTCAGGTATTCGGGTTAGGTTTAGTTATTCCATACCTGTGTGCAGAGTAGAAGAGAATAGTGAAGGGATAGGTTACACTCAGGTATTCGGGGTAGGTTTAGTTATTCCATACCTGTGTGTAGAGTAGAAGAGAATAGTGAAGGGATAGGTTACACTCAGGTATTCGGGTCAGGTTTAGTTATTCCATACCTGTGTGTAGAGTAGAAGAGAATAGTGAAGGGATAGGTTACACTCAGGTATTTGGGTTAGGTTTAGTTATTCCATACCTGTGTGTAGAGTAGAAGAGAATAGTGAAGGGATAGGTTACACTCAGGTATTTGGGTTAGGTTTAGTTATTCCATACCTGTGTGTAGAGTAGAAGAGAATAGTGAAGGGATAGGTTACACTCAGGTATTCGGGTTAGGTTTAGTTATTCCATACCTGTGTGGTACAGGAGAAGAGAATAGTGAAGGGATAGGTTACACTCAGGTATTCAGGTTAGGTTTAGTTATGCCATACCTGTGTGTAGAGTAGAAGAGAATAGTGAAGGGATAGGTTACACTCAGGTATTCAGGTTAGGTTTAGTTATTCCATACCTGTGTGTAGAGTAGAAGAGAATAGTGAAGGGATAGGTTACACTCAGGTATTCAGGTCAGGTTTAGTTATTCCATACCTGTGTGTAGAGTAGAAGAGAATAGTGAAGGGATAGGTTACACTCAGGTATTCGGGATAGGTTTAGTTATTCCATACCTGTGTGGTAGAGTAGAAGAGAATAGTGAAGGGATAGGTTACACTCAGGTATTCGGGTCAGGTTTAGTTATTCCATACCTGTGTGGTACAGTAGAAGAGAATAGTGAAGGTGTAGGTTACACTCAGGTATTGGTGTCAGGTTTAGTTTAGTCCATACCTGTGTGGTACAGTAGAAGAGAATAGTGAAGGGATAGGTTACACTCAGGTATTCGGGTTAGGTTTAGTTATTCCATACCTGTGTGGTACAGTAGAAGAGAATAGTGAAGGGGTAGGTTACACTCAGGTATTCGGGTCAGGTTTAGTTATGCCATACCTGTGTGGTACAGTAGAAGAGAATAGTGAAGGGATAGGTTACACTCAGGTATTCAGGTTAGGTTTAGTTATTCCATACCTGTGTGGTACAGTAGAAGAGAATAGTGAAGGGGTAGGTTACACTCAGGTATTCAGGTTAGGTTTAGTTATTCCATACCTGTGTGGTACAGTAGAAGTGAATAGTGAAGGGATAGGATACACTCAGGTATTCGGGTCAGGTTTAGTTATGCCATACCTGTGTGGTACAGTAGAAGAGAATAGTGAAGGGATAGGTTACACTCAGGTATTCAGGTTAGGTTTAGTTATTCCAAACCTGTGTGTAGAGTAGAAGAGAATAGTGAAGGGATAGGTTACACTCAGGTATTCGGAGTAGGTTTAGTTATGCCATACCTGTGTGTAGAGTAGAAGAGAATAGTGAAGGTGTAGGTTACACTCAGGTATTCGGGTCAGGTTTAGTTATGCCATACCTGTGTGGTACAGTAGAAGAGAATAGTGAAGGGATAGGTTACACTCAGGTATTCGGGTTAGGTTTAGTTATTCCATACCTGTGTGGTACAGGAGAAGAGAATAGTGAAGGGGTAGGTTACACTCAGGTATTCGGGTCAGGTTTAGTTATGCCATACCTGTGTGGTACAGTAGAAGAGAATAGTGAAGGGATAGGTTACACTCAGGTATTCGGGTTAGGTTTAGTTATTCCATACCTGTGTGGTACAGTAGAAGAGAATAGTGAAGGGATAGGTTACACTCAGGTATTCGGGTTAGGTTTAGTTATTCCATACCTGTGTGGTAGAGTAGAAGAGAATAGTGAAGGGATAGATTACACTCAGGTATTCAGGTTAGGTTTAGTTATGCCATACCTGTGTGGTAGAGTAGAAGAGAATAGTGAAGGGATAGGTTACACTCAGGTATTCAGGTTAGGTTTAGTTATTCCATACCTGTGTGGTACAGTAGAAGAGAATAGTGAAGGTGTAGGTTACACTCAGGTATTCGGGTCAGGTTTAGTTATTCCATACCTGTGTGGTAGAGTAGAAGAGAATAGTGAAGGGATAGGTTACACTCAGGTATTCAGGTTAGGTTTAGTTATTCCATACCTGTGTGTAGAGTAGAAGAGAATAGTGAAGGGATAGGTTACACTCAGGTATTCAGGTTAGGTTTAGTTATTCCATACCTGTGTGGTAGAGTAGAAGAGAATAGTGAAGGGATAGGTTACACTCAGGTATTCAGGTTAGGTTTAGTTATTCCATACCTGTGTGTAGAGTAGAAGAGAATAGTGAAGGGATAGGTTACACTCAGGTATTCGGGTTAGGTTTAGTTATTCCATACCTGTGTGTAGAGTAGAAGAGAATAGTGAAGGGATAGGTTACACTCAGGTATTCGGGTTAGGTTTAGTTATTCCATACCTGTGTGTAGAGTAGAAGAGAATAGTGAAGGGATAGGTTACACTCAGGTATTCAGGTTAGGTTTAGTTATTCCATACCTGTGTGTAGAGTAGAAGAGAATAGTGAAGGGATAGGTTACACTCAGGTATTCAGGTCAGGTTTAGTTATTCCATACCTGTGTGTAGAGTAGAAGAGAATAGTGAAGGGATAGGTTACACTCAGGTATTCAGGTTAGGTTTAGTTATTCCATACCTGTGTGTAGAGTAGAAGAGAATAGTGAAGGGATAGGTTACACTCAGGTATTCGGTTAGGTTTAGTTATTCCATACCTGTGTGTAGAGTAGAAGAGAATAGTGAAGGGATAGGTTACACTCAGGTATTCGGGTTAGGTTTAGTTATTCCATACCTGTGTGTAGAGTAGAAGAGAATAGTGAAGGGATAGGTTACACTCAGGTATTCGGGTTAGGTTTAGTTATTCCATACCTGTGTGTAGAGTAGAAGAGAATAGTGAAGGGATAGGTTACACTCAGGTGTTCGGGTCAGGTTTAGTTATTCCATACCTGTGTGTAGAGTAGAAGAGAATAGTGAAGGGATAGGTTACACTCAGGTATTCATGTCAGGTTTAGTTATGCCATACCTGTGTGTAGAGTAGAAGAGAATAGTGAAGGGATAGGTTACACTCAGGTATTCGGGTTAGGTTTAGTTATTCCATACCTGTGTGGTAGAGTAGAAGAGAATAGTGAAGGGATAGGTTACACTCAGGTATTCAGGGTAGGTTTAGTTATTCCATACCTGTGTGGTAGAGTAGAAGAGAATAGTGAAGGGATAGGTTACACTCAGGTATTCAGGTTAGGTTTAGTTATTCCATACCTGTGTGGTACAGTAGAAGAGAATAGTGAAGGGGTAGGTTACACTCAGGTATTCAGGTTAGGTTTAGTTATTCCATACCTGTGTGGTACAGTAGAAGACAATAGTGAAAGAGTAGGTAGGTAGAGGGGTTTACTGTATAGTAGGCTGTTGGAATTATTGGTGGGGGAGCAATAGGGAAGGTTTAAAGGATGTTGGGATATGTATGCAAGGCAGGAAAAGAGGTGTTAGTTGCAGTAGTTGATGTAGAAGTATAGAGTGTAAGTTGGGGGAGGGGTTAGCCAGGTAGTGAGCATGTGCTGATACAAATGTGCATGAGGTGTTCCTTCAAGTGTTTTTTAGATGTGTCCTTTGAGACAGCTGAGGTAATAGATGTGGGTGGGAAGTTCCAGATTCAGCCAATATGGTGAAGAGGGTGCCACCTAATTGTTCCTTTAACCTTTAAAAGAAAAGAAAAAGGGGTTGATAGGTAAGTGGTGTTAAAGGGGCACAGAGAGGGAAAGACAGTAGGGGAAATAGCAGGAAGGCTGAAGGGAAGCTCCACAGCTGGCCATTTCTTCTACAGCGACAGCTGTGCATATACACTGACTGTGGAGGTAGATTTGGACACTCACACCCCTGGGTGGGATTGAGGACAACAATAATATGTTGTGATGCCAATTAGAATGGCTTACATGTGTATAGTGGGGAGCTGCAACCATGTGTGCTTTGGTGTTATTTAGTGGGTTTTGCGACAACAAAATTGGTTATAATGTGCTTTGCCATCTAGAATAGACTGTGCTGCAGTGGGACTTGTACCGGGAATGCCTGCTCGTTAGGTGACTGCTCTGCCCAATTCACACAATTGCTTACATCCACGAGGAGGTCCAATTAGAACTGCTCCAGCCAACCCCGGCATGCCTCGACCCATAATTTCATACCATCGTCCCCCCCACCCGCTCCCCCTCCGCAGCAATCATCCTTTGTCTGGGTGCAGGTCTGGTCTAGCCACACCACTACACACTGCCCATTCTCCACTTCTAGGGACCCATCACGTATGTTGTCTCGACCCATGGATCATCAGGCTTTCCCAACTTTGTAGTCTGAGAACATAAGTGCCCTGGCGTGATGGATCAGTTTAATACCTGGAATCCAAATATTCTGAAATTTTTGGATTGTCTCGCAAGGGACGTACCTATCTTTGTTTCTAGATTAGACTTAGCGGCTCCACAATGTTTCTCCCACTAGTAGTATCCTGCCTGTGGTTTGGGAAGCAGTGGTTTGTTTGCTTTGTTTGTGTATTTGTATGTTTCACCTGTTTGGCTGTAGGGGGGGATATTTGGTACGTGTAACACGTATGTTGATTGGGACTTCTCACTCCCATTGGAGGTGTCTGTGGTCATATATGTTATTCGTATCTGCTGTCTCATATCATAGATATATATCTGTGTATACACACACACACACACACACACACACACACACACACACACACACACACACACACACACACACATACATTTTCATATTTAGCTACATGTCCTGTAATGTTGAATGGTATTGCTGGATGACAAGGTTATGTATATCTGCGGTGGCTTAGTGATAAATCACATTGCCTATGGTGTGCAGGCTCCTGGGTTCGGGCCTTGCAGGGACTGTTTTATTTGTTGCTGGCCAGAATGAGGCCCGTTGGATACGGTGTGGTTAAAGCACTTTTACGCTGTTGTCAATGGGTTTGAGCGACGGTAACCACTGCTAACTTCCTGTGACATCCACTTACACATGGTTAGCCTCTCTATTGCTTACTCTGTGTAAGCACTACTTTCCATTGTGTAGACTTGCACCTGCTTAGTCATGCTTATTTATCCTTACTACTGCTCTATTTTCAATAGTAATAGTCTACTGGTTCTTGGTGGGGGGGTTGGATTTGTCAAGTGTATGGGGCTATCATTCATTACACTGCTTCCTACTCCAGTTCACACATATATGTTATTTATTAGGTTATACAACTAAATTTATTGATCATAACAGTATTTGACATGGAAATGGAATGTACTACAGTGGGACATGAACTGGGATTGACTGCTCGTGAGGCAAACACTCTGCCCATTACAATATTGCTGTGCTGCTTCCTTTGCACATATCCTGCTTTTTATCCTCCTTTTGCTATTTCAGCTACATTAACCATAGCTATAGCTAAGTGATGGGCACACTGGCGCACCTACGGTTAGCTTTGATCGATGTTTTAAAAGATATAGATGGGTTTCATCTTTTAATTTATATGTCCTGTTGCTGTTGTACACATGGGGGTGTCTGTTGGTGGGGATATGGGGACACCTGTGAGCGATCTCGCTCATTTCCTAATGGCTTCTGCTGTTCGACATTGCAGGGGTGTGTTTATTCTGACGGCTCTGCTCTCAGACATGCCCCCTGCACTCATACATGCTCCGTGTAAGCCTAGGAGCTCGGCAAGTGCGCCTTCATTACTATGCATGGCGCGCTGCCATCCTACTCCTGAATGGGTGCTTCCTTGCAGGACTAAACTAGTCCCGCACAAACATTTAGTAAATCCTGGGGTCTGTCATTATTTTCTAACTTCAATCTTTTAATAATTTTCCACTAATTTCCCAGAAAACCACAATTTTCTGAAAAACCGACTAAAAATATGAGACAAAAATCTGGGCATTCTGCAAAAGTCTGTACAGTTAAGAGACTCCTTTGATTTTATTTTTCATAATAAGACATTTATTTCATTTCTGATAATGTCTCCATTAATCATCTTTTCTTGGATAACTGATTTCTCAGTTCAGGCCACAGTACATAGGCAGAATGACTGGGATTCAGAAGCAATCAGCATGGTACACAAGGCATATATTTTATGACACGTGTTATTGATGATTCATTGCCAGGGTTTGCCCAGGCGGTTTTCAAATGATATGCAGTGCATGCAAAGGACAAGGTAAGACATGTAAATGATTAAATAAATATAGGTGTGATGATTCAGAAACAGAGCGGAACAGTTGTGATCTGCATTAAAATGGAAGTATAAACTGGTATAGCAAAGAAAAACGTAGTGTGCGGGAATGTTAAATATACAGCAAGACCAGTTTATCTGAATAAATACATATGATATATATAATACAGGATCTACACCAGGCAGGCAAGCCCCATGGCAGCATCATTACTAATAATGACACCCATCATAGTGTGGCAGTCATCAGGTTGTGGACTGATACATTGTTGACTTCGATCTGCTCCACAGCATATGTGACATGTGCTACACACGTGTTATTCTAAGGACTGCATGACACACCTGTACCCTGTACAAATATATGTGCCACCTTAACCATTGGGACCACAGAGACCTTCCAGGAGCAAACAAATGACATGGAAATACACAAGGGGGTTCAAAGTTTCATATCTATGAACTAAAACAGGCATGTTGGACAGCATACATGCTTTCCTGGGACAGACAATGAAAGATACATCACCAGTCATTATAGTCTTGGGTGCAACTGATTACACATATGATGTTGCTTAAGACACTATCAATCAGAAAGGCTATGGCAGGAGAAAAGTCTTTCATTCCTTGAAATTCCAGATTGTCTGCAATTGAAAGGATTGTATGACTGATATTTTTTTAGCACCATTGGAATGGTCATAACAACTTCATTATAAGTGAGTGCAAACTAAACAATTAAACTAGTCAGTCCTCGTACCCATAGAAACTGCAAGTAACAATAGTATCACAGCATTTTTTCAAGGAAGAAACCACCCATCTCCATCACAACCCCCACACTACTGAAACCTGGGTACCCTTCATTTGATTGTGAACCAGGCTTTCGAAACCCATATGGCTGAGACCATACAATTGAAAATTTAGCTTGTCAAACCATTCTGACTGAGATCTTGGCACACTGGAGATCAGGGACTTTATCCTTTTCTCTACTGTAGTACAATCTCGGAGTTGGTATCGTACTTCTGAAATGTCCAGATTTTTACAGAATGCCCAGATTTTTGCCTAATATTTTTGGTCTGCTCCTGATTGTATTTTTCAGGTAAATCATTGAGGAATGAAGCAATTAAAGAATGATATACATTTGACTTTCAGACTTCATATCCTTCATAAGAATGCATGCAGCACAAATGCTGTTATTCTAGCAACTTTCTATGTTTATAAGAGCAATATTTAAAATTTGTCATTATTTTAGGCTTTGTCCTGATTTCTTGTGCTAGGAGGTTGAGAGGTATGGTTGTTACATATAGTTAGCAGGGGGTGTGAGTGGTGCATGGGGGGGAGGCTTGCTCCCCTATAAAAAAACAATGTTTGTGTTATTTGCAGGTGTTGTTTGTCTTCATTTTGTTGATCAACGAGCCATATATATATATATATATATATATATATATATATATATATATATATATATATATATATGTATATATACACAAACACCTTGCATGGATGAAAAAAAAGCAGGTAACACAACTGCATACTTTAAAAATATTCCAGTCCTTATACATTTGGGAATTTATGAGTTGGAGGACTGTATTCTTCCTATTACTGTTCCCATTTCAAACTTTAGTTTCTGACAAATGTGTGACCTCTACTGAAGAATCTAATGAGAAAGGCTTAGTAGCAACAATATTGTTAGCAACTGTGGGAATCATTGTGCCTGGTAATGCATACATATATTTATATCAGAGATGCAGTTAAGCACGCCTCAAAATTTTCTTTATTGCAAGTATCTCCTTGAGCCATGACTGATAACACTATTGCAGCATTGTAGAATCTTATCGGAATATAGACATAACGGTACACATGACCAAACCCATGTAGTGGTGAGTTATTGTTCTACATATCTGGGCTGATAAAATGCCACCTCAGTTACTTTGATATATTGAGAAGGGCACTGCAGTACTCATCTGTCACGTTGAGCAGGATCACTGTTATTTTTGACCCTGTGCTGCATGACATGATTGTTAGGAAGGAGACTCATCAAGGAATGAGAGTAAAAACAGAGACAAAGACAGTTATGGAGATGTTACAGCTCCCCATGGACAGAGAGACCAATTCGAGTTGGTGCAACATATGGAAAGATCTCTGTATTGTGACAACACACTAATGACAGAACCACACAGAACAAACTAATTCATGCTCTACTGAAGATGTAATGCTGAAACTAATATAATCAATGTGGTACAGTATCTGCAGTGTTTACACCGTGCTCCAGAAATTATCACAAAGCACTCCTAGGCTTCACTCTTAGTAGTCCCCATCAGTTCCTGCAACCCCATGACATCCTAACAAAGAGTATCACTGAGGTTAATTTCCCATGGGGGTTGAATATATAACATCTCATGACTGGCATACAGATATCCTTGCCTGTTTCATGTGGTGCAGTTTAAGTTGCTCCAAGGGGAGTCCTCTGGAGATATTCTTAAGTAAGATGTCACAATGAGGAATCACCTGAAAGGCTGAAAGTTTTCCAACTCAGGAGCCTTCAGTAAGAGCAAAGAAGTTGTCGATCATCTATGAGCCACACTCTAGTGGGAGAAAGATGTGACTTTCAGGAATGAAAATGATCAAGTTTATGAATTAACGAATGTACTGGGCAGCCATACAACATTGTGAACAATACTACTAGTATTGGGTTACCAGTCTTATCATGGTGTGAGAGCTACTAAGTGTTGGATGCATCCATCTGCTGTAAGTACCTCTGTTGCATCAGCCTGACCTTATAGCAGAGGTACTTATAGCAGATACATACAGTAAGTGCTGGATACATCCATCTGCTATACGTACCTCTTTTGCATCAGCCTGACCTTATAGTAGAGGTACGTATAGCAGATGGATGTATCCAACACTTACGGTATGTATCTGTATCTCTCACACCATAATAAAGCTGGTAACCCAATACTAGTAGCATTATCATGGTGTGAGAGCTACAGATACATACAGTAAGTGTTGGATACAGCCATCTGCTATATGTACCTCTGTTGCATCAGCCTGACCTTATCCATCCTTGTCATATATGGTAGATCCACTGTTGTGTAACATTCTAAGACTGCCAGAGTCTTGGCGCATGTTATGAATCATGGGAAATGATTCCTGTATGACTCACGTGACAGCAGACTGGGCTTGGGTGATAGTCTACACCATCTGCGCAATTCCATGGACTTCTGTTTTTATCAGAATAATTTGTAGAAGTGGAACTAGGCAGTAATTTAAGGTTGTAGCTGGATGTGAGTTATACCTACGTCCAATGCAATGCTTCTGTATCATATTGCATATTGACTTAGAGCCCTGGTGCTGGAATGCAACCATTACAGTTGCAGCCTTCTATAAGAATATGATTCCGCAACCATTCTTCCTTAAAGCAGACTAAGTGCACAGTCATCTGTATCTATGACATCTCTGTCGTGCCAACAGTGTCATTGCTTGAGCAGAAGATATTCATGTGCCCTGTTTTTTTTTTCCAGCCATATGGAATATGCGCACTCTTAAGAGCTGATGCCACAGTATGGATAATATCATAAGGAAACTTGAGTAAGGATGTCTGTGGTGGGATTGCAGTAGTGGCAGTACTGTGAATTCTGATCCAGAATTTGTGCTTCACACCTTTTAAAGCTGCTTATATTCCAGTTTTGCTGCTAGAGTCTTCTACTTATCATTTACCTGGTTAAAGTTTCATTCCAGTGCCATCCTGTTTAGTTTGCTACTCTTATTTCCCCTGTTCTTTGCGTCTGCCTGAGTCCCAACTGAGACATTAAGGTAAAGTTTCCAAAAGACTAACCATAGGAGTAGATCTGAAATATTGGACCCATCTCTATGAAGTTTTCTTCTTGCAGCTTAAACTTTTCTCTACCTCCCCACACTTTTCCTGTTTTCCAATTTTAAAAGCCTGTGTCTCTGACTTCTGCCCCTTATTGTAATCTGCTCATTAAACAGTGCTACTAACAAATCTTAACACAATCTTACCTAGTCTAGTGCCAAACCCCAGAAACCACCAAAGGAAATCTTAGTATAACTAAGTTCACAACCTACAGTAGCTCACTCAAATACCGGTGTGGGCAACAAGGATATGTTATTTCCAAATGCCTCCATCACAAGCTTGGTAGATAAGGACATCTCAAGACAATGCAGCAATTCTCTCATGATCACAGGCAACTATTTAATCCTTAGTGAAACAAACACAGTATGCAAGAGATGCAAAAATCTCACATGCAAGCAAGGTTGTCAAGAACACTCACACTACATGCACAGCACATACTGTCCATCACACACAAAGACAAATTTATGCTGAGGCACTAAATAGAAGCCTTCCCAAACCTCAAAGACTTCCTAATCCTTTAAAGAGCAACCTCTAAAGCACTCATCAAAAGCAACTACAAACACCACGCATATGCCTTCATCCGTTGGAGCTCCAACAGCAGAGCTAATAAGGCAAGCAAATGCATCATCCAGTACTCTTGTCATAAATGACTCCATTGTATGACACACAAATACCCCACCAGACTGCACAAGGGGAAGATAATGGTCAGTTGTTTACCTGGAGCCAGGATTTCCCAAATGAAGCACGCACTTTAGTCAGTACACCACAGGTACCACTATGATTCTGTAATAGTCCATGTGGGTGTTAATCACCTAACAAGGACCTGTCTGGACTATATGAAGAGAGACATAATTGATCTCTCTGGATATGCATCTCAGGCAGGTATGTGACCTGCACTGAGCAACATTCTACCTTCACTAAGGATGATGCCACAGTACAAACAAAAGATGATTGACTTCAATAATTCCCTTAGTTTCTGGTGTATTTCCTGGGGCATTCGATATCTGTCAGCATGGGAGGGCATGGGTAACAGACCACATTGCTTCTAAGGGTCTGCACCTGAATTCCATAGGTTTCCTTAGGTTTCCAAGTATTGCTAAAACTTTATCCACCCCCCTTAGAATTAACATAGCAAATAAAACCCAATGAAACCTAAAAGTGTTACTGGTCAGTGCTAGAAGCCTAAACAAGAAACTCCATACCCTACAAACTCTCCTCACTCTGGAGAATATAGACATCTGTGCTGTTACTGAGACATGGTTTAAACCAACAGAAAGTGCTCTAACAGTGCAAGGCTTCTGTGCCTTCCACATATTTAGACCATCAACTGCACAGACAGGGATACAAGGTGGAGAGTCTCGATTTACATTAGCAACAAGAATAACTTTAGGTTGGTTAAACAGGATGATGCCCTGGAGTTTATTCATGTGCAGAACACTGCAGACATAGGGTTATTCCATATCCTAGCAAGTTATAGGTAACCTTTTATGTCCCATGAATCCCTTGCCTTGGCTCAAACCTAGACCTATTGGAGATGCTCATCATTAAACCAAATACCCTATTCATGGGAGACGTTAACTATTCCTCGAGAGACTGGTAAACAAACACTGCCCCATAATCACAGGCACAGTGATTCCTGGACTTTATTCACACAAATACCCTTTGACCAAATAGAAGGCACACCCACAGAGGTTTAAACATACTGCAACTGGATCTCACCAATATGGGAGAGTGCTGTACGTCCCCCATCCCCAGTGTCATGTCCTCACTGGTGAGGTTAGACTACAAAGCTATCTCATTTGAAATAAAAATCAACTCAGTAATCCCAGCAAACCCTATAACAGTTAAGATGTATTCCAAAGCAAACTACACCCTACTAAGCAATGGTTTATCAAAATACATTGCACCTCCTAACCCAGAGTTCTCATCACCTATGTGGAATCATTCACAGAAGCCCAGTACAATCATGTCAATGGCTGTATAGAGGCTGATGTACCTACCTAAGCCCAAATCAAACTCTTAAAACAAACCACAGTGGTGAAATCCTAACCTTAAAAGTGTATGTAACAAAATTAAAAATCATAGCTTAAATCAGGAAGAGCAACTTCCATATTAATAATCACTCTCTAATTAAACTAAACAGGAAACTAAGAGGACTAATTAAGCCCAACAAGGCTAGTTACAAGGTCAAGATAGCCTCACAGGCTAAAAATAAGCAAAAGGCCTCCTGTGGCTACGTCCATAACCTCAAAGGCAGCACACAGCACTATGCCAAACAAGTGGTCAGTGGTGCCACCTTCACTGACCAGAGCGATGCACTGAATCTTCTGGCTGACAAATTCAGATCAAATTCACCCCTCACCTCCCCCATGAAATGCCTACTAGTATAGCCCCAACTATTAGCGGGGAGCAGGTCTTGGTGATGCTCACTAAGGCCAAAAACTCAGCCTCAATGGGTGCTGGCGATATCCTGAGATGCCTCCTTAATAGCTTGAAACATGACCTATCAGAACCACATGAATCATTTTTCAGCTATAGACTCAAAACAGGCTTTATACCATAAGAATGGAGAACTGCAGTAGTTATCCCATGGTAGGAGTGGACCATCAACTGACCCCAGAAACTTTAGATCGAATAGTCTGACTAGTCTAATATGCAAAGTCATGGAATGAGTTATCATGGAAATAATCAACAAAGATATTGGTAGTCTTCAGACACTGTATCCAACTCAGTCTGGCTGTGTCAAGGGAAGGCCATGCCTACTAAACCTGGTGAACCTCTTTGAAAAGATCACCAAGTCAATGGATGAGGGGAAAACAGTACATACAGCTTACCTGGACCTGGCCAAGGAATTCAGTACAATACCTCACTAGAGTATAGTTGATGAACTCACCAAAATGGGCATAAACCCCTACATAACTTGCTGGATTGCCAGTTTGCACAGAGTCTCAGATCTCCACGAAGAGACTGGTCACCAGTGAGGTGCCTCAGGTCTTCATACTGGGATCGGTCCTATTTGACATCTACTTCTTGGAGGTAAAGGCTAATGTCAAGGGCCTATGGCTGATCAAATTCACAGATGACTGCAAATTGGGAGGTATTATAGATTCTGTCATGATACAAATATCTTACAAGAGGGTCTACCATAATCAAATGACTGGTGCCCTTTGGGAAAACAGCCACCCAGGCTAATTACTCCATTGATAAGATACCCCTAAGAGTTGACCCAATAAGCAGGGATCTGGGAACATATGCAGACAGTAATCTGGTCTTTGACCAACATGTGGCCAAGGTATTGAGAAAATCATTCTATGTCACATGACTTATAAGTAAGAGCATGGCAACCATGTCCAAGGAAGTCATAGTGCCATTTTATTCAACCCTTATCAGACCCATCATTGAGTATAACCCCTTTGGCTTGTGCCTGACCAGACATATGTAAAAAGACATCCACAGAGGTTCCTTGCCAGGCAAATCCAGGGTATGAATACATTGACCTATATGAATCACTTTAAAGTCCTATCTCTATAGTCAGTGTCCTACAGGCCACTGAGCTGTGATCTATGTCTGGCACACAAGGCATCCTTGCTCCACCTCTGATGCTCTGGAACAGGGTCCCCATCCACATGTAGCAGATTTCATCCCTAACCCTGTTTAAGCATAACGTTGACCAATGGATGGTGAATTGGAAATTCACCCTTAGTCTGGCCCCCATGTTTGTAATATACAGAGGAAGACAGTAACTATTCCCAAATTAACATACCGCTCCTCTAGAAACATCCTAACTAACATATTCCTTCCTAATAAATATCATTGATACATAAGGACTCAATTGTGTGGGTTATGTCGCTAGGCTTATAAAGTCTCTGGTGGTCATTAGCCAAGTATATTCCTATGAACCTTTCAGTCTTATGCCTAGAGGCTTGAACCCTGAAAATCATAGCAGTATCCTAAGTCATGACATTGTCTATAAACATTATCAGCATTAACAGTAACCTAAGTCATGAAGCAGTTTAAAGAAAATCAAGCCGCTGGGGTCAGACACTATATAACATGTGTAACACCCAGTGTGGACCTCCAGTTCATATCTGCCTTAAGACATTCACAACCCAGTCAATAAATATCCCATACCATATTTACTTCCTTCCAGAGAATACCACTTTGAGACAACAGCAGACAAGAAGAGTGCATATTAACCAAAGGCACACAGTCTAAACTGATATATTCTAAGACATGGAACAATTTGTCTATGCTTTTCAAAACTGAATTCAAATCGCAACTTTTTCTCAAATAACCAGTACACAAGTACAGCTGATGTATGAATGCAAATATGTGCAGATGTATTTATTTATTTATTTTGTTAACATTTGATAACACTATGCCATCACCTGCCTGCTGAAACTCAAGACATTCCTATGAAGAATGGCAATACCCTCAATATATTGGAGCAATTAGAGAGTAAGCATTCTTATAGAGGATGTACTGCAGACATCAGCTGCAACTCTGGTGAATACTGTGGTCCATGTAAAGTGCTTAACTGTATCCAAATGTGATGTGTCCAGTATCCAGTCTGCAACACTTCTAGCATTTTGTAGTTTCCATCCTAGCAGTATTTCTGTCTCTTTTGATCCTTTTCAGCATATATTTCCTTCATACTATTTTTCATGTATGAGTAATAAAGGTAATGTTTTTCAACCTCCTGACCATTAAATATTAAACTGGTGACATGATTGGGACAGTCCCTGCTCTGAGTGATGGTAGAGGGGCACAAATGTTAACAGTAATTGGAATGTAACTCAATTAAAGCACCGTTTATTGCAGTAGCTTACATGCATGTTCATCAGAATAGGAATGCCTATATCATTTAGCAAACAAGCTCTTCAGAAGTCAGAAGTGAAATTATGGTCATCAGGCCTACAAGAGCCCATTCAGAGTAGGCATTAAGGTATGTTGGTGGCATATTTTAAAGTGGACTGGTTGGTGATTCGTTGATGAGAGGATTCATAAGCTGCTTTTCCTGATGGTATTCTGGTTGCACATCTTAAATTATTGATATGTAGAAAATGTTTCATGTGCTCTTTTTATGCTGCTCCACTTTATAGACTATGAGTGCCTTGTGCTTGACTCATCATCCTAACAAAATTTGGATGAGGGCCCCTTCCATTGTTCTCCAACTAAATGATGTTTTTTTTTTTTAGTCTTTCCACATGACAAGTGTAATTGTAATGCTTATAGCCTGCCACTGACTTAATATTTTGAAAGGCTTCTTCAACTCTCAGTGTTGTGAAATCTTCACAGATGTCTTTGATCAAAATTTGTTGTCACTGGGATCTGACCTCAAGTTCTATACCCAATGATTTAATGGTTGCAGGTATTTAATCTCTGTATTTGTGAAATGCGAGTTATATTCTAGGGATCCTGCCCATGGCTCATTAATTGCTATGTGAATGTTGCATAATATTCAGAATTGCAATTGCTCTCAAGACAAAACATTGTACAGGTATTACATTTAGTTCACAGTGTCTCTATTATTTGCTCTGACAAGGGATCAGCGTTGGTAAGAAACATACAAAAGATGCAGTGTGGGCTGACTTTTAAGAGGAGGGTTACACAAAGTTGTACAGAATTCAGACAGCACTGATGTGAGTTCAGTCATTCTGCATGCACAAGGAAAAAGTGATTACAAAAAGGAAGGAGGACAGGAAAGCTTGGACTCAGAACCTCCCTGAATTGCTCTTATACCACTAGCACAAAAAGGCTGTTTTGTTGTTCTGCAATATTGGGGTTGTTATTTATTTCATGACTGTACCTACTTCCAGATTGCGGATCCCTTGCTGCTTTACTTATCTCATGTTTATCTCTGCTCATATATGAAACTTTGCATCCCTCTTTAGAGCCGTATATGCATGCCATCTTTAAGTGTTATGCTCACATGGCATGTTTTGTATGCCACATCAGTATAACTGCCACTGTTCCACTGGGGATCGGGTCCTCCTATGGGGCACAAGAAACAGTATGGTCACACAGGTGCTCTGCTCCTACAGTATATACTTTGTGTGGTGCCCATTCTGTCATCAGTACACAGAGCTATGGCTTTTTGTTTACAGATGAATATGTTAACAGTGTGACTGATGTCATATGCACATGAACATATGATCATTGGCTTAACCTAGGTATAGCACATCTTTTTTCTCTCTTTGATGTGTTCAGTGCTGCTCTGATTGCTTACGGTGTCATTGCCCACCACCTATTCCTACTGCTACAAGAAGTGTTTGAAAGCTTGATTCAAGTTACCCTTCACCTACTGTTCATTCTACCATGATGCTTGTTTGCTGGAGCATAATACACAATACTCAATACATGTATCCCCAATGTGGCATTCATGTCATTACCTGTGTCTTGCACTTTGGCTGTCTTTTATTTAACATATACTGAACATGTTAGAGGCACCTACCTGCTAACTGTTTGTTATTTTCTTGTAATTTGTCTGATTATACAAGTCTGTTTTTTTTTTTGCATATGTGCTATCCCATGATTGCACCACACCACAATTATTTATTTCAAGGTACTGTACAAAGTTTGCATTAAGCACTGTCAACTCTCTTTTTCACTACTTTATCTGTATCAGCCATACATAGCTCTCAATCTCTTAGCACAAAAAATTTGGACAAAACCAAAATAATGGTGGGGCAAAGCCCCCAAAATAGGGGCAAACTTTAAATATTGCTCTAATAAACTCAGAAAGTTGGTAGAATAAAATGTCTTGTTTTACCATGCATTGTCTGAATAATATGAAGTCTGAAACTCAAATGTCTGTCATTAATTAGTGAATTCAATCCTCACTAATTTGCAAAAAAAATCCAGAAAATTATTTTATGAGGAACACACTAAAAACTTGAGGTTAAAATCTGGACATTCTCTGAAAATCTGGACAGTTGAGAGGTATGCTGCCGCATTCTTTTTTGCCATTCTTATAGCAGGTGTGTATTGCCTAGTCAACTTTAACAATGATATGCATATTGCTATTCCATAATGAGCCTCCTTATGCCTGTCCTGTTACATTACACTGTTTTGTTGAATAATTTATACACCGAGCATTCTAGTAAGTTATGCTTATTGAGTTTTTACACAGTGCAGTCACACATCATAGCACTTAGAAGTATGCCATTTTATCTCTTTTTATTTACATTTATACTACCCACAACTTTCACATTATTAAATGTGTGCCATGTTGCTATTTTTTCATAAATCCAATTGCATTTGTGTGTGTGTGTGTGTGTGTGTGTGTGTGTGTGTGTGTGTGTGTGTGTGTGTGTGTGTGTGTGTGTGTGTGTGTGTGTGTGTATGCAAACCTAAGGTGGAGTAAACTGGTGCCAGAAAATCAAAAGATATCTGTCAAATATTAGAGATTATGGCATGCCAAAAGAAAATGTGACAAAAGAAAAAAAAAAACACGGGATTATCCAAGAAATGTAACAAGGGTATTTATCTATTTACAGAGACTTGACTTTGAAGAAGGTAAAACTTGGACATACATGATGCTTTCTAAAATAATAAAGAAGCTCTCTGATGTTACTATTAAGCTCTCTGTCTTGTTTAGTCACTAATCATGTGCAGGATTGCTTAGCACCACAGTGTAGGAAACAGAAGATATCCTACTTAGCATGTGTTGTTAAAATATTTCCCTAGTCCAACTCTAAACAGAAACAAAGTAACAGCTGGCAGCTAGACCAGTAACCTGTCAAGTAAATTTTGGAGGTGTAGTTGTATGATTGAATCACTAACAGTAAAGACTTATATTGCAGTTTTAGATCCAAGGAGTGTCTATGATTCAGTTTGGCATGAATGTGCTATTGAGAAGCTTTGAAAGTTGTAGCTTACTAATTTCTTAATAAGGCACCAGGACTTACAGTAACTTCAGATCATCTGATCTTGATGACACATGCAAATACATTAATATGAAATTCCTGTATATTTCTTGAGTATGATATATATGTATTTTGTACATGTACTAATAGCACAGTTATGTTGTAATGATGACAGCTTATTTTTCCAACCCACATGATTACTATCCAATGGCTATTTCATGCATTTGTAAATCCTGTTACAATATTTGCTCTATTACAAATGTCATTCTTATATCATCTGAAAAAGTTTTAACCATTTGAAGTTTTATTTACAACTCATCTGATGAACTATACAATGTTAGATCATCCAGGAAAAATAGGATGAGCAGTCTTTAAATAAAGATGGTTTCTGGGATCCAAACTGTAACCATAACCATAGTCTGTTAAGTAAATAGCTTAATGGTTTAAGGGCATGACAAAACAGAAGAGGTGACAACCCATCACCCTAGAATGTCCAACTATGAATTTTTATCCCTGGGATAATTACTTGCCTTTTGTCATGACCCAGCTCCAAAGAGGCTTGCCATTGTTTCATGCCCACTGCAATCTAATTGATGAATGTAGGGTATATCTTATAAATCTGCATTATCCATGAATGCAGTATATTGTTACATGCTTTTCTTGAAATCTTCCCATGCCATCCTAAGACTCTTCCCCTTTTTACAATGCTCGATTATGGCTTTGTTTAGTAACTCATAATCCTTTGTTACATATGACTTTCTTTTATTACTTTTTTTTCTATTGCCATAATTTATTTTTTTCTAAATAACTATAAATGTGTCTGTATCAAATCCCATATATAATTTGTATATTATCAGAGGCAGGTTGTTGGTCTATAGTTCTTAGGATGGCCTGCAGATTCACTCTTAAGGAGACATATCATTTTTCCTGTTGCTAACCAGGTTGTTATCTGTTCAGGATGTACATATCAGTAATTCTTGCCCAGTACTAAATCTGTGTATAAAGATGATAATACCTTTAGCTGAAAGTTAGGTACTGCATCAGGTCCTATCCAGTCACGAGCTTTTCTGAAATTTGTCTCAATTTCTCTGGCTGTTGCTTCTTCCTATTTATATCTTCTACATTAAAGCTCCTTACAGTTTATTTTATTTTATTTTTTTATTCATGGTTATGTTCAACAGGGTCCTCATAAATATTTCTCCAAAATGTACCTATTTCTTCTTTTTTTCAGGGGGTGTATCTGTTATGTTTGCTTCTTTCCCAACTCAGTATAAAACCTTTCTGGGGTTATTAATGAATTGCTTATTTTGTACTTTTCCTTTATATTTATCTGTATATCTTATACATGTTTATGTTTCCAATGTTGTTCCCTTCCTTTTCCTCGTCACTCTATGTTTTGACTTTCTGTTATTATTTTAGCTGTACAGTAAACAATCCTATTTATTTCTGTTATATAACAGTTTCTCTTAATAGTCCTGATTGCTGTGTTAATCTGTTTTACCAATCTTCTAACATTCTGGGTCTTACTTTCTGTAATGCATTTCTTTCATCTATATTAATATGTCTATCCACCTCTATTAAATCAAGAAGGTATTCCCTTAGATCATTTTCTTCTGGGTTGATAGATTCTTCTTTCCTTTCTATTTCATGCCAGTCTTCTACAGAAAGTTCCAGAAAATCTTCCTGTAACATATCATCTTTAGATGCATCCTGTTTCATCTGCTGCTTCTCCATATTGGGATCCATTGGCTCATGCAATGTTACTCGCAACAGAATCACCACTATCTGTTCCTTCCCTTGTTGTGCAAAATCAACTGGACTTTCATGCAAGTCTCTTGCAGGAGGGTCTAGAACATCACCCTGAGGTAAATCTTCTTCAGACACAACTTGGAACACCCAATATTCCTCTGTCTGATGACCCACTAGTCCATTATGTTGCGACACTGCCTGTGTTGGAATTTCTACACTAAATCCCCCATTTTTCAGGTAGCCCATCATTTATATTTTCACTTGTTTCATGCCTGCTCCTTTTCTACATTCCCCCTTTGTGATCTTATTTTTTGTATTGTGAAATTGTGCATATTTCAGTGCGTCTGTATGTCTTCCTCTTTAAATACTTTTCAGCTGCATTTTTGTACTGGTTATTTAGACTTTCTTCTTTGAATAAATATTGCATCGTACCAGATCCCCTTTTCTTCCCATGTTCTTTTTATATGTTTCAATAGCCTGTCAGTTTTGTACTTTATATTTTTTTCACTTCCTTTGTTGCTGCTCTCTCCTGGTGAAACAATTTTTCTTCATCTGTATAATATTTTCATTGATCTCTTGTATTAAGGAATTTTAAGTTTTTATTTGTAGCTTTTGACAGCCTTCCATCTGTAATTATATTTCTTTCTGTAATTTTTCTCCAAATCATTCTAAATATGCTTTATCTGGAAATTATTGCATCCTGCATAATAGTAGCAATGCATAATTTCTTCCTTATTCTATACAGTCCACTTTGGAATCTGTATGCCTCTTTCTGGCCTATCAGCTTTTCTATTTTTTGTGGACTATATCTCCCTTCTATCAAAGAGGGCCACCCCCTGAGCCTGTCCTAACCCTGTGGAAGGAATGTTTCCATTTCCTGAGGATTCTATACTGCCATTTTTCCAGACCTGACACTAATGCGTGCACCAGAATTAGCCAGTTTTTACCCTGAGATCGATGTGGCCAGTCTCCTTTTTATGTTTTAATTTACCTCTCTCCATAATATATAAAATGCAGCCTGCATATCAATGTTGTCTTAATGCCATTTTGTAAAAATAGGGTCCACCACTTGAAGGCATTTACCAAGACATGAGGATGAAATCCGTTCCAGGAATACTACTCTCCTTTTCTTGCTGATTTCATATCTCCAGTCAGACCCTTTGCCATTTCTATGTGCTTTCAAAGATGGACTGCAAGATTCAGAGATGTTAAAAAACAGAGGATTAACGACTAATTCTAGATGAATGATTTATCGCAGTTAATAAAATGAGTAATACACACAACCATCATCAAAATCATCATCATCATCATCATGATATACTAATTTTGTCCCTTTTAACATGTGGTTGAGGTGTTGCATCATCTCTCACTTCATGGCTATTCTCCTACTTTCTTCAAACATCATTGCCGCTTGTCACAGGCTTTCCTTCACGCATTCCAGCCATCTAATGGCTTGGAGCCCTCATGTCCTATTGCTTTCTTCCTGTATCACCCAAATCTGCTTTATCAAATCACCTTCAGCTTTTTCTTCATATATGAGCAAACATTTGTAAACTGCTCTCCTGGTCCAGCTTCGTAAGCTCTCTGCAAACCATGGTTTTGGTGTAGCAGGCAACTCAGTAAATGTCAGGAAAATCCTACTAGGACAGCTGAACTTTATTTGGGGTTAATCAGAGTTTCTTTAATTGATGGCAGGTGTCTACCTAAGAAGACTGAATGCTGTAATTAAATCAAAAGGTGCTTCAACAAAGTATTAGTTTAAGGGGGTGCACACTTATGCAACCAGCTTATCGTACATTTTTTTATTTTTTTGTATTTTTCCCCTAACAGATTTGTTTGTTTTTCAATTGAAGTATACAGGTTATAGATCACATTAAAGGTGGGAAAAGTTTTAAAAATGGCATTTTAACAGTGGTGTGTAAACGTTGGTGTAGTGCTCAGCTATTCATCCATTAAAATGTAGTTATACTGTAAGGCATAAAATTCATTAAATTCATAACTATATATACATTTTTATGTCAATGTATTGTTAATATATAAAAAAAAAATGTATGTTAATAAAAGGTACCAATAATTAATTAAAAAGGGGGGCGTGGCCAAGGATGAACACAGGATAGCAGCAGATTTCTTCAGCTCCACCAATTTCATTACACTGACAGGAATTAATTACTTAAAAAATTAATTTTTGAAGTAATTTTCTTTCTAAATATGTTTGTTTTATATAGTTCTTGATCTATATCTAAAAAAGAAAGGAAATCTTAATAATATTCCTGTCAGAAATCACTTTGGAAATTTTCCTGTCAGTTTATCAGTCTGAAATGAGTTCCAGTAAGACAAATTCTCAAGACTCCAGCATCAAGAAAGAACTTCAGTCTCTGATAATTATAATCCAGCAACTTACTGCTAAGATGGATAAAATGGATACTAAAATAGACACCTTCATAGAAAAAACTACAAAACAAATAGACTTGTTACATATAAACCTGCAACAACAGAAGATCCAGATGACAGGCATAGAAGAAGCTGTGAATGACATGGAAAATAGAATACAAGAAGAGGAAATCAACATTGAGTTTCTGCTGAAACAAAATACACATTTACAAACAAAGCTGGATGACCTGGAAAATAGATCTAGGCACAATAACATTAGGATTTTTGGACTGCCAGAAAATATTGAAGGTAACAATATTACTTATTTTTTAACAACATGGCTCCCTAAAACTTTAGACTTACCAGAAGCATTCTCTTTTGGTATCGAAAGAGCACATAGATCTATAGCTAATACTAACTCTAACAAAACTATCCTAGATCAGTTATAGTTAGATTTTTATCATCTTTTGATAAAGAGATGGTTCTTAAATCTGCTTGGGCTAAAGCTCCTGTTAAGATTAATGAGACAACTGTGCGTTTTGACAATGACTATTCTTCCATGGTAATAGCTAAAAGAAAAGTTTTTCTGCCACTAATAAGGGAGCTTAAAAAAGCACAGTTTAAAACATACCTTCTGTTTCCTGCCAAGCTTAAAATCTTCCTTCCTGATGGTCCTAAAATTTTCGATGACTTAGACTCTGCTTTACGGTTTATCAAAAAAAATAAGATTTTGGATAAAATAGAAGAAATGGAATGGGCTAGTCCTTCATTAAAGAGACTGGCAACTGAAACTTCGTGGAAGACTTCAGAGAAGAAGAAGAGACTAAAAAACAAATGATTTGTTCTAGGTTTTTTTTCTCTCATCATTTTATTTCATTATTAATCTTTTTAAATATAGTTCCTGCATTTCAAGAAACAACAAATATTTTGAAAAGATTTAATCAAAGTTATTCTCTGTGTGCAAAGAAATGTTTTGTTTCATAACTAGTCAAAATATCTGGAGATTTAATGGCAAGTTGTGATTCAACTTGTTTCTCATTCTGAAAAGGAGAAGTAAGGTTAGTAATTTGATACATTTTTTCTTTATCTTTTATTTTTCTTCTCCTTTTCTTCTTTTCTTTGTTTAAACAATGACATTCTATTTAGATTATGTAGTGGGTGAAGGGTGGGGGAAGGCAGGGAGAGAAGAGTAATGAAAATATGATTAATAGAATAATAACATATTTATTCCTTGTAAAAGTTTATATGTTCTTCAAATGCTATTCCTAATTATACTTTCTTGATTACACT
>NC_056728.1:1290899129-1290951629 GCF_019279795.1 Protopterus annectens
TCTTCTATTGTAAAAGTTATTACTTTATTAATAGATCAGTCATATGTCACAAAAATGGAAAGATTATTGGGAGCTAATTAGTATGCACTTCATGAAAATCTCCTTAACGCATAAAAATATGATTGTAAATAACTCCATGTTATGGTTACTAAAGGAATTTTGTACTTCACCTATTACACCTAAACATATGGTTTGTTACCCATTAAATATTATTATTAGTTATCGTAACTTTATATTCATGCACCCTAAGTATAGGGAATGGAATTTTATTGTATTCCCTATAATGTATACTCAGGGTATGCTTTTGTCATCTACTTCTGAAGGAACTCATTTAACTATAGATAATGATCTAAAGTACTGGTATCAGTTGATATCTGATAATAAAGTTAAAAATCTAGATTTCTTAAAACAAGAATTTGATCTAAGAGAAACTTGCTGGTTAGAGGTTCCGACCTTTAGACAACATCTCATTAATAAAATAGATCTAATGTCTATAACAGTTAAAGAATCTATTCCAACACTGATTGATTACTTGATATTAAATTTACAACATAAAGTTTCTGATAAAGGTAAACTTTCATACATACATAAAATTATCAGACAAGAAACTTTTTACAGTGTAGATTCATACTGGAATTATTTCACTTCTATTAATGGGGACCCACCAAATCAACAAGATAAACAATATATATTGGAATCTGCTTATAGAACTACGTCTTCCATTGTCTGGAGACTTTATACATGGAAATTTTTACATAGATCTTTTTATACACCTTTGATGATGAATAAAATAAATAATAAAGATAATTTATGTAAGAGATGCAATGTAGAAATTAATGCTGACTGGGCTCATATGTTTTATGACTGTATAAAATTGAAAGAATACTGGAAGTCAATTAATTAATTTTTGCAGGCTCTTTTACAGATAATTTCATTATTTCTAAATCTCTTATATTATTCAACACACCTGTACCTCAAAGTGTTAAAAGGTTAAGCTTCCCTTGTTATGGTCTATTCTAGCAGTGGCTAGGAAAATAATAACTAGAAATTGGATTTCAGATACACCTCCTTCGTTCAATGAATTTAAAAATGTTATGAATATAGTGTGCCATATGGAAATAAACACAATTAGGACAAGAACAAATAGAAAAACATCTTATTATATTGTATGGGATAATTTACAAAATTTGTTAAAAAAATTTTAATTTCAATAACATGGTATTTTAGTTTAATTAATTGATCTGATTGTAGTGGATGTCTTTGTAAATACTTTAGTTGTTTTGTTGAATATTATAATAATACCTATTTTTAATTACTTGTATAAAATTGTTATGATATTTCTCTTATATGTTAAAACAATAAACCTGTTTTGAAAAAAAAAAAATTAATTAAAAAGTATATATAGTAATAAGTATATTTATATATATATATATATATATATATATATATATATATATATATATATATATGATACTAGTGTATAAAAAGAAGACACATGTAGAAAAATAATAAACCAAACTGTGATTATCATCTTTCTAAACTTTTCAGATTTAGAACACAAGCTAGAGAACAAAGTTCATTCAATCCTGGGGGGGCAAGACGCATTAACTCTTAGCTGCCACATTAATTCTAATTTCTCTAGTAGAAGTGATGTAGGTCCCCCTCATATGTACATGGCAATATGATCAATAGCCTTAAATTTGAATTTTTGTAAATTACTATACATACTTTTTAATTAATTATTGGTAGCTTTTATTAACATACATTTTTATATATTAAGAATACATTGACATAAAAATGTATATATAGTTATGAATTTTATGCCTTACAGTATAACTACATTTTAATGGATGAATAGCTGAGCACTAAACTAACGTTTGAGCTTGTTTAGGGTCACAGAGCTTTAAATAGTTAATGGTTTAATTAGATGTTTAATTGATTGTCTTTACGTGTGACTTATAAGAGAGCACTTGCAATTGTGTTGTGTATCTGATAAAGTTTAGACAGTGTGCTAGACGAAAAGTGCTTCATTCACTTGTATTTTACTTTATTTTGTTTATTAAAGTGGAGGACTGGCCATCTGAAAAGACCTTGGTATTTGGAGTCTGTGGTCTTGTCTTTTTGGTTTTTATTCTTTGGGAAGTTGTCCACCCCAGAAACTATCATATTAACAGCACGACCCTAAGAGTTTAGCCAGTAGTTAGTGAATTGGGGGCACACATAGACAATAATCTAGCCTTTGACCATCATATGTCTACAGCAATGACAAAATCATTTTATGTCATGCAACTTATAAACAAAGGTATGGCATCTCGGTCTAAATAAGTCATTGTTCCACTGTAATCAGCATTCACATTTGTTATGTATGTAACCAGGCATATTCAGTAATTGGAACGTCCATAGAGTTTCCTCACTAAAATAATACATGGCATAAGTAAAATGTTTTATGCAGACTGCCTCAAGCCCCTATCCGTGTATTCTGTCTTCTACAGGCTTTTGAGGGATATCTATGCCTGGCATATAAGACATTGTCAGACCCCACTCTGATGGACCTCCTGCATATCTACAAAACAAACAGCACCAGAATTACTAGTTCTAAAGACTTAAACCTTGCCTGTGATAAAAATAGGACCTGCTGGAGAGACGTGTATGTATCCCAGAGACTATGCCTTCTTTGTAATAGGTTCCTTGTTCATATGAAGTAGAGTTCCTCCCTAACCCAATTCAACTGTAAGTTGGAAAATTAGAAGGGAACAGGAAATTCATCCCTGGTTTGGCACCTATGTCTCTAATGGACACAGGCAGCCTGTAAATAGTTCATCTCTCAGGCCCCTGCTTTTAAATGTTTCACCTCACAAGCCTCTGCTCACACTTATCAACGGTACTAGAACCTGCCAGAGATTTGGGATGCATGGCTAAGCTTAAAAAGGCATGGCCATTAGCCTAGTAGAAACCTATGAACCTACTAACATACAAGCGCATGGCCAACAGAAAGTCAAGTTTAAATGTAATGATATTCTCTAGAGAGGTATCCTTCTTAACAATGTACTGCTTATGGGAGAGGATGGCAAAGGCAAGAGTAAGTTTAAAGGTTATTGAGATGGCTGTGGATGTACGTGTGGCTGAAATTTGATTAGTGTAAGCAGTTATAAGATATGAAAGAGCATACAAAGTGAAATATGGGATGTACACCTCTGTAAGGATTGTGAAACAGCAGAATTCTCAGCAGCAATTATCTGTACTCTAGGAGAGCAGCTACTTCTGACCTCAGTGGCAGCAGTGTCACTCAGTGAAACTTTTGGTGGATTTTTATTTTTTATTTATTTATTTTTATTTATTTATTTATTTTGTGCATCCAAGCAAGTTGGGATACATATGGTGCATATTTTCATATTGTTCTGCATTTCTGGAGTGCCATTTGCATTAATGCAGTATATCTGTTATTCAATTCATATGCATTGCATTACTATTCAAAAGTATTTCACATATGCAGACTCATCAAAACACACATGCATGCATGCACTCTCACACATACACACACACACACACACACACACACACACACACACACACACACACACACACACACACACACACACACACACACTCCAGAATACTCAGTCTGAATGTGACACATTTACATCTATGGGGCAGATCAGTGCCTAGAAAAGACCCTGTGCAGTAAATGGCCATCATAAACATACAGGCTCCACCATTAGTGACAACACATTCTAAATCAAGGAAGACATGTTTACTCATTGATTTTGTCACACGTCTATACTCTGCCCTTTAAACCAGGTTTAAGTACAGTTTGGTAAAATGTGATTCACCCAAATTTTCACTGAACTGTGATATGTTAAAATGCACAAACAAAGACTGCACCCCCCATTCTTACTGGGGAAGGAAACCTCTTCAGTTCTCCTGGTAAATATAACCCAGTTTGAGGTCACAGGGAATTAGGTTCTTTATGACTGACTTGTGTGGCAAATTGGACCTATTCTATTATGTTCTGTGGAAGTAGCCATTGATTGCTGTTGTAATCCTGTATGTATATGCTGACACATGAGTAGTTTTCTGTTTATTCACCATTATCTCCTACAGTGAGAGCAGTAATGGTGCTTTGTAGTCATACATATATCCTGCACTGCTAGATATACTGATAGCAGTCAGCCTCATGCTTGCATGTCGTAGTACATATTTCACTCCATTCAGGGTGGCTGAAAGCAACACAGAGAGGGCTACTTATGACTTTGATGTGTTTGCAGAATACAGAACTAATATAGCAAAATGTTCTCTGTCAAGGGTGAGTCTACCGCAGTAACTTTGTGATGGGGAGGGCCGCAATGACAGCAGTAACTGATACTGATGATGTTCATGAGGGCCACAGTGACAGCATTGACTGATGATGTTCATGAGGGCCACAGTGACAGCAGTGACTGGCACTGATGATGTCAATGAGGGCCACAGTGACAACAGTGACTGATACTGATGATGTTCATGAGGGCCACAGTGATAACAGTGACTGATACTGATGATGTTCATGAGGGCCACCGTGACAGCAGTGACTGATATTGATGATATTCAAGAGGGCCACAGTGACAGCAGTGACTGACACTGATGATGTCCATGAGGGCCACAGTGACAACAGTGACTGATACTGATGATGTTCATGAGGGCCACAGTGATAACAGTGACTGATACTGATGATGTTCATGAGGGCTACCGTGACAGCAGTGACTGATATTGATGATGTTCATGAGGGCCACAGTGACAGCAGTGACTGATACTGATGATGTTCATGATAAACACATCAAAGGCCATGACAGTACTGATAGGTGTCACGCTGATTTTGCAACAACTGTATTTCATACATCTCCCTGCAGTGAAGGTGGATTATTATAGGTGGCCATAATCTTATTATCATAAACATTCATACAAAGCACTGCAGCCTAGTTGATATACGGCCATCAGGATATTAACTGTTTCAATACAATTTCAGGTGAGTGTAGAGAACTCTTCATGTACATTGCTGTGTTTCACAATATTTAAGAAGATGCCTTTTTCAAAGACTTGGAGGACAGCAGATCCATACCAGCTCATAACATTATAAGTGCCTCATAGGTCTATGGCACATGTATCATACATGCACACTGCCTGCATGTTGAGTAAGTGGTACATAAGATGTTAACATATGCATAGGCATCATTGGTGCTGGATTGCCTGATGACAATATGCATACAATAAAAAACATTGACATTGCCTAAAAGTTACTGCATAGAATGAAGATGCCCCTTGAAAGGTTTTTCTTTCTCTCTGTCTTGTTGTGGTGCTTGCAGGTATATTGCACTATATCAGGTTATGCTGTTCAAGAATAGGTGAACTTGCTGATGACTGTAAAAATCCAGTAATGTTACCAGATGTCTCTTCTTAGCCAAGACCAGTCCACCCACTACTTGCTTCCATTACTCAGGTGTGCAGTAAAACAGGATGACCACAAGCAACATGAAACTTCATTTCCTGGTACATGTTACATATCTGGTGCAATGTTGTGGCATCCATGTGATACTGCTCCATTCACACTCACATAGTGAGTACCATGTGGATCTGTTATCACCAGTGTGGTTTTCTGTGTCTTTTCAGTGCAGGGATGTATGGATACACGACTGACACTGGTTGCATACCAGCAGTAATGACCAAATGTATCTCATTTGTTATTTTAAAATTTGTTAACAGTACACATCCACATGCATACATCTTTACATATAATCTTCTTTGGTATGTATGGTATGCTACTGAATTTTGCTCCTGGTTTTTATTAATGTTTAATAAATGATTCTTGCTAGTTTTCCAAAACTTTGTTTTAATGTACATATTAAGTTGTTATGTTTGCTGCTTGCCTTTGAATAGCATGAATAGTATTTACATTCCTTAGCCTGAACTCTGATCTTATGCATTCTGCGCTAGGTTTCTGAATATTGTCTGATGTCACCAAAATAGTACATAGTGTTTTAGTGTTAATCTCTTCAGCTCTCATTAAGGGTAATAAAAAACAAAATATCCCTACTGGTGAGGACTTTTTTCTATGACTACCATGATCCTATAAAATTCTTTATTACTTTTTTCTCAATGCTTACTGGCATTTACCTTATGAGATACCATGTGATTCCACAGAATAACTTTTTTGATACAGCTTCCCCTCATACTGTTATAGTTTTTAATTTTGTAATACCAAGACTTATTTCACAGTTTTGAACTGAGCTTCAACAGCTACATTTCTTACAATTACTGCAGCCTTTCCAAGTCTTTCTACATTCTTCTGCCTCTCCTATATACCAATGCGTTGCACATATTTGTCTTGCTGATAACACAGTTTGCTCTTCCTTGCACGTATTTCTTAAAATCACTTGCAGAGACAAGGAATGAATCTAGCCATAGGAGTAATCCCTGTGATATTCTACTGGTAGTCATATTTCCTTCAAATTGCAATGTTTCCTATTGTTATTATTGCCAGTGTCTAACACATTAACTTCCTCATAAAATGTCTAAGTTGTAAATCATTTAATTGTTAGAGCAAATCAGCTATCCTGTTGAAGTGTGAGAGAGCCACAGTTGTATTACATGTGTAGGGTAGTCTGACAGAAAACTCTGTTAGATATACCTGACATTTTTTCTCAGTGAATTAATGCTATCTTAGATCTAATATCCCTTCTGGACTCGAGAGATCCATTAGCATTCATAGGGGTGATTCCAGCATTTTTCTATGGCTGTCTCCCAGTAGATTCTTTTGTAATAGCCAGATATTGCTTTGCATCATTTCTTAAAGAAAGTCACATATGAACCCTCCCTTCTTCTGATAACCCAATAATTAATTTACTAGGATAAGTAATAGAATGGTCATTTCTCTAAGGTCTGCTCACTCCCCCAAGACTTTTATTGAGTTCCTTCACAGTTCTTCCTACTGTGGAAGGCTAGTGATTAATCCTTTTGTCCTCTTCATGTCTACTCACTGCAGTTAATGTCTCCCCGTTACCTTTGTCATAAATACTAATGACAGCTAATCATTTAGCAGTCATTCAATGCCTTTTCTCTCCATCTCCCACCATTTTGATTAGTCTCACTAGGCTTTTATTTCTCCTGTGTTTACTCCTTTATGTAAATAAAATATTTTTTCTCCTGACTTCACTGAAGTTGGTAATCTTGCCAGAATTTGAGCTTTTGCTATTGTAATTTATACATCATCTTCCTTGTGTTTTAGTTTGTTTTGTCTTTTTTCACTCCTTTGTTGTGCTGAGTTCTTATACATCTTTTCCATGTTTCAGCATTACTCATTTTTAATAACAGAATTGTCCCTTATTTTAAAAATGCATATTTGTTTAAAGTGAATATATGTTCAAGGAATTCTAAACAGACTGTCATAGATGTTATAACATTTTAGTAAAGCAAACTGGAAAAAAAATAAAATGCCAGATAGAAATTCGAGTTGACACTGGCATCAACCATTTTTCTTCCATTTTGTACAAGGGGTCAGGGTGTCATATGAATAAAGACCATTACCTACAGCCAGTGGTCACACCACCAGGTGGTTAACCCAAAGAGATGAAAGTGAGTGTTACCTCTAAGAAAAGGAAAAGAACAGTGTGAAGTCAGAGTCTAATAACATGACTAAATGAGAATATCTTTATAGGAAGACGATGCAGCGAAATGCCTGTGATTTACAATACAGATGAAAATCTGAACCAACAAGCAGCTAAGTTTTTTTTATTTAAAGAAAATGTTTTAATGCTTGCATGACAGAGAAGCAATTATACAATGACTGACCATTAATATTCCAAAACTACATATACCAATGGAAAAAGGTCCAGTCTCCTGAACTTTTTTTCCATTGGTATAAACTGTAACTTTTAACTTTTTGTTAACAAAAATACATAAAAGAAATCTGAAATCCAGACTCCAGACATAGCAGAGAGACAGGATGGAGAAAATACTAGAAAAATCAGGTACATTATTCAAAACTAAAGACACGGACCTGATTTTTCTTGTATTTCCTCCATTCTGTCTCTCTTCTACCCCTAAACTGTCCAGAACAAAAGAAAAAGTAAAGAAAAACAGAGCAATGGAGACCTTCTTTTCTCTGTTGCTTCCTTTCCAAACCACTGATGTACTGGGTATGTGTGGGAATGCAAGTCCCATATGTATGCGCAGTACATCAAAAAAGGCAACAGGATATATATATATATATATATATATATATATATATATATATATATATATATATATATATATATATATATATATATATATATATATATATATACACATATATACCAGCCATGGAGGACAGCATGGCACCATTATACAAAGATATTATTTAAGAAAATTAAGTATTTTTTTCTTAATTTATATCATTGTATAATAGTAATAATCAACTCCGTGGTGTGGTTTATTATGATTTACCCATGGTTGGCTTTATTTAATCACTTGAGCTTCACCCTCATTATTAAACCACACCACCCATGGCTAAATCTTAATATACCACACCGACATCATCAGTTATTGCTTAAATGTACCACAAAATGTGAAGAAAATAAAAAAATACATACATTCATACATACATATGTACATACATATGCATACATTTTATATATCTATATATATATATATATATATATATATATATATATATATATCTGTATATCTATATACAGATAGATATTTCATATGTCATCTGGAAACAGGAAAAAATAAGAAAAAAACCAGCATGAATATATATATATATATATATATATATATATATATATATATATATATATATATATATATATAGTAATAGTGAAATGCATATATTTGCTTTTTCATATATATTTGTCAACAGTGTCTTAAATATGAAACTAGGAGTCAAAGTAAAGAGAAATGTGGGGCGTCATAATTATGACATCACTAAATGGTTTTTATCATAACTAGCTGTGGGGAAACCAGGAGTGTTTTCTGCACAGTAAGTACTTGAGTTCAAAGTAATGCAGACGTGAGAACATGCAATATTTTTCTAAATGCACATGCATTATTACTTATCTGCATCTGGCAATTTAAGCACTGCTATCATGTCTGGGGCAATTCATAAAGATAAGAAAACACACATTCCCATGACACAGCTAAAGACTTAACAAGATTCAACTGTTTTTCTTTCAGAAGTATGAGGGAACTTTCCCATCTTGACTTTAAACAAAAATCAGATGTTTGTTAAAATCAAATGTTTCTGTCTTTAATCTTTTAATAAGCTCATTTAATTTAAAAGAACAGAACTATAATATTAAATCTTTGTTGCTAGAAAATGAAGTGAAGAACTTTGTTTTATCATGAGAAAACCTGAAATATGTGCATCAGCAAATCATGTGACTATCAGCTACTTGCCTTAATACTATACTGAAAGAAAGCGTTCATATAGCTGAGGCTATTGGAGGGATAACAAATAATTTGATGGGTATGGTTTTATTTTTCAGTTATATTTTAAGTTATCACACCAAGGTTAATGCATTCCAAGTCATTTCACTTATATTCCTAGTTTCTTCATACTGTTTCTTCAGTAAGCATGAATGATCTGTCGGCTTTGAATAGGCCCAGTGTTGAAAGGGTAATCCACTGAAATATATGTGAATATGAAGCAGGAAGTTAGAGAAAACACTGTAGTCGAGTTGATTGCTACTGTAGATCACAGGAAACACTATTGCACAACTGTATTTATTTTACCTCATTATATACATTTGTTTACCAGGATATAGCACTGATGAAGCAATAACAGTTGCAGGCCCAGCCTGGGTTGTAATGAGCATTGCAACAAAGTGCAATTACTACGACACAAACAGAAAATGCAATACCAATGCAGGGGTGTAGCCAGAAAATTCCACTTTGTACTCGCAAACACTTTTTACTACCCCTCCCCCCAATCCACATGGCATTTAAAAAATGTGCATATCTTACAAAATGTTCCCCACATACACATCATCTGCAGTGTTTCCTTCCAAAACTATTTTTTTTAATTAGCAGTCCTCTGTGAAAGCAAGTTATGTACCTGTTGTTAGAAGCATTACATTAGATACTTGTAGTATACATAATATAACATGATAAAAGCTAAAATGTTTGAGTGATGCAAAGAAAGCATGTACTTGTAGAGTACAAACAGTATACCTAGCTAGACTCGTGTACAAATGTAAGGTAACTAGTGGTACAGCAATGTGTTCTAGTACATCCATCTATCCGATGGATGAATGTTTTCTAGTATATTATATAAAAATTTATCATGATAACAAAGTATCTTTTCAAAAAGCTGTCAGAGGTGACGTAAGCAGGACAGTTCATTAATAGAAAGAATAATCAGTAGAGCAATATCAGGTGGTCCAACAGTGTTGGGTGGGAAAAGTAAATATGGAAAGAGTTCGTAGGGCTTGAACAATTATATACATATTTACATGGTGGTCTGTTGCATAGTGTGTTTGTGAGGGTTTACAAAGGAGTCAGTGTAAAAGGTAAAATAGATATAGAATGAGATCTGATTAGTTATGTGACATGACTTGCCTTATTGTGGTTACATGTAAATTTCTCTTGCAGAAATTCTTTGCATTTCCATTGGAAATTAGAGTATTCTGACATTTCAGTAATATATATTAGGTAGGGGCCGCCATTGTTTGGGGCTAGGACTGAGATGCTGTGATCAGTGCAGAGATGTTGGCATGATGGTATACAGATGATTGTTACTATAGTATGGTAATAAGGGGACTGTGTGATGTATGAGCTGCCTTTGGTGGGAGCTAACCTGCATGATTGTGAGTGACAGGACAGATTGGACTGTAATAGGAAGCTTGCCTACATCACAGAAGACTAACTGCTATGTAATTTTTGGGGCAGAGTGCTAATATATTACTCAGCTGCTTTTGACGAAGAGTATTAGCAGAGCAGCATTGCAGTGCTCCTCATACAGCGGATTGTACAGAGTTGGATTGGATTCCTGTGAGTTACGCCACTGGGATCAGTCAATGCTGAAAAGCATTTTACTTCATGAAGGGTATACATTCAGATAGGGAGAGGAGGTGATTTGCATATTTACTCTATGCATAAAATACAATATCTACACAATGGGGTAGGACAGCGTACCTTGTATTATCTCATTTGTTACGTTTAGGATCTACCACAGGCTTTGGTATAATATTCTACAGCATACTAAAGCCTGTTCTATGGCACACAATGTTTATGAATGGTTTGCAAAATGTTGCTAAACTCCTGATGCTGGCAAATTCACTTTTAGATTTCATCTTGACAGAACAGATTTTTTCTCAAGTGCTAATTGTATTTTTTTTTCATATAAGCTATGTATAATTTGAAACATGCATTTGTCAGCTGCTTATTGGAGTTACATACTTCTTCAGAAAGAATCATCAATTAGTAGTGGATGGCTAACATGAAGTAATGAAGGACTTCACAATGATTTGTTCAGATTTAAAATACATTTAATGTGGTGTGCACATAACATATAATAACACTTTAGCAAGTATGTCAGGAAAATACAGTGTGCCAGTGTTCAACAGCATTTGTACTCACATGCACTCAAATGCACATGCACATATCTTTCCACTTATGCATACACATGTGCACACATGCACTTACACAAGAGACACATACAAATACACACATAAGCACACTTACCCACACATACATGTGCAGACACCCACTCATACATGCACACACACACACACACTCACACACACACACACACACACACACACACACACACACACACACACACACACACACACACACACACACACACACACACAAGTAACACACACACACACACACACACACACACACACACACACACACACACACACACACACACACACACACACACACACACACACACTCAAACATACACACCCACACATACTGAAGGAAACACTTTACCACTGAAAAGACAGACTTCACTGACATGATAAATTATACAATATCAAAAAAAGAAAATGTGCAAACATAACCAGTCTAAATTATTGGGATTTTGCATTCAACTATATAGCATCCAAATGGGATTTAAGTAGAATCCCCAACCTGTGAAAGTTTCACGCATGAATGTTTTGAAATAAAAGGTGCATACTAATTTCCCAGTTTAATTCATGTGTTTGTTTGCAAAATGTAAGATCTCTGCTTTACATTGGGAGGGGATTGCATTTGATTTTATGTATCTGTTTACTTAAGTTTCAAGGTACAGGATGCATATCATGTAATGTGTTTAGTAAGTGAGAATATGAGTCTTTCTGATGATTAATTTTGTATAACTCACCGGAAAAACACACAACTGCACTATCAAGCCCTATTAACTTAACAATTCCGATCTGTAAAAAGCCATGGAGCATCTTATTATGGATCTCATAAACAAGGACTTAGGCAATCTCCAAGCACTTGACCCCACCCAATTTAGATTTGTCAGGGGCAGATCTTGCCTGTTGAACCTGGTTGACTTCTTTGAGACTGTCATCCTGGCCCTGGATGCGGGACAGTCAATACATACAGCTTACCTTGGCTTGGGCAAGGACTTTGACACAATCCACCACTCAGGCATCATGGAAAAGCTAACTCAACTTTGCATAAATCCCCATCTTTTCAGGTGGATGGACAACTGGCTCACCGTTCAGACCCACAAGGTCAAAATAGGAGCCACCACCTCCGACAGCAGACCTGTCACTAGTGGTGTTCCCCAGGCATCTGTCCTGGGACCCCTACTGTTTGGTATATACTTCTCAGAGGTCCAGACAAAGACAAAGGGCCTGTGGCTGACCAAGTTTGTGGATGACTGTAAGTTGGGTGTTGTCATTGATTCCCCAAATGATGTTAACATACTGTAAGAGGGTCTCACAGCAACAAACGACTGGGGCCAAAGTCATGGCCTTAACTTAAATGTAAAAAAATGTATTATCATACCATTCAGCAAAAACATGGCCCCTGCTGATTACCACATCATTGTCAACCCCCTTAGCACACAACCTGTGGTGAGAGACTTGGGCACTCCTGTTAACAACAATCTGACATTCGACCATCATGTAGCAGCAGTGGTAAGAAAAGCCTTTTGCTTGGTTCATCTCATAAGTAAAGGAATTGCATCCAGAAAAAAGGCCGTTATTACCTTTCTGTACTCCTACTTCATTAGGCCAATAACTGAGTGTAAGGCCCTATTTGGTATGTACCTCTCCAAACACAGGCACCAATTGGAAAATTCATGGAAATACCTCACAAAGAGAATCCATGGTCTCTAACACCTGTCCTATGTGGACAGTCTCAAATTCTTATCACTCCACTAGGTATCATACAGATTGCTCAGAGGTGATCTGTGTTTCACCTAAAAGACTATATCAGACCTTGCCCTAATAGTGATACTCCATATCCATAAGTCTAACTCTTTGCACATTACCCGCTCAAAAGTCCTAAATCTAATATGTGACATCAACAAAACCTGCTGAAGAGACAGGATTGTCTCCCACAGGCTGCCCTGTCTCTGGACTAGAATTTCCATACAAGTCAAACAGAGTACCTTTCTGACCCTCTTCAAGTGCAGCCTTGATGAGTGGATGGGAAACCACAAATTCGTCCCAGAGGTTCCACCTTTGTTCCTCATTGACAGGGGTGACAGGTGCTGACTGAGATTTATTTTTTGGGGATAAACTCTTGGCTATGCTTGTAAGGGCCCCAGGGCCATTAGCCTAGTAACGTCCTATGATCCTATGAAATTCACCATTTTAAACAAAAGCAAGGCAGTTCAGTTATTATCTTTATATAGTCATAAATTATGAACTTTAAAATACTGGTTTTCTTCAATCAAATCAACAGTTATTAACTAACCCACTTTAATTTGATTGTAGATGTTTTAACAGTTTTCTGGAACGATGCTTTGTTTTTTACAATGTTCCTAAATTCAGTAAGGCTGTGTTCCCTTTGGATTCAGAAATATACCAAGAAGAATATATGGAATAGAGGACTAAAGCTCTGACTCTGACTCTTTCTTTTTTTTCTTTCAGCTGCTCCCTTTACGGGTTGCCACAGTGGATCATCTGTTTCTATTTCTTCCTGTCCTCTGCATCTTGCTCTGTCACACCAACCACCTGCAATTCCTCTCTCACCACATCCATAAACCTTATCTTAGGACTTCCTCTTTTCCTTTTACCTGGCAGCTCCATCCCTAGCATCCTTTTCTCAATATACCCAGAATCACTCCTCAGGTTCATAGGTAGGGTCATAGGTTCATAGGTTCATAGGTAGGTACTAGGCTTTCTGCCCGAGGGCATTTATAAGCCTAGCCAGAGTGTGTCGGCTTTCGCCACCCCATTGATTAATTAACTGAGCCTCTGTCAAGCAGAGCAAATGAAGTGATCCCAGGGGTGTATTTTCTGTTACCCATCCACTCGTCAAAGTTTCTCTTGAAGAGTATTAGTGAGGGGCACTGCCTAATGTAGTTAGGAATTTTGTTCCAAAGATTGGGGAGTCTCTGTGACAGGAATCTATCCTGCCAGCATGTTCGATTTATTGTTGTGGTGAGGTTTAGCTCACTAGAGCGCATGGCTTGCAGTGACTTGGATTTCTTTAGGTGGAGCATGTCCATCAATTCTGAGTTGGACATGGCTTTGTAAGTCAGGCAGAGATCACCTCTGAGTAAGTGATATGCCACTGAGTACAGCCGGAGTTATTTCAGTCGGGCTACATAGGACATATGTTTGAGGGCAGTAATCCTCTTGGTGAGGTGCTTTTCTGGTCTTTCCAGTTGTTGGAAGTGTCCTGTGAGGTACATCCCAAATAGGGCATTGTACTCTATGATGGGTCTGATGATTGATGAGTAGAGGGGCACTATAACCTCTTTATGTCTAGATGCAAACCTTTTAGTAATTAGATGGGCCACATAGAAGGATTTCCTAACTACTTTGGCAATATGATTGTCAAAGGAGAAATTACTATCTACCTGGGTCCCCAGATCTCTTATTACCTCTTCTGTATTAAGGGGCTGCCGCCTATGTGGTAATTCGTGGGTGTTTTGTTTTTTCCCAAATGGGATGACTATGCATTTTTTGGCATTTAGCTTGAGGCCATGACTTTGACACCAGGTGTCTGTCTCAGTAAGGCCTTTCTGAAGGATGTCCGTGTCAGCCTGAGAGTCAATTATGGCTCCCAGTTTGCAGTCATCGGTGAACTTGGTTAGCCATAGTCCTCCTGTGTTTGCCTGTACTTCTGAGAAGTATATGCCAAACAGTAGGGATCCCAGGACCGAGTCTTGTTGGACACCACTTGTGACTGGTTTAGAGTCGGACCTGGAGCCCGCTATTCTTATCATGTGAGTTCTGTCTGTAAGCCATTGGCAATCCATCTTGTGATATAGGGGTTTATGTTCAGGCTGGTGAGTTTTTCTATAATACCTGAGTGAGGAATGGTATCAAACACCTTGGTGAGATTAAGGTAGGCTGTGTGATCCACCTTTCCCTCATCTATGGCCTTGGTGACTGTCTCGAAGAAGTCAATTAGGTTTAGTAGGCATGATCTGCCCTTAACAAAGCCGAACTGGGTCGGGTCAAGTGTTTGGAGGTTCCCAATGTCTTCGTTAATGAGTTCCATGATGATGCACTCCATAGCCTTGCAGTCCAGGCTATTCAGGCTTATGGGGTGATAGTTACCAGGGTCAGTTGTGGCCCCTCCTTTGTGGAGCAGAATAACCATTGCTGTGCACCATTCTATGGGCACGTAGCCTGTGGAGAGGTTGAGGTTGAACAGCGTGCTTAGGTTGGGGGTTAGTTCATTCTGTAGTTCGTGCAAGATGCAGCCTGGACACCATCTGGTCCCATTGATGCTGTGTTTTTGGCTTTTGAAAGGGCTGTTTTCACCTGTGCTTCTGTGATTTCCAGGACACTACACTTTTCTGGTATTGTTGTGGGCCCTTTTGAAGGTGAAAGGGAGGTGAAGCCTGCAGTGAATCTATCTGCCAGGATGTTGGCAATATCAGTAGGTTCAGTATATTTTGTGCTATTTTGCACCAGCTCACAGCATATCTGCGAGTTGCCACTTAGATTCTTGACATAGCTAAAGAAGGCTTTGTGGTTATCTTTCGAATCCCTCGCTATTTTTCTTTCAAAGTTAGCCTTGGATGATTTTATGAGGGACCTTAGTTTCTTACTGATACTGATCAGGGATGTCTTTCCTTCTTGGGATTTGCTTTTTTTCTGAACTAGTTTTCTCCTTTTGTTGTATAACCTGTTTATGGCAGGGGCCCACCAGACTGGTTTCCTTCTCTTAGGGGAGTGAGTCTCGGTTTTGCTAGGGATGGCATGATCCATGCATCCCTGTTGGTGCTCATAGAGAGCAGTTATAAAGGATTCTGCATCTTGGTCAGTGTTATCCTTTAGCAAGGGGGCTGTGAAACTTACCACCTCTGCCTTAAGTAAGGTGAAGTTTGCTTTAGAAAAGTTTTTTACTGTGGTTTCCTTGGTTGGGGGTGGTGGTGGGGTGTGGACACCCAGAGTGATTAGTTTATGGTCTGATCTAACCAGTGATGGGTTGACCTCCAGTGCGGAACACCTGTCGCCCATGTTGGTGATGATCAGGTCCAAATAAATTCAATCTCACCTCTCTGGCTTTGTCACCAAACTGTCCAACCTAAGCTGACCCTCTATTATACTCGTTTCTAATTCTGTCCATCCTTGTCACACCAAATGCCACCTCCAGCTCTGACTCCTGTCTTTTCGTCAGTGCCAACATCTTCAACCCATATAACATAATAGCTGTCCTCACTACCATCTTATAGACCTTCCTTTCACTCTCACTGGTACCCATCTGTCACAAATCACTCCTGACACTCTTTTCCTCCCACTCTACCCTGCCTGCACTGTCTTCTTCACCTCTCGTCCACACTCACCATTACTCTGAACTGTTGAGCCCAAGTATTTAAACTCATCCACCTTCATCAAATCTACTCCCTGCATCCTCACCATTTGTCTGTCCTTTACCTCATTCATACACATATATTCTGTCTTAGTCCTGCTGACCTTCATTCCTCTCCTCTCTAGAGCATATCTCCACCTCTTCAGGGTCTCCTCAACCTGTTCCCTACTCTCACTACAAATTGCAATGTCATCTGCAAATATCGTAGTCCACAGGGACTCCTGTCTACTCTTGTCTGTCAACCTGTCCATCACCATTCCAAATAAGAAAGGGCTCAGACCTGATCTTTGATGTAATCCCACCTCCATCTTGAATTTATTCATCACTCCTACCACAGACCTTACCACTGTCACACTGCTCTTGTATATGTCCTGTACCACTCTTACATACTTCTCTGCCACTCCTGACTTCCTCATACAATAGCACAACTTCTCTCTAGGCACCCTGTCATATGCTTTCTCTAAGTCCACAAAGACACAATGCTACTCCTTCTGACCTCCTCTATACTTCCCCATCAACACCCTCAGAGCAAACATCGCATCTGTAGTGCACTTTCCTGACATGAAACTGTACTTCTGCTCACTAATCATTACCGCCCTTCTTAACCTAGCTTCCACTAATCTTTCCCATGACTTCATGCTGAGGCAGATCAGTTTTATCCCTCTGTAGTTACTACAGCTCTGCACATCACCCTTATTCTTAAAAATTGTTACCAAAACACTTCTTCTCCACTCCTGAGGCATCCTCTTACTTTCCAAGATTTTGTTAAATAATCTGGGTAAAAAATCCACTGCCATGTCTCCTAAATACCTCCATGCATCTACAGGTGTCATCTGGACCAACAGCCTTTCCATTTTTCATCCTCTTTATAGCTGTCCTTAATTCCTCTTTGCTAATCCATTGCAGTTCCTGATTCACTGTCTCCACATCATCCAATCTGCTCTCTCTCTCATTCTCTTCATTCATCAGCCCCTCAAAGTACTCTTTCCATCTGCTCAACACACTATCCTCGCTTATGAGGACATTTCCCTTGTTATTCTTTATTACCCATAACCTGCTGCACATCTTTCCCAGCTTCCTCTGTCTAGCCAACCAGTACACGTCCTTTTCTCCCTCCTTAGTGTCCAGTCCTTCATACAACTCACAATACACATTATCCTTAGCCTGTCCACCTCTCTTTTCACCATACACTTCATCGGCTTGTTCTCCTGCCTACTTTCTTCATCTCTCTGACAATCCCACTTCTTCTTCACCAATCTCTTCCTCTGTATACTCTCCTGTGCTTCCTCATTCCACCACTAGGTCTCCTTGCTCTTCTTCCTCTGTCCAGATGTCACACCAAGCACCTTTCTAGCTCTCTCCTTTACCACCTCTGCTGTGGCTGCCCAGCTATCTGATAACTTTTCACTGCCATCCAGTCCCTGTCTTAACTCTTTCCTGAACTCCACCTTACAGTTATCCTTTTCAGCTTCCATCATTTAATCCTTGGGACTGCCCTCACTCTCCTCCTCTTCTTTTTGATTGCCAACATTATCCTTCAGACTGCCATCCTATGCTGCCTAATTATGCTTTCCCCTGGAACCACTTTACAGTCTCCAATCTCCTTCAGATTGGACCTTCTGCATAAGACATAATCCACCAGGGTGCATCTTTTTCATATTGCCCTGTGCTCATCCCTCTTCCTAAAATACATATTCATGTATTACATGAAAATACATATTCACATATTACTTATATGTATTAAAGCCTTGACTCTGATGACAAATGATTCACCAATAACCCAGACACTGGGGGATTTAGCTATAGAGAATGGAAGTGAGCAGGCAACACCACCTTACCCATCCAGGGGAAGAAAGCATTCCTTGTCTGTTACAATACTGATGCGCATGAATCAGGTTGTCAAGGCTGGTTGCAGCATTCAGGCGAAATACATGGTCTGATTTGCCAGACCATGACATTTTTACAGGGAGCTGTGAGTGTAAATGTGAAAGCAAACAGATGGCACCGGGCTGCTGCAGGAGGCACTGCTTTGGAAGGGTTAAGCTAAGATACCTAAAAACTTATCTTTAAACGCAAATACCTAGACCCAGTCACACAAAACTACATACCCAAGTACAAATATAATCTAAAAATATATACATTCATACAAGCATGTTCTTTAAAGTCACATAAGTTTTATGCAATGACAACACCCAGAAATTAAAGTAAGCATTTATTACAGAGATGAGGCAACACTTCTTTCACTCCCATTGAGGGCCACCCTGTGATAACCCCTTCACTGTCCCAGCAATCAAAGAGCTTGAATCCTCACCACTGACACCAATGAAGGATATTCACTTGGAACAAAAATAGATACAGACAGTATTTCCAGATGCAGCTTTCTGCATCAAGCACAATTTCCCTTAAGAGCAGACAGGGAACACACTAAGTCCAGTGTCTTGGTTTTCCTGTCTCACTCTCTATGCCCTCAATAAGACTCCCCACTGGCACAGCTGTAGATTTGAGTCATCAGCCGAGTATCCAAGCCAAGTTCTCCAACGCCTTCTCTGTGAAACCAGTGCTCTGCGTCACTGCTCCAAGTGGTTGACACACACATTTCTTGAGATTTGTTTTGTACACACACATAAACACACACACACACACACACACACACACACACACGCACACACACACACACACACATGCACACACGCACAGACACACACGCACACACACACACACACACACACACACACACACACACACACACACACACACACACACACACACACACACAAAACAAGGAAAGGCTGTCACAGATTTACTCGCTCAGTTACCCTTTGCCCAGAGTAAAAACTAGTTACTACCACCAAACACTCCAAAGCCAGCTGCTCTAAGGATCTTACAAGGGTACCCAATTATACTGAGTAAAATTAAAATTAATACAAATGGTAGTGCTTGATCAATGCAGTGAGGCTTTCAGGAGTGGCCACAGTGCCAATAAATAAATATAAGTACTCTCAATAATTAAAATATTCTCTAAAGAACCAGGCACAATGAAAAGTTTAAATATATTTGATAATAAACAATAAAAGAACATGAATATACTAAATATCTATTTACAATAAACAGCAGAGTTTCAATCACAGGAAATATTAAAAATAATGCAGATGGATAGATTCACACAGTTATAGAAAAACAGTACTTAACTAATCTCACTATATTTTCCTGACTGATCTAAAGAATTACTATTCCCTGTTACTTACTAAAGCAAGGCAAAATGAAGTGAGTGAGGGGTCCTTTTTGTCAGGTTCCAAAAAACAGACTGTTCTGAGACTTCAGTCTCATTTAGTGTTAAAACATCATTTTTGTGCTACATCTGGTCATCTGACTTCTGGCTCCCATCCCACCCCCCTTAATAGAAACTGAGCCAGAATCTCACACATATGTGTTATCATACACACAGATAGAGGTTTATTAAGATCTGTTGCAGCTTCTGGAAGTCATAAAACCATTTCAACACTTCCACCCTTCCAGAGTAGCAATTAGCTCACTGTTAAGGAAAATACAGAAGGCTTCTTAGTATAGACATTTATGGACATTTTGTCTCTGGCTGCAATCAGAACTGTATGATACAATCTTTATGGCCTACCAAATAATTTAATTTCAGACTATTTTTCAAGTTAGCTGGACTGAGATTAACCTCTTCTCTTCCAATATTAATTACAGCAGTTATAATACATACAGGTGCATTTCTTTTCTGCCCATTTGGAGCCACTGTTGAAACATTTTTAACACAAGCAGCTTTACAAATGCATTTTCAACACAATCAACTGTACACATCAGTTTGATATACAAATGAGATATAATTCTTTACAAAACTCTGGCTAACTATGCTGGGATATGTTACACATCCACTGACCTACTTCTCCTGGCATAGCTGACAATACCTCACATCGTCACACACCACATTACTTTATTACTCTCACTTCAAGATCAATTCATCTTGGAAAAAGAGTGATCATTTTATTTTTTCAAATATGTCAAGGTCTTAGGGTCACTATCAAAGTAAATTTCAAGCCCACACAACACATTACTTTGACACGCAGTAATCAAACAAGTATGAGAAAGCAACATACTGAGCAAATATACTTGACCAGATGTGATAGATGCATTTAACACATGAACATATATGAAGAGAAAAGTCAGCAAGCAGAAATGCTTTTTGGTAGAGTTATGCCTGTAACATAAAACTGCCACTCTGTTGTAGTATGGTCACATGTTTATGCTCTCACCCCTTTCTCTGGGGTCTGTAAGAAAATAGCTCACATTTACAGAAGCCATAAAATGTTATACATGAAGAAAAAAAGCTCCAAACAATACAGTGAATTATCTGAGGAACATTACAACAGACTCTAACAATTTTTTTTTTCATTTTGAAAATATGTGTATAAGTAACCGTGTATGCAACAATGTTTTTACTGATAAAGAAAGAACCGCAAAGGAAATTAATCCAATCTTTACAGCAAACAGTGTGAAGAATAATAGGCAAAACAAACCACTTCAAATATTGCTCTTAACCAAATGGAAGCATTTATGCACCATGTGAGAGAAGTAATGACTTCCTGCTAATATTAACAATTCCAAAATATAGTAGAAAAGTACAGCAATTAAAACATTAAACCTGCAAATTTTCTTGTGGAGAAAACAGATTATTGTTTGTGTGTTTTGTCATTATCATTATAACAGGCATTACATTTTCCTAAAAAAATAAATTTGTCTACTTTAGACATCATTTTCTTTTTTTACTAACAATTGCCAAGAATGAATACCATAATGTGATATGTTATGCCACATAAAAATGCATATGCTTACCACCATACAGAGTGGTAAAATTATAACATGTAGCATGAGGCATAGACCATATATTTTCATTGAATGCAACAAGAGAACTGTTAAAATGGATGTAAAGATGAAATGTCCAAACTGTTAAAATTGTGTGTTTCCTGGAAAGATGCTGGCATTATTAACAGACTTATAAAACTGAAAATAAATCATTATGTTGTGTTCTGGATAGCAAACTGGCTGTCTGACAGAATCAATGTGGTTAGAGTAACAGATGTAACTTCTGAAAGCAAAAAAAAAAAAACAAAACTGGTTATGATATACAGCAGGGCTCAATGTTGGGCCATCTCCTATTTGGCATCTATTTCTCAGACCTTTAGGTCAATACTCCTGGCCTATGATTATCTGTGTTTGCAAATGTCTGTAAATTAGGAGCCATTATTCATTCTCCCACTGATTCATAACTGCACCAATATGGGTTAGACCATGCTAACAAATGGGCAAGGACAACGGTGTCTAATTAAATGCAAAAAATGTAGTATAATAAAATTTGGTAAATAAAACATTTTCCTGTACATACTGGTGACACATTCCCTCCAATCAGACAATGTCTGTCAGGGATCTAGGCACTTTTGTTGATAAATATTTATCTTTTCACTATCATGTCTCTGCAGTAGTTTGGAAACCTTTTTATCTTGCTAATTTAATTTCAAAAGATATCGCCTCTAGATCCAAGCAAGTCCTAATTTCCCTTTACTCATATCTCATGAGACCCATTATTGACTATAATGCCTGTATTGGCATGTAGTTGACTAAACATATCATTCAATTTGAAGGACTTCAGAGGTTTCTAACCATAAGGTCTTTGCCATCAAAAACCTTAGTTGTCATGACAGACTGGCAGCCATCTTTTTGTATGGAATTTTTTATAGACTTCTCCAGGAGGATATGTGTCAAGACTTTTGAGCCATGAATGATCCAACTCTCTTTGACCATCTATTCCTTCATGGGACAAATGGTTTCCCAGATAGCTGGTTAAAGTCACTAAATCTTCATTATCATATAAATAGGATATGTTGGCATGATAGAGTCATATCTGGCCAACTTCTGGAATAAACTTCCTCAAAATGTCAAGCAGAGTAGCACCTTGCCACCTTCTCACCAGACTGAACTAGGTGAAGATAACAGTTAGTTGCTTATGTGGAGGCCGGATCCCCAAAGTTAGCACACATTCAAGTTACCACACCACACGTATCAGTATGATTCTATCACAGACCATGTGGGTGTTAATGATCTGAGATGTACTTCCCTGGACTATATGAAGAGAGACAGTGTCTATTTCTCTGAATATTCATCTCATGCAGGTATGTGCCTTGGAGCAATATTTTGTGTCTATGTTAGTTCACTGAAATGTTATTCCGATGAACACCTATTCATCGACCCCCTAAACATCGAAAATCTCATCAGCGATTTGCTGAATTTACTAAGAGCAAATAAATAGTTGCCGGAACCACAATGGACCAACTTGTAGTTGACTCGACCCCACCCAACTACGTATATATACCAACTACATTGCACTACAGTGGAGAAAAGGGCACAAAGTTCTGTAGTTGTCTGTTGTGCTTTGAGCAACTATTTCATTGCCCTTAGTAAATTCAACAAATTGAAGTGATTTTCACTGATTACGGGTCGATGAATAGGTGCTCTCTGGAATAACATTTCAGTGACTTAATATAGACCCCACTATTCTACCTTCACAAAGATGATGCCACAGTATGAACAAAAGATGATTGACTTCAATAATCGGCTTAGCTTCTGGTGTCTTTCCAAGGGTATTCAATATTTGTCAGCATGGGAGAACATGGTTAGCAAACCACATTGTTTTCAAAGGATGGTCTGCATCAGTCTCCCCTAGGCTTCCAAATATTAGCTAAAATTGTATCTACCACCTTATAGGTGCATAGGTAGGTACTAGGCTGTCGGCCCAAGGGCCTACATAAGTCTAGTCATCAAGGTTCCCTGACTTACGCCACCCAAGAAAGTTATTTTCCTGTGCCATTGTTGAGCAGAGACACAGAAGTGATCCCTGGGGTGTATTTCCTATTTCCCATCCACTCATCAAGATTTTTCTCGAAGAGTGCTAATGAAGAACTTTGCTTTACATAGATGGGTAGCCTGTTCCAGAGTATGGGAATTCTCTGGGACAAGAATCTACCCCTCCAGCATGTTCTGTTTATTGTGGTGACAAGGTTTAGGTCCCTAGAGCGTGTAGCTTGGAGTGATTGGGATTTCCTTAGGTGTAGCATGTCCAACAGCTCTGGGTTTGACTGTTAGGCAGAGATCACCTTGGAGTAGGCGATATGCTACGGAGTAAAGCTGGAGTTTTTTGAGGCGATCAGTGTAGGGCATTTGTTTGAGGCCAGTAATCCTCTTTGTGAGGTACTTCTGTGGCCTTTCCAGCTGCTGCAGATGTCTTGTGAGGTACATTCCAAAAGGGGCATTGTACTCTATAATGGGTCTAATGAGTGTCGAGTAGAGGGGAACAATTACCTCTTTTTTCCTGGATGAGAACCCTTTTATGATGAGGTGTGCCATGTAGAAGGACTTACTGACTACTCTGGCGATGTGACTATCAAAGGAGAGACTACTGTCCACCTGGGTCCCAAAGTCTCTTATCACACATTCGGTGTTATGTAGATTGCTGCCTATGTGGTAGTTCATGGGTACAGAGCTTTTACCAAAAGGGATGACACTACACTTTTTGGCAATGAGCTTCAGGCCATGGCTCTGACATCAGGCATCTGTCTCAGCGAGGCCCTTCTGTAGGATGCCCACATCATTTGGGGACTTGACTATGGCTCCTAGTTTGCAGTCATCTGTGAACTTCATTTTCCAGAGGCCTTCTGTGTTAGCCTGTACTTCAGAGAAGTAGATACCAAACAGGAAAGGTCCCAGGACGGAAACCTGTGGTACTCCACTTGTCACTGCTTTGAGGTCAGATTTGGAGTCTGCAACTTTTACAGTATGGGTTCTGTCAGTGAGCCAGTTGGCAACCCATCTTATGATGTAGGGATTTATAATAGTTTAGTGAGTTTAGCTATAATTCCAGAATGGGGGATGGTGTCGAAAGCCTTGGCAAGGTCAAGATAGGCTGTGTGAACCACCTTACCCTCATCTACGGCTTTGGTGACTGCCTCAAAGAAGTCAACCAGGTTCAGGAGGCATGATCTGCCTTTCACAAAATCGAACTGGGTGGGATCCAGAGTTTGGAGGTTACCAATGTCTTTGTTTATGAGTTCCATGATGATACGTTCCATGGCCTTGCAGACCAGGCTCGTCAGGCTAATAGGTCGATAGTTCCCGGGATCAGTGGTGGCTCCCCCCTTTGTGGAGTGGGATAACTGTCACTGTGCACCATTCAGTGGGCAAAAAGCCTGATGCAAGGCCATTATTGAACATGGTGCTTAAGTGGGGAGCCAGTTCATTCTGAAGTTCGTGTAAAACGCAGCCTGGGATGTTGTCCGGTCCCATGGATGCTGTGTTTTTGGCTATAGAGAGTGCAGCTTTTACCTGCGCAGTTGTGATTTCAGGGTCTCTGCATTCTTCCTGTATAGATATGAGCCTGTTAGGGGGTGGGGGGGTAAAGTTAGCACTGAACCTATCTGCCACGATGTTGGCAATATCAGTTGGTTCTGTAATTTTCATGCCTTTGTGCTGTAACTCAGAGCAGATCTGGGTGTTGCCATCAAGATTCTTGACATAGCTATAGAATGCTTTTTGGTTGTCCTTAGAATTAGTGGTGATTTTGTTTTCGTAGCTAGCTTTGGAGGATCTTATAAGGGATCTCAGCTTCTTACTGAGGCTGACCAGGGAGCTCCTCCACTCATGGGTTTAACTCTCTTTTGCAACAGTTTCTTCCTTCTGTTGTACAGTTTGTTTATGGCAGAGGACCACCAGACTGGCTTGTTTTTTTTTGGAGGACAGTTATAACTGTATTGTCCATCTCCATGGGTGTCATGAAGTTCACCACTTCTGTCTTAAGAAGCATGAAGTTGGCTTTGGAGAAATTTTTTACCATAGTTTCCTTAATGGGGGGGTAGGGGCGGGATGTGGATATCAAGGGTGATTAGTTTATGATTGGATCGGACCAATGAGGAGTTGACTTCAGGTGTGGAACACCGGTCACTCATGTTGGTAATGACTAGGTCTAGGATATTGTTGCCCCTGGTGGGGGTGTGGATAAGTTGATCCAGGGCATTGGACTTTATGAATTCCAGAAAGCGTTGAGCTAAGGAGTTGGTACATGAGTAGTTTTCCCAGTTAATGGTGGGGTAGTTGAAGTGACCCATTATTAGGGTGTTTGGTTGAACCCTAATATTTTCCAGTACATCAAGAAAAGAGGAGTGGGAATCCTGGGGCATGGTGAGGGATCTGTAGCAAGCTACAATTTGGATTGCAGTTTTGCCCAGAGTTAGTTGCACTTGGATAACCTCAGATGCATTATGCTGAGCAACTAGCCTGGAGGTGTGGATATCCTTAATGAATATGGACACACCTCCGCCTTTAGTGTTTCCTTCCAGGTTACATGGCTGAAAAGTGTGGTATGAGTTATAGCCTGGTAGTGCAGGGGTGCTCTCTGGAGCCTTGAACCAGGTCTCAGTCACTGCACAGATATCAATGTTCTCCATTTTAAGGATTGCCTCGAGTGAGTGCATTTTGAGATTTAGACTTCTAGCATTGAGTAGCATTACCCTCAGTTTTTGCTTGCCTGTTCCTGTTATGGTGGTGAATTTGTTATTTGAACTTTGCCTAAAAAAGGCACTATAAGGGCAGCAAGAGCCTTAGCCAGTATCCAGAATCCCAGGGGCAACAGATGCAGGCCATCTGTGGCAAAGCATCGTGGTCTGTCGACCATGTCATCCCAAGCAGACAGATACTGGATCCCCTTAAAATGACACCAGAAGCTTAGCCAATTGTTGAAGTCAATCATTTTGTCCTTGTACTGCAGTATAATTTGGGGCAATGGCAGAATGCTACTGAGGGCTAGGGTCATACCTGCCTGGACTACAAGATCAGAGAGCTCTTCCATGTCTCTTTTCATGTAGTCCAGGGAGATATGTCTCAGGTCATTCACACCAACATGGACAATGTCAGAGTCATATTTGTACTTGTTGTGGAGTGACCTGAGTGCGTGGGTTATGTGGCGGATCCTGGCACCCGACAAGCAGCTGACAGTAACTTTCTCCTTGTTTAGCCTGGTGAGTGGAACATCAGTGTGCCTGACTATAGAGTCACCTATGGCTAGTGTGTTGGGTACGTTGTTTTGCCTTATTGGCTGTGTTTGAATGGCACACTGAGTCTGTGAGCTATGTGTAATTTGGGTTGTGTTGGGGGATGGAGGTTGCTTGTGTTTCTGCTTTGGAGGTCTTTGTTGCTTAGACAGATTATTATTGAAAGCCTCCGCAAATGTTTTTGTGTTACTATGTGTGGATCTTGGTGGTGTAGATTTAGTGAGACTATGTGATGAGTATGGTGTGGTTCAAATGTTTCCTTCTCCTCATGACTGTCAAGTTCAGTCTTGGTTGGAGAGAGCTTTACCTCCAGTTTGGCTAGATAAGTGCATCTCTCACAGGTTGTAGTGTTTGGTGGTAGGAGGAGAGGGTTGTCTGTGTACATGAGGCAATTTCTACATTGCCTCAAGATGCCCAGATTCATCAGATAGACAGGAGAGAAGACTGGGAGCTGTCCCTTGGACATGCCTGAATAAAAAACTATTTTCCTCTAGATAAGTGAGGAAAGTGAGTACAGCAGCTATTTTTCTCTAAGCAAGTTAGAAAAGTAAGTACAAATTTCCTCTAGGTAATGAGAAAGTCTGAGTGCTATAGTAATTCGTAGCTTATTTAGTGCTTACAAGTTCTGAACATATGCTGAGCATGAATAAGCAAATTTAAGTGCTAAAACTAAGAATCTGTATCTGCACTAGACGAGTTACAGGACAGAAACAAGTGCAAATGCAGGCTTTCAAATCAGAAAGTTGTGAGAGATGGAAGAGATTTCCCAAACAGCCAATAACTATAATTTCTGGGCCAGAACCACTCCTTATGTGGTACACAGGTTACCTAGTGCTTACCACTTCCACTGATAAGCTAGAAGGCTTCCCTCCAACACAGAAAGGCTTGGGAGGCTGAGAAGCTTACATACAGTCCTGGATACATCAAATCTGTATCTGGAACACTAGTTACAGGAAAGGTAGGAAACAGGCTCACAGTTTTGTTTTCAGAAAAGTAGCAAAAACAGTAGTAAAAACAATTCACATACAGTGCAAGTTAGCACACTTGAGTAAGTAGCAATATTAGACCAAACACAGTTTAAAAAATGCAATTAAATTAAAAAGGACTAAAAGCAAGTGCAGAAAGAGTTTATTAGGTAGAATGTGGTAAAGAGATGGGACTGGGGGAGTGTCCCAGATCAAATCTACAGTGGGGCGGGCAACTGCAAAAGCCACCAAATTTAAACTACAAGCCAAAAATAGGGCGGGTGAGACAAAACAGTTTCAACAGAGATTTAGGCAACAACTAACAGTACAAACTCTAAAACCAAAAAAAATGTACTCAGTTCTGTATATTTGCAAATCAGTCTCTCTGAACAGGGAGACAACAGTTTCAACAGCGATCTAAGCAACAATTAACAAACTCTGTAACCAAAAAATATATACTCAGCCCTGTATATTTGCAGATAGTCTGGAAGGCAGTCTCTCAGAACACAGGTTCCAGCAATTAAATGCAGGCTCTTAGTAACAGCTAAAATTTTATGCAAGTGATCCTTGAGTTAGATAACACACAAGCTGTAAAAAACAGTTATACCAACTGAACACACGACAGAAAATAAGGGTGGGTGGGTGGGGAAAACAGTTTCAACAGAGATCTAAGCAACAACTAACAGTACAAACTCTAAAACCAAAAAATATATATATACTCAGCTCTGTATATTTGCAGATAGTCTGGAAGGCAGTCTCTCAGAACACAGGCTCCAGCAATTAAATGCAGGCTGTTACTAACAGGTCAAATTTTATGCAAGTGATACTTGAGTTTCTTAGAGCCTTAGAGCCTTTTCTAGACAATGATCAACTGACAAACCTATTGACATAACAAGTAAAATCCAAAGAAACCTAAATGTGTTATTGCTCAATGCTAGGAGCCTAAACAAGAAACTTCATATCCTACAAGCTCGCTTCACTCTGGAGAATATAGACATCTGCACCATTACTGAAACACGGTTTAAATCCACAGAAAATACTCCAGCAGTGCAAACCCTTAGTGCCTTTCAAACATTTATTCCATCAGCTGCCCAATTAGAGACAAAAGGTGGAATATTCTCAATCTATATAATCATCAAGCATAACTCTCTGTTGGTTAAACAGTATAATACCCTGGAATTTATCCATGTGCAAAGCACCATAGACTGAGTCCCATACCATAGCCTAGCAAGCTATAGGTCACCCTCTATGTCCTTAATCCCATAATTTGTATCTAGACATACTGCAGACACTCACCATTAAACCAGATACCCTATTCGTGGGAGACTTTAACTACCTCTCTACAGACTGGGAAATAGACACTGTCTCATACTTGCTGGTACACAATTCCTGGACTTTATTAACACAAATACTCTTGACCAAATAGTAGACACACCCAGCAGAGGTTTAAACATACTGGACCTGGTACGCATTAATATGGGTAAGCAGTGCAAACCTCTTCACCCACCCACCCCCCAGTGTCACATTGTCTCAGGTAAGGTTGGACCACAAAGCTGTCTCCTTTGAAATAAAACCCTGTAACATTTAGAAACTATTCCAAAGCAAACTACATGCTATTAAGTGATAGTTTGTCAAAATTCAATGTATCTCCCAATCCTGAATTCACAGCAACCCATGTGGAATTTTTCACAGTGACCATATACAACATTGTAAATGGCTGTATATAGGGTGGTGTGCCTGCTAAAAGTAAGCACAAAACAAACTCTAAAAAACAAACCACACTGGTGGAATCATAACCTCAATACAGTTATGTCCATAACCTCTGAGGAAATACACACAATGCTCAGGAATTATTGTAAATTGTATCACCCACACTGAACTGGAGGCCATTGGCAACCTTTTGGTTAACAAGTTCAGCTAAAATTTCTCCCACCACTCCTCCTCTGATAGTCCAAAAGAAATCCTGCATACTACAATCCCTCCAACCATTACTAGGGAACAGGTCATCAATGCACTTTCCAAGGCCAAAAACACTGCATTGATGGGCCCCAATAACATCCCAGGATGTTTAATAAATAGCATGAAACATGACCATTCTGGTCCACATCAATCACTTTTCAACTGGAGCCTTCATTCAGGTTTTCTTCCCAAGGAATGGAAGATGACTACTGTCATTCACTGCACAAAGGTCTAGCCACAGATACGGGTAACTACAGGTCCATAAGTCTTATCAACCTCATATGTAAGGCCATGGAAAGAATCATTCTGGACATGACAAATGAGGACATAGGTTACCTGTAAATGCTTAACCCATCACAGTTCAACTTTATTAAATGAAGATCATGTCTATTAAATCTGGTGGACTTTTATGAGAGGGTCATCAAAGCACTGGATGAAGGTAAGACTGTGCACACAGCTTACCTCTACCTGGCCAAGGCTTTTGATACACTACCCCACTTAGGAATTTTAGACAAGCCCACTAATTTAGGTATACACCCTATTATCACCCACTTTTTAGCCAACTGACTCACTGATAGGACCCAGTAGGTCAAAATAGGTGAGGCCTCTTCCACCAAGAGGCTAGTCACTAGCTGAGTCCCCAGGCCTCAATACTGTGCTTGTTCCTTTTTGGCATCTATTTCTCTGAAATGGATGCAAATGTTGAAGGTTAATGAATGACTAAGTTTGCAGATGATTGCAAGCTGGGGGTTTTCATTGACTTCTCTGCAGACACTAGCATTCTGCAAGTATTTCTGCTTCTTGAACTGTTTTAAACTGTTTAAAGTTGTTTTTGCACCTGCACTTTTAAAGTTTGTCCTGTTTGTTGCATATACCTGTTGAGGCTACACACTCAAGTGTGCTAGCCTGTGTTACATATTTATTGCATTATCCTGATGTTTGTTACAAAAAAGAAAAAAAAAAATTATCCTTGTTTCCCATCTTTCCTGACCTAGAGTAGTCCAAATACAGGCTTTGCTGTATTCTGGACTTTTGGAAAGTTCCTGTGTTGCCCATTTCCTTTCTTGGATAAAGGGAGGCTTCTTTGTTCACCAGTGGCAGTGGGGAGCTTAGAGCAGCCTATCTATCCCTGGAGGAGTGTTCCCAGCACAAGAATCTGGTAGTCTATTGGCCGTTTTGGGCTAATGTCTAGCTCTTTCAAGTCCCCCTGTATAAAACCCACTTTGTCACGGTTTTTGCGCTTGTTACTACTCAGCCAAGCTCCTCGTGGTCCTGCAGAGTGGTGCTAGCAGCAGAGAGGCTAAAAGAGCGACTGCTAACCTGATAAAAGTGTATTTTTTCCTGCTACTACCTGGGTGACTGTCCGATCTAGCTAAACTGCAAGTATTTCTGCTTCTTGAACTGTTTTAAACTGTTTCAAGTTGTTTTTGCACCTGCACTTTTAAAGTTTGTCCTGTTTGTTGCATTTATTTGTTGAGGCTACGCACTCAAGTGCGCTAGCCTGTGTTACATATTTATTGCACTTTTCTGCTGTTTGTTGCAAAAAAGAAAAAAAAATGATCCTTGTTTCACGTCTTTTCTGACCTAGAGTAGTTCAAATACAGGCTTTGCTGTATTCTGGACTTTTGAAAAGTTCCTGCGTTGCTCATTTCCTTTCTTGGATAAAGGGAGGCTTCTTTGTTCATCAGTGGCAGTGGGGAGCTTAGAGCAGCCTATCTATCCCTGGAGGAGTGTTCCCAGCACAAGAATCTGGTAGTCTATTGGCTGTTTTGGGCCAATTTCTAGCTCTTTCAAGTTCCCCTGTATAAAACCCACTTTGGCGTGGCTTTGCGCGATTTTGCACATAGCGCGGCATCAGACAGCTCCGCTTAATTGGGTTTAAGCCATTCTCGGCTCAACAAAGTCTGGTCTTCACTTTTCCCCTTAGAACTGATCTAGTTTTCATAATAAACACTCTATTCCTACTCTAAAGCCTGGCACTTGCTCACTAAAGCAATTATATAAGTCAGCACTAAAAAAATTAAAAGCACTACACCCTCAGAAACTCCCCTTGAGTACCTTGATCCCCATTGGCCATTTTTTTCAATTATAAAGGAATTCCTAATACTATTCTAGCATGTCCAAAGGTCAGTTGTCAATCTCCTCTCCAGTCCAGCTGGTGAATCTGGGAATCTTGAGGCAATGTTACAACTGCCTCATGTACACAGACAACCCTCTCCTCCTCCCAACAAATTCCAACACATGTGAGAGATGCAACCATATAGCCAAACTGGAGGTTAAGCTCTCTCAACTCAGTACTGGCGTAACCAGTCAGGAGGAGAAGGAAACCACACTCACTACAATTCCAGTCTCACATAGACCTACCACGACAGTAAACCAAACACATAAACACACAAAAACATACTCAGAGGCTCTAAATAAAAATCTGCCTAAGCAGCAGAGACCTCCAAAGCAGACACCCAAGCAATCGCTACCCCAAAACAAAACATGTGCAACAAATAGCTCACAAAGCCAGTGTGCCGAACAGTCACAGCCCTTAAGGCTAAACAACACACCTGATACACTTGTAATAGGTGACTCTATTGTCAGGCACACTGACGTCCCGCTCATCAGGCTGAAAAAGGAGAAGGTCACGGTGAGCTGCCTGTCGGGCGCTAGGATCCACCACATAACACAAGCACTCAGGTCACTCCAAGGCAAGTACAAATATGACTCAGTCATTGTCCATGCTGATGTGAATGACCTGAGAAGTACCTCCCTGGACTATATGAAAAGAGACATAGAGGAGCTCTCTGAGCATGTAGCCCAGGCCAGTATGACCCTGACCTTGAGTAGCATCTTACCCTCACCAAGAATGATGCCACAATATGAAGACAAGATGATTAATTTCAACAATTGGCTTAAGTATTGGTGTCATTCAAAGGGGATCCAATGCCTGTCAGCCTGGGATGACATGCTCGACAAGCCACAGACGGCTTGCACCTGTCACCCCTGGGCTTTCGGATATTGGCAAAGGCTCTTGCCACCCCCATAGTGCCTTTTTTAGGCAAGGCTCAAAAGACAAACCCACCTCCATAGGTATCACAAGGGATAAGAAACTAAGAGTAATGCTACTCAACACCAGAAGTCTAAACTTCAAGATGCACGCACTCAAAACTCTCCTTAGCATGGAGAACATTGATATCTGTGCAGTAATAGAAACCTGGTTCAAGGCTCTTGAGAGCACCCAAGCACTACCAGGTTATACCTCATACCATGCTTTTCGTCCCCAAAACTTGGACTGAACCACAAAAGGAGGGGGAGTATCAATATTCGTCAAAGATACCCACACCTCCAGGTTGGTGGCACAGCACGAAGCATCAGAGACTATCCATGTGCAACTAACAGTGGGTAAAACTGCCGTCCAGTTTATAGCCTGCTACAGACCACCCTCCCAAACACAGTAACCCCATTCGGCCTTCCTGAGAACAATGGAAAATATGAAGGTCTCTCCAAACACCTTTATATTGGGTGACTTCAACTACCCAAACATAGACTGGGAGCATTACTCTAGCTCCAATACCCTAGCCCAAAGGTTCCTAGAATTTACAAACTGAAATGCTATGGAACAACTTGTTACCACTACCACAAGAGAGGAAAACATACTGGACCTGATCATCACCAACATGGGGGCTCTATGCTCCAGACCAGAAGTGTATACCTCACAGGTAAGATCAGACCATAAACTAATCTCACTGGATATTCACATCCCGACCCCACCCCCTGCCCAGAAAACCACAGTGAAAAACTTCTCTAAAGCAAATTTTACACTCCTCAAAATCGAGTTGGAATCCTTCAAAGCCCCCAGGCCTGTGGGAAATATGGCCCAGACCGCAGAATCCTTTATAAATGCATTCTATGAACACCTTCAGGAATGCATGGATCATGCAATCCGAAATAAAACCAAGACCCAATCCTCCAAAGGCAGGCATCCTGTCTGGTGGACCCCAGCCATAAACAAACTATACAATAGAAGGAGGAAGCTACTACACGATAGAGCAAAATCCCAAAAAGGGAAGGCATCTCTGATCAGTATTAGCAAAAAACTATGGGCACTCATAAAATCGTCTAAGGCCAGCTTCGAGAGACAAATTGCACAGGACACTAAGGATAATCACAAGGCTTTCTTCAGTTATGTTAGGAACCTGGGTGGTATTCCCAGACCAGACGGTGTCCCTGGCTGCGTCCTACATGAACTCCAAGAAGAGCTAAACCCAAACATAAAACTACTGTTCAATCTCAGCCTTACTACAGGATATGTACCCAAAGAATGGCGTACAGCAACAGTGGTCCCTGTCCACAAAGGTGGTGCCTCAACGGATCCTGGAAACTATCGCCCCATAAGCCTGACTAGCTTGGTCTGCAAAGCTATGGAAAGGATCATTATGGACCGCATAAATAAAGTTATTGGGGACCTAGAGACACTGGATCCTACCCAGTTCGGCTTTGTTAAGGCAAATCCTGCCACTTAAACCTGGTTGATTTCTTTGAAACAGTCACCAAGGCCATTGACGAGGGGAAGGTGGTCTACACAGCCTACCTGGACCTCGCAAAAGCCTTTGATACAATACCCCACTCGGGCATTATAGATGAGCTCACCAGGTTAAATATGAACCCCTATGTCACTAGATGGGTTGCAAACTGGCTCAAGGACAGAACCCACATGGTTAGAATTGCTGGAGCCATGTCAGACTCCAAACCAGTTACAAGTGGCATCCCACAAGGCTCAGTCCTGGGACCTCTCTTGTTCGGTATATATTTCTTGGAGGTACAGGCCAACACGGAAGGACTGTGGCTGACCAAGTTTGCAGATGACTGCAAACTAGGTGCCATAATCGACTCTCCAGCCGACACAAGCATCCTACAAAAGGGCCTCATAGAAACAGACAATTGGTGCCAGAGCCATGGCCTCAAGCTAAATGCCAAAAAGTGTATAGTCATCCCCTTTGGCAAAAACAAAGTGCCCACAAATTACCACATAGGTGGTAATCCATTAAGTACGGAAGAAGTAATTAGGGACCTGGGGACCCAAGTTGATAGCAATCTCTCATTTGAAAACAACGTGGCCAAAGTGGTTAGAAAAGCATTTTATATAGCCCACCTAATCATGAAGGGATTCACATCTAGATCAGGGGAGGTCATCGTGCCTCTTTACTCATCCCTCATCAGGCCCATAATAGAGTACAATGTCCCTTTTGGGATGTACCTTACCAGACACCTGCAGCAACTGGAAAGACCCCAAAAGTACCTCACCAAGAGGATCAAAGGGCTCAAACAGATGCCATATGCTGCCCGGTTAAAGAAACTCTAGCTCTACTCAGTGGCATACCGCCTGCTCAGAGGCGATCTGTGCCTGATGTATAAAGCCATGTCCAACCCAGAATTAATGGACATGCTGCACCTCAGAAAATCCAAATCCCATCGAGCTACGCGCTCAAGAGACTTGAACCTCAGCACTGAAATAAATAGGACATGCTGGAGGGACAGATTCATAACTCAGAGGCTCCCTTCACTCTGGAATAAAATCCCAGTCCAGGTTAGGCAGAGTCCCTCATTGACTCTCTTCAAGAGGAATCTTGATGAGTGGATGGGAGATCGTAGGTTTACCCCGGGTATCACTTCTGTGTCACTGTTAACAGAGGCACAGTATACTAATCTCGAAAAAGGGCATAGCAAAATTCATTTAAAATGGGTGGTGAAAGCCAAACACACTCTGGCTAGGCTTATAAATGCCCTATGGCAGATAGCCTAGTATGAACCTATGAACCTATGAACCTAAGAAGGTCCAACTCTGACTAACAAATGGTAACAAAGCTATGATCTTAAACTCAATGCTAAGAAATACAGAGTTGTACAGTTGGAGAAGTCAACCATCCCAGCTAATTACCATGTTGATAATACACCCCTAATGGCTGACCCAGTGGTTAAGGATCTGGGTACGCACATAAACAGTAGCCTTACTGTTATGCAGCTTATAAGTCAGGGCATGGTAACTAGGTCCAAAGATTATTGTTCCACTGTACTCTGCTCTTATCAAACCAATCATAGAGTACAATGCTTCTTTTGGTATGCAGCAACTAGGGAGAATTCAAAGTTTCCAAAACAATACAAGGCATAACAATCCTGCCTAATGCAGAGTGCCCTATAGCCCTTTCCCTCTGTTCAGTCTCCTACAGATTGCTGAGGGGTGATCTATGCCTGGCTTAAAACGCATCCACAAACCTGACACTTATGAATCTCTTAAATATTCTTAAGTCAAAGAGTACCAGAAATCCAGGATCTAGGGACTTGACTGCTCCTCTTATGGAACAGACTCCCCATCCATGTGAAGCTGAGTTTGTCATTATCCAGTTTAAGCACAACCAAGACCAGTGGATGAGGAATAGAAAATTCACACCAGGCCTACCACCCATGTCCCTTATGGACAGAGGTAGCTTATAAATGCCTGGCCCTCAATGTCCTGTTTGGCTTCAGAACATCATTATTCTTTTGGGAAAATGTGGCTAGACCTAGAAAGTCTCCCAGGTTATTAGCATAGTAACAATCTATGAATCCATGAGTAGGGTATATAATCAAATGAAAAAAGTCATGACTAAAATCAGGATGAGCAACTCCCACAATGATAAGAGATCTCTCTAATTAAACCAAACAGGAAACTTAGAGGACTAATGAAGTTCAACAATGCCAATTAAGAGGATAAGACAGCTTCACATGCTAAAAACAACCACAAGGCCTTCTACAGCTATGTTTGAAACCTCAAAGGCAGCACACAACAGAGTGCCAAACTGGTGGTTAGTGGTATCACCTTCAATGAGCAAAGTGACAAAGTGAATTTTCTTGCTGGCAAATTCAGCTCAGACATCAGCCCCCCACTTCCCCGTCTACCCCCATGAAATAGCTACTAGCATAACCCCCTCGACTATTAACAGGGAGCAGGTCCTGGTGGCACTTGCTAAGGCCCAAAATATAGACTCAATGACCTCCAACAATATCTGAAGATGCCTCCTAAATAGCTTGAAACATGACCTATCAGGACCACTTGAGTCACTTTTTAACTATAGTTTCAAAACAGGCTTTATACAATGAGAATGGAAGACTGCAACCTTTATTCCACTTCACAATGGTGGACCATCAACCAAACCTGGAAGCTGCAGACATTTTAGTTTGACTATTCTAATATGCAAAGCCATGGAATGAATTACCATGGAAACGATCAACAAATACACAGACAACTTTCAGGCACTTGATCCAACCCAATCTGGCTTTGCTGAGGGAAGGTCATGCCTGCTAAACCTGGTGGCTTCTTCGACAAAGTCACCAAGGCAATAGGTGAGGGGGAAAATGGTGCATACCACCTACATGGACATAAAGCACATAAACTTGTAGGATATAATTGAGATGCTTGGCTAGGATTAAAGGACCCCAGTGGTTGCTAGTCTAGTATACACCTATGAACCTGTCTTTGGTTTGTTTACAGAAAAAGAACTCCACAACTTCCAGCAGATAACCAATCTGATTTCAGTTAATAACAACAGAGATATTACAGGTCCTCTTACATTTTTTTATGGCTTTCCATCTTAAGCTTTCAGAATAATTCTTGTGAATTCACATTGACTCAACTGAAGATGATTTAGGGAAGTGTTTTGTTAGAAGCTGGTACCTCTAGTCCAAGAGTCTTTATCACTGGTCATATTTTGCCTTCTATAAAGGAAAAGAGTTGGTGAGGTAAATACTGTGATATTATAAATTGGTATTCCATGCATTTTTAGACTCCGATGGTCCTGGGGGTTACAGACTTAGCCTCAGTGCTGGGATGGCGGAAGCAGTATGGATCGTTATTAATAAGGAAGCATCTGCGTGGATGACTGCTGATTCATCATCTCTCCTTTCCACTCTTTTGGTTCGGTACTGATCACATTGACAAGCAAGATTCTTGGACCGTGTATGCCTCTTTAGATGACACCATTTATGTCATTCAGAAATTTCATAATCCCTGTTTGGCAAAGCTTGGTATTGAGACCACCTCCAGTTGCTACCAGTATGGAAGAATGAATGGCCAGTTTTGAACATCCAGTCTGAGAATCACAATTGCTTAGACATGGCCATGCCTATGGGATGTGCAGTGGCTTGTGCCACCATTGAAAAGTTTACTGAGGTCCTGCTCATGTGTTGGTAATGGCAAGGGCCAACGAGTGGTAGCAGATTACCTGAAAGATGATTTTGATTGTTGAAAATCCCTTGAAGGAAACTGGGCTTGCAGATGTGTATTGACATGTGCTAGAAACTTGGTGTACCCTTACTATTGTTAATATTGAAGACATGCTCAAATTTACCTATTTTCTGGGTCTGTAAATTAAAGTGGCCACCATTGCTTACAAGCTGCCATGGGATAACTAGATTGAGTGAAAAAGCAACCGTTGTATAATAGCTCTAAAATCTGTGGGTCAGAGAGGTTATGTAACTTTTGAGCTGATTCAGTTTTGTTTGTAGACTGTGCCATCAGGTAAGACTGTCAACAGGTCCTTGTCAAACCCTTCAATAGGCAAGAGAAAAAAAATCATAGGGTGATAGTAAAGAAGAAACTTAACTGGTAGTATGTTTCTCTCTTAGCTTACAATTGGATTTCATTTGTCAGAATGAGTGGCTAGTGTCCATGGCCCTCCACTTGCTTTTGTAAACAGCATGAGGACATGGTATGAGTGCTTACCTGAGTGGGTGCTTGCTTGCCATACTTTGGCTACCCTTTTGGTCACCAGTGAGATGAATTGACATTACCTTCTTTGAGCTTATGTCCCTTGTGTACCAGCTTTGGTTTGGCAAGAGCTATTTAAGAAAACTGGGTGTTTTTAATTCTGATAATCATGCAGTGGTTGAGGTCCTAGTCAAAAAGACATCCCATCCACTTGTGGGTGCATTCTTTATACAAACTGTTAGTTAATTTGCTTCCAAACATATCCACAGTTGCTGCAGTATTATACCTGACAGTCATTCTCACTTGCATATTCCACCAACTACCCCCAAAGGCCTTTCTGTAGGAGCTTTAGAAGATCGATGAAGAGTGATTCCTCTGTTGTTATAAAATTCTTGGGCACATAACTTTAAGAAAACATATTTGGCATATTTATGATCCTTTGAAGCTTTTCAAAAAAGTCTACCATATAAAGAAAATAGGCCCAACCCCTTTTCTACAGTCATTAGTTGCTGTCCGGGTGTAGGCAGAATGGTGCAGACAAAAAACAAAAAATCCATTTGGCTCAAGGTCTTTTAATGAATTCTAGGCTTACCTCATTGTTCAAAATACTGCCTTATTTGGCAGGTTCCTGTGATGATGGGAGAAGGTTAAAGGCTTAGCCAGAGATTTGAGGTGGCCCATAAATATGAGTTTATTAGTTGTGATTGAAGGTTCTGCATTATTTAATCAGTAATTAGTATATTTATGCCACATGGGCCTCTTGGTCTCATTTCTGGGTTTCATGTGGATGCTTTTTTATCTACGAACCTTTGTTGTCATTGCACTGGAAAAATGTAACAGTGCTTACTGATTCAAGGTGAAGCTGGTTTGCTATTTCAGCTCAGACTAATTTGGTTTGGTTCATTAAGTTATTTTAAATACTTCATCGTGCTCACTAATCTTCCTGGTACAGTGGGCTTCTACACTTCTCAGATTGTGCCATGATATTTTGCTGGATGATTTGATATTTGTGCATGTTTGGCCAGTTGGTGATCACTAGACATTTATTTGACAGGTTTTGACAGCTCAGTAGTTATCTCTCCCTTATATTTTGTATATGAAAAGCTTTGGAGTTAGCCTAAGAAGGCCAGTTTAATTTAAATTAATCAAAATAACTGATAGATGGTCTTCCAGAATTCTTTCTGATTTACTTTAGAAGACGGTTCGGTCCTCACACTGGGAGTTGTGGTGCTTCTGTATAAATTTGTGCATTTATTTTACAGGTTACCTGTGTAATCTAATTATAGGGCATTCTTTCAAAGCCTAAGTATGTCAAAGGGTTGTAGTACAGCAAATCACTGTGAATTTGGGCCTATTCCCTGCCTAATGTCAGTTACTATGGTAGGGTTTTCCAGGAATGAGTTTGGATCAGTTTTATCAGCTCTAGAGTTGCTCTTACAGTTATTTTGATAACCACAAATTTTGTGGATTCACTTAGAAGGAAATCACCTCGATACTGTTCCATAGCAACATTTCTTATAAGTTTGGGGACCTAGCAGCAACACTGCCATGGATTCCTAATTCATTAATAATCTGGTCATCCACAGTGTTGAGATTGATTTGGAAAACAGCCTTTTGTCCACCAACCTAAAGCCAGCATGTAGATATATAAATCACAGGTTGACCAGGGCAACCTCATTACTGGGTTTTGCTGTCACTGAACATTGGGACTTTGCAGTCAGAAATCTTTTATGGTATGCTGTGGAGAGAGTTTGGTATGACTTGTTTTAACTAGCATTTCCCTTTGTTTTCAGGAGCTCCTACATCCCCATTTAATTTCAAGTTGAAAGTTGGTTGTAATACATAAAAAAATGATAGATGTATTACTAATTTATTGAGGCTATAACTGTTAACATTTTCAGCACGTTTACACTCTTACACTTCTGTGGTATGTACCAGTGTTTTAATAAAGAGCTGTGCTTGACTACAGAATTTATTAGGGATTCATCAAGACTTTGGCAGCTGTACAGTGTTCAGTAACAAAGAGACTGGTATGGCCAGGAAAGGGGGGAATCAGGCTGTAATGCTGCAGCCTGGTGGGCAGCCACAGTGTGGCTTTCCCTTATTTTCACCCCCCTTCTTTACCATTAACGAGATGCACAATGGGTACCAAGCAGTTCAATATGCCATCACCCAGTGGGGCAGTTTACCATGCTACCCCATGGAAAGAGCTACAAATAACCCTGAGGACTCATGTGTTAGTTTAATAGCATTTGAAATTAGGTCATAGGTTCATAGGTTCATAGGTTCATAGGTTCATACTAGGCTATCTACCCAAGGGCATTTATAAGCCTAGCCCATAGTTATGTGGCTTTCGCCACCCCTTTAGTTTGAATAAAAACTATGCCTATCATTTTTCTGTGCCTCTGTCAAGCAGTGACACTGAAGTAATCCCTGGGGTATATCTGCGATCTCCCATCCATTGGTCAAGATTCCTCTTGAACAAGGCCAGCTTTTGTTCCACAGCATAGGAGTCTCTGGGTGATGAATCTGTCCCTCCAGCACGTTCTATTTATAACCGTGTCAAGGTTTAAGTCTCCGCCCTTGTGGTTCTGAGGGATCTAGATTTTTGAGGTGAAGCATATTCATCAAATCTGGGTTTGACATGGCCTTATATGTCAGGCACAGGTCACCTCTGTATGAGACTGAATAGACATAAGACATTTTGAGACCCTTTATCCTTTTGGTGAGGAACTTTGGGGCCTTTCAAGCTGCAGCAGGTGTCTGGTCAGATACATTCGGCATTGTACTCAATCATAGGTCTAATGGATGACCTCCCTTGATCTAGATGTGAATCCCTTCATGATCAGGTTATAGAAGGTTTTCCTAACTACTTTAGCAACATCCCAGATCCCTGATGACTTTCTGTGCTCAGTGGATTGCCACCTATATGGTAGCTATGTGAGGCCCTTCTGGAGGATATCTGTGTCAGATGTGTCATCTGCTAACCCTCCTGTGTTTGCTTGTACTTCAGAAAAGTAGATGCTGTGGGACACCACTTGTGACAGGCTTTGAGTCTGACATGGCTTGACCCTGTGGGTTCTGTCACTTAGCCAGTTTGCGGTAGGCTGTATGGACTGCCTTTCCCTCATCAATAAAAGTCAACCAAGTTTAAGAGGCAGGATCTGCCTTTGACAAAGCCAAACTGGGTTGGATCCAAAGTCTGCAAGTTCCCTATGTCTTTATTTATGAGTTCCATTATGATCCTCTCCATGGCTTTGCAGATAAGGTGAGGCTAAGATTAAACAGCTGTCCTAACTGTTGTTATTGGCTGGATAGTTCTGTGTTTACAGTATTATGGTCATGCAATAAACTGGTCAAACTGGCATTTTGTGCCTGCTGTTTTTTTTTTTTTCTTGGAACAGGCTTTGGAAGACAAAAGACATTTATCTACAGATGATTTTGCCTTCAAAGCTGCATTCTCTGTTTAGGTGCAAGATCCTATAATGTCAGTTCCATGGGGGGTTTTAATCCTAGAGCTTGCGTGCTTTGTGTCACAAGTGGCAGAGTGGCTGGTGAGTTCTACCCCCCCCCATTGACTAAGGATGGTTGTTCTGTGGCATTCCTCCCTTTGAATTCCTTCTTCCATTCCTGGACCAGTTTAAAAGGTGAAAAATGGGTTTGCAAGTAGTTCAACATGCTGGATTTGTGGATTTGTCATGCCTGGCCAAGGGTGCAATCTCTAAGTACACAACTTGGCTTGTAGGCTAGGCAAGCCTATGAATGGTGCTATTTGTCACACTACTCAGTGAAAAGTGCTGTCTTTAGAACTGAGGCCTCATTGATTGTTTTATCAATATTTGGAATGAAGTTATCTATTGTTATCGGCTCCCTATTAAAACAGCGAAGGTCCACTTACCCGAATATGGAAATGTCTAGACATATTCATCGGACCGCAAAAACACTGATTGTCCTGAAGAGCAAAATCTGAAATGTCGAATCGTCATGGTTGCCCTTCTGCGGTATAGCTCCATAATTTAAGTGTGTGATAGTTACGGACCTTAGGGTTAGGGTGCGGGTTAAGGTAAGTGCATGGATAGTAATGTATTTGTGGTTTAGTGTAGGGTTAGAAGTAGGGTTTTGTTAAGTGTATGTGTGTGGATTATTTATTTTATTTGGGTATAGCTTCTTATAGTAAGTGTGCGATAGTTACAGAACTTAGGGTTAGGGTGCGGGTTAAGGTAAGTGCATACATGGTAGTATATGCAAGATTTAGTTTAGGGTTAGAAGTAGGGTTTAGTTTAGGGTTAGAAGTAGGGCTTTGGTTAGTGTATGTATGTGGTTTATTTATTTTGTTTGGGTAGGTAGTATGTAGTGGGCGGTGGGGTTGGACAGCTATGACGGTTTGAGTTTTTGAATTTCACAGTTTAGGGCGTTCAGTGTATTTGCGTTTCGCGTAATATGTGTCTGTGTTTACATTTTTGGTGAATAGGACTTTTGCTGTTCTAATATAGACCCTTGTTATTGGCTAGATGGTTTAGTTGTTTACAATTTTATAGTCATGCAATAAACTGGTTCCACTGTCATTATGTGTCAGGGTGTTTGTTTGTGAAAGAAATTTTGGGGGAATACAGAGAAAGCAGCTTATGAAATTATAGCAAGTTAGGAGCAAGGGGTATAATTTATACGTAAATTATTATGGATAAGTTTAGGTCTATAAATAATGAGCTAAAATTTGCAATGAGTCAAGAGGGAAGTAGTTAAGTTAGGCTGTTGAGAAAGCAGAAAGAAGTAAGATGACTAGAAATGTGTTTTTGTTAGGCTTTTGTTTTTGCAGTGGGTGGGATTAGTGAGGCAGGATAAGACAGAATGCCTAAGGAGTGAAAGGAAGGTAATGTCTCTCATGTCATTAAATAGGGAATTTTAAGCTACAGGACATAGTTTGGAGAAGGTTTTTCAGTACTTCATAACTGGAAAAGTAGCCTTCTGAGAGTGAGAACAGCTGCTCTAAGTATGCATGATGCGTAATGATGCATATCTTAGAAATAAATGGAGGAGTGTATGGAACAACTTGTAGAGTAGTGAAACAAATATAAATCTTGCTTTTTCAGTCATACACAGTGTATTAGGAGTATTAAACAGGATATAATGATGTGTGTTGGAATCTTGGAGTCAAATAAAATGGCAGCTTATCTCATGCCTCAGCAGAGAAATGAGGCACTATTCACTGAGAACATCATCTATGATCTTATTCAGAATTTTTAAATACAAAAAATTCAAATACTATTGTCTGTAATCATCATATTTTATTATAAGTTGTGTGCTGTCCTACTGTTTTATTTAACTCTATTCAAAGAGACTCAATAGCAAGCATTTACTTTTTAACAGGCAATCCAAGATCTGTCAAAAATAATTAAGAAAGCAAAACAGAGTAAAAGAAAGAAGGCCATTATATCTATATCTATATCTATGTCTATGTCTATATCTATCTATATCCTTATATATGCTCTTGCTACCCACCTGACTAACTATATTCTTCACTTTTTATACACACCCTCTGACTTTCTTTAGATTTACACTTTACAGTACTATCCTATTATGCCTTCTTCCTTCCCTATATATACTTACTCTATTACCACAAATCATTTCAAGTCTTCCTCAAAAATATCATACTGTGCTTTCTAATATATTTGCTAGTGTAGTTTGTATAATACCATATACTCTTTGATGTACAGATTTTGTTAAAATTGCTAAGCTGTCATCTCTTTCAGTTATTTATATTTTGCAATGTGTAGTTTCATTGTTGACCTGTACTCTGTAATTTTCTTGTGGTATAATGTTTGTTTTTTCATATTGTTGGAGCTTTTCTCCCCAGGCCTCCGCTGAAAATGGACCTTTGTCCAGTTGGACTTTCCCGCTAAACAAATGTTAAATAAATAAAAATATGTGATTAAATTAAATATTCTTACTCGTACATCAAAAACATCAAATTCTGACATCTGTGTTTACTGTTTTTCATCACATTCCTGTCACAGACAAAGCTAAAAAGCTTTCATGTCTTTAAATTTACACTGTTGGGTAAGTGGAACAACAATGTCTAGGGTTTTATTTGTTATAAGACAGGGCCCTGCCAAGATGCATATTGTACTTTGCAGCTATTCATGTCTAAAAGCACATCTTGGTGCCTGACAATACCATTTATTTAGGCATTATCTGCCATATGCTGTTCCTCAATTATAAAATTACTACAAAAATTCAAAGAGTTTGTATGCATTAGTGATACTGACTGATAGCATTATCCACATGGGCAATATTACTATTGTTAGAAGTGAGCTATTGTGTAACAGCGTTAAAATACTCAGTTGTGCTGTTTAGATGCATGACAGTGCAACTACTAGAACATCAAACACTTTGCTTTTACCTTATAGATTGAAGTGACCCAATTCAGGATTGATCTTTTTAAATAAGAATGTCTGAAATACTTATTAGAAGAGAAAATTGTGAATAAAAGATAACTCACTTAGTCTGGAAAAGGCCAAGAGCAAAGTTTTTGGATAGTTCTGAAACGTAGTGACACTTTTGCACAATTGTACACAATTTAAGGTTGATTTCAAATAGCTCTAACACCCTTTCCTAGCTGGATTCATTTGCAAACAGAATAAAATTCAAGGTAAATGAGGAAGCATATAAACAACTGCTCAAAAATTACATGTACGGTTGTTAGGAAACATAACTGACATACATAAATTATATGGAAAGCACAGAACTTTAGTTTGTTCTTGGGACCTGCCTCTCCATAATAAATTTCACTTCCTAATGATTGTTTTTTTGTATCTTGTCTGACTTTACTTGGATGGACATTGTTACACTATACTGGCAAAATATTGCACATAATCCACCAATGAATGTCACTTCCATGCATTGGACTTTATGTCAGTGATGCATTTACTCTATTGATTTCTGCTGTAGTAAACTGTCACATCAGGAAGTGCTGTGGACTAAATGATCTCATATTTGTAAGACACGATTTCAGCATAGGAGACAAACAGTGACAGTAAAGGATTATCAGCTCAAGTGATGGGCAATAATTCAGATTGCTATAAGACAGAGACAGACTAAGTGAAAGCAGTTACAGAGAGCGACATCACTTCCACCTAAGCTTTCTTAGTAGTTTTGCTCTTGCTTGACTTAGGGGTTTAGGATTATTATACACATATAACTGCAATTGTGGATGATCCCAGTTGTACAATAGCATGCATTTAGGAACATTTTTTTTCATTTTAGAGCATTGTTTATAATTGCATCATGACACAATTTTTCACTTAATACTGCGAGATTAAAAGTGATATTCCACTGTATTGTGTACTGGATTTTAGTTGTTCATTGTTTGATAATAAGTGCCTACCAAGCCCTTGTAGGTAATACTGTGCAAAATGCCAGCAAGGTAAATAAAGAAAATGCTAGTTCGTTTATTTTACATAGCAGCTTCTTTATTTATTAACTACAATGTCTATAGCACATTTGCAGCTCCATCTGCAGATACAAGCTGCAAATTAATATAATATGATAATGGTCTACATGAATAGTACCACATGACTAATAGTTTAATAATGCAGTTGCAGAGACAATGCAGAAAGGAAATATTTAAATGATAAATTGTATGAATTCAACATACATTATATTAAAAAAGTAATTATTTGGCAGCACTAAACTAATACCAATTGTAAAACCACATTATTAACTCAAAGCAAAGTGTTCTGTACACCTCTGCATATATGTCATAATAAAAGTAAAAGTTTTCAAGTATGCCACACTAGGAAACAGCATGTTACTTGCATTGCAGAGCATTAGTTTAATGATAAACTGTTTTGGAAAAGAAGCAGATCTACATGAAAAAGCAGCAGTAACACCTAAAAGTAACAGCCCACATAGCAGAGGTAATTGTGAGCATGGCAGAGGGGGGACAACTCTTCATATCCTCTAGGCTTACAATACAGTTTGCATGGAATAGGAAGAGACGATATGATTCCAAAAGTCAGAGGAAGAATTCAGTGATACCAATTGCTGGACTTTTTCACTTGAAGCTTAGTTGGACACTCAGGGATATGTGATCATCTAGTCCAGAATTTTTGGGCTCACTGAAATTACCCCATACTCAGTCAGCTATAACAATAGCAAGTAACCATGTATGTGACATGTGTCTGAGTGCATCACTAATGGACCAGCAGACCATGATGGCTCAGCGATGTCACCTCACGGTTAGTGCTGTAACCCCCAGCAGTCTGAACTGGACTTGAAACTGGTTTGGGTGTCACTCATTGAACAGATTACTGCATGTATGGCTCTGTGAACCCATCCCAAGATCAGTTTGCTGTAACCTCCAGCAACCTGACATGGCCATGAACTTAGTGACGGGATCTCACTCAGTGAATAGATTCATAAAGGCCAGGTTATTTATTTATTGCATTATTTATTTAGTTATTTATTTATTACTCATAGTCTCTGGATATCAAACACCAGCTACCAAGTGTATCTGCAAAATTTAACTAAAGCTACAACTTACAGTGTTTATTTGTGTGGTTGTTACAAAGTAACACTGAGTTGTGAAGCAAGATAAGAAGATTTTCTTTGAAGGGCTTATGTCTCATCCAAGTTTGGTTTATTGTCTTATATCTACCGCTTGCTAAGATAGGTTATAATTTAAATTTTATTTGGTGTAATTGGAGTTTCCATTTCATGGAATGGCCTACAGTTGCTTGATAATAGTATATACCTTTTCTCTGTCTGCTCATAAAGTGTGTTTTCTTTTATTTACCAGACTTCACTACTCCATGCACTTTTACCAGAGAGGCATTTGGTTGTGCTTTATAAATTTGTGCTTCTTAATCAGAGCTGCACAGGCAGACATTTGTTTGTCAAGAGGGTTGCACAGACATGTTATGCAAGGTAATTCTCTGTGCACATGAGCAACCACTGTAACTTTCTTACAACATAATTTAGATCTAGGTCAGATCATGATTACTGACAGCTCTCAGGCCACTAGACTGATGGTGTGACAGTGGTGGCACCCCCCCCCCCAACATCTCTGCTGTCCCTGTTATCCGTCTTCCTTGCATTCACAGTGCTGCTTGGAGTAGGAGTGATAGACAATCCTGTTAGGATTATAACTGCCCCCTGCTGTTGGCCTACTGCTGCCTTCCTGAACCAAACAGGACCCTTAACAGGGTGAGCAGAAGGGAGATCTGCAGAGCATTTATTCACTAATGAGCAACTACCTAGCTGATGCTAGAAGAAGTTTCTCATGCTGGAAAAAAACGACTAATGTTCATGTCAAATAACCACACTATGCCCCACCTTACCTTAGGTGCAGCTTTCATGAACCCCTCTCATGTATACAACTTGCCTTTTGAGAAGAATGACATATAAGAGATGGAAAGAGTGATTCGTGTATCACTTGCTATGGCCCACAGGCAGATATCGCAAGTTGACTTCAGAAAATTATACAGCAGGAAAGCAATGAAATGAGTTGCTGGGTCACACGTGCTAACCTGCGGATACTTGGATGGTCGAAGTAGAATCAAATATAAAATTTGGGGCTGAATATGGAGCAGAGGAGATACTAGGGATCTATGGCTATAGTTAGGAATTTATTATGCGTGCTCAATGATGACCTGAGATGCTGTCCTTGTAATTCCTACATAAACATCCCCAATTGTCTCTTATCTGTGTAATGCCACAAAGAATAACCTATAACTATGTTCAGCTCTATAACATTCCTCTCTTCTTTAGAGACTATTCATAGTCCTCAGCTGTTTTCATGACATTCCATTTGAAGCCCTGCCATAATAAATTTTATTATGATAAGTCTCCATTAGGTGTGGAACATTTAACTGGTTAAAAGCAGTCAGTATAATCTTTGTACCTCACCCAAATACAGGGTATATGAAGTAGCAGATGGTGTCTATGCAGTGATATTCACAAATTGGTCTTTGCTATCTTAAATATGGTCTACGCTCTAGTCTATCATGTCTAATAAAATACAAATATTCTACTTCCACATGAAAATCACAGCAGGCACATTAAGTGGGTTACTTCAAACAAAGAAAAAAGAAACTAAAAAACACACATTTATAATTTGTCAAGAACATATCTGAAAATTTAATCTTTCAGTAACTCCATTCATCTTGCCTTTGCACTGCCTGGCACAAAGAAATATAGTTGCTCCCTTAATTTAAGAATGATAAGACCTTTTATAGCTACCGAATTTATTGTGCATTTTTTGAAAATTGTTGAACTTCAAATCTTATAAAGAACACGTTTCTAAATTATATCCCTGTAAAAAGCAATACAATGGTATTCATGTTAGATGCTATGAAAAGAAAAAAGAACAGATTTATTTACTTATTTTTATTTATTTATTTATTTTTTTATTTTTATTTTCATATCTGTTTCTTCATGTGTGTCTGCATGTGGGTACGTGTGTGTGTGTGTCTGTGTGTGTATAGAAATAGATTAGATAGACAAATAGATATAGATATAAAGACAAACATTTGACTGTAAATTAAACAAATTCATTTTAGACTTTCATTAGACTGAAACAAGTATAGTTCAGTATAAAACAGACCCAGAAACATTATTTCTATTTCCCAAGCATTTTCTCATGCATGTTATCTTAAATTACATATTTCAGTTTCATAATTCAAGTATCCAATGAATTCTGATCATGTGAAGTGGCAAGAATATGAAACTAATTTATGCCTGAATGGTAAGCATTACAGAATGTTGTGCTAAAATGGCAACTGCTTGGTAATATGAATCCATCATTAGCAAGCAACTTAATTTGTAAAAAGTTGTTATTCATATTTTACTATATATATGGCTATACCGCTTATGTGCAAACAGTCTGTGAAGCAAACACCACTTGTCGCATACTTCACAGCAAAATATATTAGTAGTTCCCATTGGTTAAACTGATATTACTGCTTATTAATTCTTAACACAACAGCAAAGTCAGAAGTCTAGGAAAACAGCAACATAATATGAGTTAAAACAATGTCAAATTATATCAGTCTCTTGTAACAACATCATAAAATATTCTGAAATGTTGGCTGAAAAGTAAAAATGTGTTAACTATGCATTGCTTAATCATTAATGAAAGATAGATATTAATAGGGTTAGTATGATATACATTATCTGTTTTCTGTTAACTCTAGAATACTGATTGCCATTAAGGTTAAGTAAAGTATATCTTGTAATAAATTCTGGAATATAGCAAAATGTCAATAATGTATGCTATGGTAACGTGTGAAGCTTCTGTGAGGGTGCACGTGTGTGTTGTGTGTGTGTGTGTGTGTGTGTGTGTGTGTGTGTGTGTGTGTGTGTGTGTGTGTGTGTGTGTGTGTGTGTGTGTGACTGTGTAATTTGTTAGTCTATCAAAAATGATAACTGTTTTTTTTTCTGTTTGATCTTCCCATAGGACTAGTGTGACATTTGAGTATCAAAGTGTCCTAGACATAAAAGCAGAGTTTCTATGTGGCCATCTCTGTCCTGTCACATTCATACAGTGACAGTTTTGTATGTATGCTCATCAACAGAAATGGTATGATTAAATACATGCAATTTGTAAATATTATTTTACAAATTTGGTGACATAAAGAGATGATCCCCTGACTATGTCCCAGGCAATCAAAGTTCATTAGTAGCTCAGGTGTCTGAATGAGCTGGCACGGAGGATAAGCATGCCTATCCTCGGAGCAGAGATTGATCCAATTTGGGCACATAGTTTGAGCTTGGTGGAAGACAAGGATCAAAACAATCTATGAACTGGACATGTGGGATGGTTGAGGAGGAATGGTTGTCCTAGGGTTCAGAGTGAGCACATCCTTGCAGGACATGTCTGATTGCTTGCTCTTCCTTATGGTGATTCATCAACATATGGGCTGGGTGGAGCAAAGAAAAAGTTTGCTAGAAAATGTTTTTGCATGTATCCTGATTTGATCCATGTCAAGGACATTCCTTTCCATTAGACCTTCCTAATCTGGGGGTGGTACTGGACCAACATTCGTTTGTACTTCCCATTTACTGTTTAATGCAGCCACAGACGTGAGAGAGCAGGCTGCAGGGAAAGAGTATCCAGTTGGATACCTGGCAGCTGGTGCTCAACTTGTAGTATCCGAACATAAAGGGATTGTAAATATTTGCTTTTAAATTTGTAATACATTAATATTCAAAATTATTATCAATTCATAAAGTTGCGAATGCTTTTCTTGTTTTCAATATAATATGGATGGGAATGCCAGTCTGATGTTAGCCTTGTTTTTAAACTTGTTTTCAAGTAAAAGCTAGCAGACACATATATAAAAATGCATGTGACTGGCTGCCTTTTGAAATGTCTTAATTTAGTGCACATTACCAGACTTTTCCAGTGCACTTGAAAGGATATGTTTGCTTCAAGAACTATTATCCACTGTTTCAAAAAATCATAAATATTAGTGACATGTTCTGTTTCTTGCTTTAAGATGTTACAGTTCAGAATAAATTATGGTTAGGTTTGGGAAATGTGAGTCTCACTAGGAACTCTGTTTTCCAGACTGAGAAACCTGGATTCTTTCTGAATCAGCAAATAAAGATAAGGAGAGAATATAAAATGGTTCTGTGCCAATTTTACTATGGGAACATGAAAGGCTATCATATAAAAATTTAGTGCATGCAAAATAAAAACATACAGCATGTTTTCTGAGAAACCAGTTCATTACTTAATCTGTTTTTTGTTCTCAGTGCCTCTAAATGACAAAAGGTAAAGCTTCAGGAGAGAATTTTCAACAAGCAGGATATTATTTTAAGAATTATAAGAAGCGTTATATTTTATTTTGTAATGAAGGAATGTTCAAATAATATAATGTGAATTTCTTAGTATCCAATACTATTGTTTAGATGTTTGATAAAGTCAGCATCTGAAATGCATAATTTGTAATATTTTATAAGAATCTGAAAACAAATTACTTACTTGTCTTACAGTCATTTTCCTGAAACCCAGAACTCATTGTTTTTTATGATAATTCACACTTTTGTAGAAAAAAAAAATAAGTTGCAACATTTAACCAAAACTGTGTTTGCAAAGCATGTGATAACTGTGTACATGGATGTATAGATAGATATACAGACACACAGACAGAAAGGGAAATGCAGACTGACAGACCCATTTTGTCTCATCAGGCTGAAATGTCAGAAACAAAGCAAATTTAGAAAGGCTGACCGAACAACCGTATGTGAAGGGTGAGCTGCTGAAAAATATCTTAATGAATAACGTGATTTTTTGAAGTGGTCTTAGGATTCCTGTACATAAATTCAACATAAGAACGCATATTATAGCGTTAAACTTCTTTGCTTAATAAGCAGGGACAAACCCAAAAATAATGGAGAGGGAGACAAAGGCACAAATGCAGGGACAATTTTAAACATTACTGAATCTCAGTTAAAAAGTTCATAGAGCAGCATGTTTTGTATCCACATACATTTTCTGAACAATAACAAGCAAGCAGTTCTAATGCCTGTCATTACTGATTGACTAATCTTCAATGATTTACAAGAAAATTGAAAACTTTACAAGGAACAGGGCCAAATATGTAACAAAATCAGGACAGTTGAGAGGTATGCACAAGTTCAAATTCACCTGATGGATTCAGGGTAAGTTGTGCTGCATGTATTGTATAGTGTTTACAAAAACTTAAGAAACAAATGGTGGTGAAATATACCACTTCTTGTACTGATTGTTATGCTAACGTTCACAGTACCA
>NC_056728.1:1290956629-1291034129 GCF_019279795.1 Protopterus annectens
AAATGGAAAAGTAGATAAATTATTTTATTTTTGTACACCATTAACAATGGTCATTGCAGTACTTTACTTGAAGATAGCTAGTATGAAATTGATAATCTAGGAATTTTCATATTTTTCTCAGCTTTTGTGAAGAATACATTCATAGGCACCACAAATCTGGGTGGTGGGGTGTATTGAATTGCTTAATAGCCATAGCTTTTCTTCCTACATCAAAATTGCTGCACTGTTTCTTTCATACTTCTGCAGCTGTGCCTCCTGGTGAAAGTGATATACAAATATTGCAAATATTAAATGAAAATATTGGCAATGGACCATGCAGTTCTTATAACCAATTCAATACTGCATAATGATGAAGCTAGAAACTTCATGAATCTGTTCTTCTTGAAACTGACAATTTGAAAAACTGTTGCTGCAACCAACTTCATCCCCAGTAATTAGAACAATGCGTGAGCTGCCTTCCTTCACCTGATGTAGGAGGTACTTTTGAATGTATCCATTGCAGAAGCTGTCAGTAAAAGCTTCAGTTCAACTACAATGCATTCCTTCCTTTTTATAAGTGGAAACTGCAATAAAATCTTAGCTAAGCTAGAGTTTTCATTGTTTGATACCTCAAACCTCCTGTAATAGAGGCCCATAGGATATAAGCAAATAGCCCTTTAAGGACATCAAGTGTTCAGCTATATGGCTTCTGAATGTGCATGACTTTTTACTTTTTCTTTTTAAGTCTTTATGGATACATTCAGGCCAGTAAAGCCAAATTGCACTAGCTGTGGCCTGAATGTACATAATACAGTTCCATTTATTGGCTACTTAGTTGTGAGTCAGGAAAGATAACACCAACCAATGTGATAGTTTCATTACAGTTACAGGGTTACTTGTTTGGCTTATTCATCTAGGAATTTAGGGACACAGAGTGGGGCAGGCACTCCATCAACTTTCCAGTGCTGTACTAAGGCCACTAACCAATATGTGGGGAAAGATCATGCAACTTATATTAAAGAATGACAACTACAGTTAACAATGTTAAGTACACATGTATATATTATGAATTCCTACTTATTCCCCAATATCCTTTCTTGTTTTCTGATTTATAAAGCTCTAAATGAGATATGTGGGAACCACACCCTCTTTCTTAGGCAATAGATGCTGTTGCATAATCATTTTGGGTTACCCTCAAAAAATATATAAGAAGTAATAGAATGGAAATCATACAATTAAAGAAATATATAATAACATCAATAAAAAGTATTCCAGAAATGCATATTAAGGCTGTAATGAGGCTTAGGACACTAGAATGTTAGAAATGTGTCAAATGCTGCACTGCTAGCACATGCCTACCTGTAACTAAAATAAATAATAACATCAATAATATGTATTCCAGAAACGCATGATTAGTTCTTCTAGGAGGATTGGGCACACAGTATTGCAATGCATATGTGACAACATATCTCTTATCACACCTGTGTATATCAGGTCATATGGGTTTAAGTATATGTTATCATATAAAACATTACTGTAATTTAAGAAGTATTGAATAAAAATATTACTTTTCTATTTTTCTCTTTGAAATAAAAACATTTGAACTGAAATATTTATGATTTTTTGTCGTTTTGTTTTTTATTCCTTCATGCAGATCATTCCCCCCCACACACCTGACCTGGGACTGCTTAACAAAGTAAGAGTGGAGATTCCAGCTTTCTGGGCCCCCTGCTTCAGAGAAGCCTGGAAAATTGGCAGCCTGAGCTCTAGGATCTGATGGATGCTGAAGCACAGAGAGATATGGCGAGGCAGTGAAACTTGTATCTAAGTGCAAGGCTCAGTCTAGACAGAAAGTTCCAACCACTGAGCCACCAGACGCCTCAACCACCATAACGTCAGCCCCCATAGGATCATTAAGATGCAAAACAATGTCATGCTCTCTGGACTGGTGCAGAAATGGCAGATGTGGTCTCTCTATACCACCTTTAAGTCTATCCACCTTCTGTTTGTCTGTATTCCCTTCTAGCTGTCTACCCTGCATAGTGTTCCAGTCTGCCCTGTCTGTCTTTTATACTTGTCAATACCCTCATCTCTTTTCTACCCCTCTCTGTCCTACTGTAACTGCTCTTTACCCTTCCACAGCTTCTGTTATTTATATATATATATATATATATATATATATATATATGTCTATCTGTATATACATTTGGAAAAGAAGGGAGTATATCCTCACAAATTAAATATATATATATATATATATATATATATATATATATATATATATATATGTATATGGATCCCTATCAGATGATAGAAACTTCATTTGACTGAATCCCATTTAACTGAGACCATAAGACTGAAATTTCAAAATACTGAAAAATCACTTGACTGAAACCCATAACACTAAAATCTTGCAATGCTAAATTTCAACATACGAAAAATAAAGTACAGGTCACCACTGAATTATTCTTTGTGGAATCTCCTTTATTAAAAGTAAGCACTTTCGGAATAATCCTTCATCAGACATAATTCAAAGTAACAAAAACAGCCATATTTAAAACACAGATCATCCAATCACTTACTCCTAAAAGCCCGCCTATTTTGTAAAGCAGGTTTAATTGGTAAAACATCATTATGACCAGGTGGTCTATGTGCTCTTAAATCTACTATCCACTTGGATTCAGCTAATGCTGTTCTATGCTGAATGTCCCCCCCCCTCTCATTAATGGCAATATTTACAATACATCTGAACTTAAAAGTGTGTGTGGGATTAATCTCTATATGTCTGAATAAAGCATTGCTCACTTGACATGTTCTAATATTACTAATATGCTGTAAAATCCGAACCTTCAGCATGTTATTTGTCATACCTACATAAAAACGTTCACATTGTTCACAATTGGCCATATATACTAAGTGTTTTGTCCTGCAAGTAGCCCTCCCTTTAAATATAAAAGTTTGTGTCTTATCAGGATGTTTATATTCAATGTCGCTATTAATATATTGACAAGCCTTGCAGTTGCCACAGGGATATGTGCCTGCTCTAATATCTATTGTAGGTCTCCTATTCAAATATGTCTCCTTACATAACAGGTCCTTGAGATTGTTGTTTCTCCTATAATTAAACATGGACGTTCTGCCACTCGTCCTTAAGACTAATATCACTTCTTAGGATATTCCAATTGTTCTGAACTATATTACATATGTCTTTAATATTACTACCATACGTAAAAAGTATTTTAGGTTGTTCCTTCCTGCTACTACATATTCCTGTATCTATTTGTCTGCCAATAACAGGGCCTTGCATCCATGGCCTATTCTTTGTCTTCCTATGTAATACATTGTTACTAACCACCTTACTAACCATGTTCCTCTCATAGCCCCTATCCAAAAAATGTCCACTCAGCCTAGAAAGTTCCTCATCACAATAAGTATCTTCAGAACATACCCTAGATATCCTACCCACTTGGCTCTTGACAATATTGGGAAAGATATGCCTCAGGTGCATGCTATCATAGGATAACAATGCATTTTGCCAACATTGTTTCCTGTACAATTTCGAGGTGAAACCAAGGTTACTCTGTTCCACACAAACATCCAGGAACTCTATCTGATTAAAATAAGTTTTGGCACTAAAGGTCAAAAAAGTGGTGGTGGTGTGGAGAAAGGCTAAAAAGCTCTCAAGGTAGTATCCCCATCCCACAAAATAAAACGTCATCCACAAATCTGACATACAAAACTATGTACTTATTCCATTCCTGATTATTAAGAATTTCCTTGGTTTCCCATTTGGACATAACCAAATTTGCATATGTATTAGCACAGGGGGTGCCCATAGCTACCCCCTGTGCTTGTCTGTATATGGACCCTGGTCCTATAAAGACATTGTTGTTCAATACCAAAGCTAGTAAATTCTCCACAACCAGTCGCTTATGTTCAGTTGCTCCCAATTTACTTATAACTTCACCCACTGCTGTTATCCCATATTGTTGTTCAATAACAGTAAACAAACTGTTGACATCCAGTGTAGCCATCAATAATCCACCATGTTTGGACTTGGTGGCCGCAGCTAATAGCCCTGTGTCTCTTAGAATATTATCTATCTGTTCCAAATATGGTTTAAGTATAAACTCCAACCATATAGAAATATTCTCAGTGACCCACCCTCTCCCCGAAACAATGGGACTGAGTGGTGGGTCTATCAATGATTTATGTATTTTGGGCATGGCCTTGAATACAGGCGTAACTGGTTTATCTACCTTGAGGAATGTTCTTTAAGGTAGATAAACCAGTTACGCCTGTATTCAAGGCCATGCCCAAAATAATATAATCTTTCGAGTAGAAAAATGACCCAGCTAATTACCTATTTCGGAGATCCATACCTATTTTCTGGCTTTATTTACCCACTTTGTATGACGCTCCTGTTTTTGGAGGTATGAACTTATTTTCAGGCTTGACAAAACCCCTCATATGATTTTCTCAGTCTTGTCACCTATCACATATGATTTTAAGGCTGTTTAGTACACAGGACACCAGATCACATGACCAATATATTGGTGACATTAATGATCTGGAGAAAGAAGTCTCACATTTCACTTTTTCTGAAGCAAAATAAAAATGACTTTGTAAGGCAGCTTTTTGCAGTATCTTTTATTAGAATCTATGCTAAGAATAGAAACGAACTGTAAACATTATTGATATTTATAATTTTATTCTTAATGCAAATGGACTTATCATTGCAGTAGTTCAGTAGAGCTTGTATTTTAATGTGAAACAATACCATTAATGTTTGCTGTTACCTGCTGCTACATTATCCTCTTCGCATTTCAAGTCATCAGATTTCATTTGTTGTCAAAAGTATGTTTAACTGAGGTATAACTGAAATGGAAAAGTAGATAAATTATTTTATTTTTGTACACCATTAACAATGGTCACAGTACTTTACTTGAAGATAGCTAGTATGAAATTGATAATCTAGGAATTTTCATATTTTCTCAGCTTTTGTGAAGAATACATTCATAGGCACCACAAATCTGGGTGGTGGGGTGTATTGAATTGCTTAATAGCCATAGCTTTTCTTCCTACATCAAAATTGCTGCACTGTTTCTTTCATACTTCTGCAGCTGTGCCTCCTGGTGAAAGTGATATACAAATATTGCAAATATTAAATGAAAATATTGGCAATGGACCATGCAGTTCTTATAACCAATTCAATACTGCATAATGATGAAGCTAGAAACTTCATGAATCTGTTCTTCTTGAAACTGACAATTTGAAAAACTGTTGCTGCAACCAACTTCATCCCCAGTAATTAGAACAATGAGTGAGCTGCCTTCCTTCACCTGATGTAGGAGGTACTTTTGAATGTATCCATTGCAGAAGCTGTCAGTAAAAGCTTCAGTTCAACTACAATGCATTCCTTCCTTTTTATAAGTGGAAACTGCAATAAAATCTTAGCTAAGCTAGAGTTTTCATTGTTTGATACCTCAAACCTCCTGTAATAGAGGCCCATAGGATATAAGCAAATAGCCCTTTAAGGACATCAAGTGTTCAGCTATATGGCTTCTGAATGTGCATGACTTTTTACTTTTTCTTTTTAAGTCTTTATGGATACATTCAGGCCAGTAAAGCCAAATTGCACTAGCTGTGGCCTGAATGTACATAATACAGTTCCATTTATTGGCTACTTAGTTGTGAGTCAGGAAAGATAACACCAACCAATGTGATAGTTTCATTACAGTTACAGGGTTACTTGTTTGGCTTATTCATCTAGGAATTTAGGGACACAGAGTGGGGCAGGCACTCCATCAACTTTCCAGTGCTGTACTAAAGCCACTAACCAATATGTGGGGAAAGATCATGCAACTTATATTAAAGAATGACAACTACAGTTAACAATGTTAAGTACACATGTATATATTATGAATTCCTACTTATTCCCCAATATCCTTTCTTGTTTTCTTATTTATAAAGCTCTAAATGAGATATGTGGGAACCACACCCTCTTTCTTAGGCAATAGATGCTGTTGCATAATCATTTTGGGTTACCCTCAAAAAATATATAAGAAGTAACAGAATGGAAATCATACAATTAAAGAAATATATAATAACATCAATAAAAAGTATTCCAGAAATGCATATTAAGGCTGTAATGAGGCTTAGGGCACTAGAATGTTAGAAATGTGTCAAATGCTGCACTGCTAGCACATGCCTACCTGTAACTAAAATAAATAATAACATCAATAATATGTATTCCAGAAACGCAGATTAGTTCTTCTAGGAGGATTGGGCACACAGTATTGCAATGCATATGTGACAACATATCTCTTATCACACCTGTGTATATCAGGTCATATGGGTTTAAGTATATGTTATCATATAAAACATTACTGTAATTTAAGAAGTATTGAATAAAAATATTACTTTTCTATTTTTCTCTTTGAAATAAAAACATTTGAACTGAAATATTTATGATTTTTTTTCGTTTTGTTTTTTATTCCTTCATGCAGATCATTCCCCCCCACACACCTGACCTGGGACTGCTTAACAAAGTAAGAGTGGAGATTCCAGCTTTCTGAGCCCCCTGCTTCAGAGAAGCCTGGAAAATTGGCAGCCTGAGCTCTAGGATCTGATGGATGCTGAAGCACAGAGAGATATGGCGAGGCAGTGAAACTTGTATCTAAGTGCAAGGCTCAGTCTAGACAGAAAGTTCCAACCACTGAGCCACCAGACGCCTCAACCACCATAACGTCAGCCCCCCCCCCCCTAGGATCATTAAGATGCAAAACAATGTCATGCTCTCTGGACTGGTGCAGAAATGGCAGATGTGGTCTCTCTATACCACCTTTAGGTCTATCCACCTTCTGTTTGTCTGTATTCCCTTCTAGCTGTCTACCCTGCATAGTGTTCCAGCCTGCCCTGTTTGTCTTTTATACTTATCAATACCCTCATCTCTTTTCTACCCCTCTCTGTCCTACTGTAACTGCTCTTTACCCTTCCACAGCTTCTGTTTTATATATATATATATATATATATATATATATATATATATGTCTATCTATATATACATTTGGAAAAGAAGGGAGTATATCCTCACAAATTATATATATATATATATATATATATATATATATATATATATATATATATATGTATATGTATATGGATCCCTATCAGATGATAGAAACTTCATTTGACTGAATCCCATTTAACTGAGACCATAAGACTGAAATTTCAAAATACTGAAAAATCACTTGACTGAAACCCATAACACTAAAATCTTGCAATGCTAAATTTCAACATACTGAATTGTAAAGTGGACGATAAAAAACAAGAATATGTGGGGGGCTATGCCCCCCACACCCTCCCTAACTATATATACTAACTCCAGGATCACACTACAGTGGGAAAAGGTATATGTCCTTTTCCTCACTGCAGTGCGATCCTGGGGTTAGTATATATAGAGTGGTGTGGGGGGCACATCCCCCCACAATGGGGGTGTGGGGGCATAGCCCCCACCTATGTTGGTTTTATATCGTCCACTTTACAATTCAGTATGTTGAAATTTAGCATTGTAAGATTTCAGTATTATGGGTTTCAGTCAAGTGATTTTTCAGTATTTTGAAATTTCAGTCTTATGGTATAAGTCAAATGAGTTCAGTCATATGAAATTTCTGTCATCTGATAGGGATCTACACACACACACACACACACACACTGATATATATATATATATATATATATATATATATATATATATATATATATATATATATTGGGTCCATACTGAACCTTTGAAATTCACTAAATCTTTATTTCATTGTAGCTCAAATGATTGGAAAAAAAACAGTTTGTGTGAGGGGCAATTATATATGCTAACTCCGAGATATTGCACAACATTGGGGAATAAAGAAAACTTCCATACCTCACTGTTACTGATCTCATACCAAACACAAAAAGCCACCCTCAACCCAAATCTCAGACACCCAAGTGCAAACAAACACATATGCATACATTCAAACACACACACACACACACACACACACACACACACACACACACACACACACACACACACACACACACACACACACACACACACACACATGCACACACACACACATTGTTTAATTTTAATGGATTCTGCATACATTGGCCAAATCAGTTTGAGGAAATGCAAAATTACTAAAATAGGTAAAAACTGTACAGATGAACATTATGAGAGACGAATCTCTCTAACTTCATAAACCTGGTCAAGTCACCAAGCAATACCCAAGGCAAATCCAAATACAATCTCTCCTTCACTGTCTCTCTCTCTCTCCGGCTCCACTCTATCCCTCCCTCCCATAAATCCCTCTTCTTTTTCTCTCCATCTACCTTCCCAGCTCCTTTTTTTCTTTCCCTCTTTATCATCCCTATTCCTACCAACTGCCTACTCATCTAGCAATGTACCTTTTACTTTTGATTTCCCAGTAATATTGTGTTTTTCTGCTTATAAAAAATGTCCAGTCATGTCCTTATCACAATGCACCTATGCCTTGTATTTATACTGTAATATTGTACTTCTCCACTTTATAAAGCTTGTAAATTTCAATCTATAACTGGAGCTTTTCTCCCCAGGCCTCCACTGTAAATGGGTTCTTTCTGATCCAGTCAGACCTTCCCGGTAAGCAAATGTCAATTAAATAAATAAATAAATAAAATTTTCCTGAATGAGAGATTTAGACAACATTTTGCATTTAGTGACTTCCAGAATGGTAGACATATTTTCTAATCCTGAAATTGTGGACCATATCTGCTTCATGATTTGAACAAAACTTAAAAAAAAAATTCACCCAGCTCATGGAAAAACATAAGGAAGTCACCTTGGAATGTATCACATTATAAAGAACCTTGAATTAGATAAAGGATAATTTAAGAAAAGAATTTTCAGGAATGAATTTTCTGTATATTCTCCCAATTAATATGGAAACTACTTTCTTCAGTGTAGGCATCCTAGAGTGAAGTATGATCAAACCCTGCTTCTAACAATAAACTAATACAAATTCTATAAAGATTAGACAATGAGTGAGGGTTACGTAAAGAACTCCAAACAGAAATCCATGCATATTTTTAATAAGAGTAGAATAATTTAAAAATAGTTTGTCCGGCTTTTATCAAGTGTTCATTAAAGACTGGCTTTAGGTGTGAATAGAGATCTCCTGACATAAGAAATACATTTAGATGTACCTCGTTGTAAAGGCAGTAACTGCATAGCGGTTTAGACTGATAACACAACCCTCTAGAATTTATCTCAGAAATGTGGCATGTGTTATTGTTGTTTTGAATGTTATTTTATTTTTATAGGTACTCTGATTTTGTTCTGTGTATGCTCATATGTACTCAACCATTATAACTATATGTTATAAGTATTGCAAATTACACCATTAATCTTAAAAGTTATTGCTGACATAATTTTCCCAATATTATTGACCACTATATAATCTCAATCAGATCTCTCCTCTTCTTTAGCCAGTCTTTGAGAACTTGGTATTTTGTTGTAGTACAGCAAATGCCTCATGCTTACGGAAAACATGTTATGTCTAAGCAGTAGTGACTTAATCTGTGAATGGTGTTAAGTATTTATTGAATATAGGTATGACACCCTGACCTCAGACCTTCAGTCGGTAAGCATTATGCTTAGTGTTAGCACTTACTACCACCATTACCCCTCTGAGATCATTAAGAGACCACTCCCTAAATGTCCATGCACTTCTTCAGGCACTACACACACCTCTAAGTGTCACCAGGTGGATTACTCTAAGCCCATAAGGCATACAAAGTCTGTATCCACTAATGATAAGGTTTTGGTAAAAGATGACTCTATTGTTAAGCACATTGAAAACCCTTACCTTGCTGAAAAAGAAGACGGTGAGGTTCAGCTGTCTTTCAGGTGCCAGGATCTTGGAAATAATGAGGCATCTCACATCCAGCCATTCTGATAAATATAATTACAACCTGGTGATGGTTTATGTGGTGGTGAATAACTCTGCTTCGAGGGGATCAAAAGGACAAAGTGGAACTTACTGTCTATGTGTCTACAGCAGGAAAGCCAGTGATTTTGAGTGGAATTTTGCTATCAATCAGAATGATGCTGATCTTCAAAGACAAAATAATTGGCTTTAATAATTGGCTGTTTAGCTGGGGTCATTCTATGGGTGTCCAATATGTGTCAACACAGGAAGAGATTGCCAGAGATGGCCTTCACCTGTTTGATGAGGGCTTTCATATTCTGGCTCAAGCCTTTTTGATCCCCCATAAAACTCCTTTTAGGAAATGCCCAACTCCTGATATTCCAGCCTGGTGGATTGTAATTAAAAAATCACTAAGGCATTAACAATGGCTAAATCTGAGGCTCTCCTGCAGCTCAAACACATTCATATAGGTATAATTACTGGCACATGATATTTGTATAAAGAAAGCATCCCTCTAAGTCTGGGTTTAGTGTCTGTCATGTTTTCACACCTTTTGGAAACAGCAGTGGAAAAATAATTGTCAGGGACGCTATTGTCTTTCAACAGATTGCTCATAACCCTAAATTCAAACTATTAAAAGTTCAGTTAACACAGCAGAATGTTAATTATCAGGTCATAGCTAGTTATAAATCATCTTCCACATCCTCCTCTGACTATTAATGATTATCTTAGCATCTTAACCACAATTTCCATAAAATCAAATCATTTTATTTTGAGTTTAACTATCCATCAATTAACTGGCAGACGTATACCGCCAGTGACAAGAACTTGTAGTGCTTCCTTGATTTTTGCAGGTTATACTTCTGTTAAGCAAACAGTAAGCCTTTTCTCTAGCATCCTAATAACATTGTACTCACAAACATAATCCGTTCATACAGTCCTCATTGTTCTGCATCTTCTCTTGTTAAATTGGACCATAAACAAGCAACTTTCTATTTTAAAACCAGTGGTGTGTCTCTGGAAATACCTCTGTATTCAGGGATTTCTCTAAGACAAACTTGCTACAATTCCAAAATGTCCTTAAGGAAATGTAGATTCAATCCTTTATCACCAATCCAATGGTTAATGCAGATTCTTATTTTTCTGTTTGCAACTCAAACCTAAATTGTGATCTTGCCAAGTCAGTCTCTATCCACATTAAACATATGGAAATATTTAACAACTAAAGCTTACAGTTAAATACTCATATCAATAAAATGTACATTAAGTGAAAAAAACTACTTCTGTATCTAACATAGCACATTCTACACAGCTAAATGGAAAACTGAAGCAAGTTAATGAAGTAGGATTTAAGTAGTAATTTAAAGTTAATCTTTAGTAAGATTAAAGTTTATTACAAAATTAAATAACTACTGCTTCACAAGGTAACAATTAATAATTTCTCAACTGTGGCAGAAAGTTAAGAACTAACACAGGAGAGGAGACCTTATGAAAAATAATAATGTCAGTTCTGACCCAAGGAATATAGTTAATATCTTACAATCCTGATACATGGAAAACAGCCATTGTAATGTCTTTAAATAAAGGTGGCTCAACACTAGTGAAATTGTCTGGCAATTACAGACCCATTGATAGAGCCAGTGTTAGTTCAACTAGTACTCTTGGTAATCCCAAGATTGACAAGGAGGAAAGCAGGTTTTAGTACTTAATAAATAAGCACCTATCCAGGCATGTCTAAGGGTCAGCTCCCGGTAATTTCTCCTGTCTACCTGATGAATCTGGGCATCTTGGGGCAATGCAGCAATTGCCTCATGTACACAGACTACCCTCTCCTCCTACCACCCAACACTACAACCTGTGAGAGATGCACTTATATAGCCAAACTGGAAGCAAAGCTCTCTTCACCCAAGACTGGACTGGACAGTCAAGAGGAGAAGGTAAACACTTGCACCACACCACACTCATCACATAGTCCCTCAAAACCTACATCACCAAAACACACACATAGAAACACAAAACACACACCTACATTCACAGAGGCTCTCAATGAAAACCTGCACAAGCATCAGGAACCTCCAAAGCAGAAACGCAAACAAACCCCACCAGCAACACAACCCAAATGGCACATAGCCCACAAACTCAGTGTGCCACTCAACCACAGCCCATAAGGTATAACAACGTACCCAACACTCTAGTCATAGGTGACTCTATAGTCAGGCACACTGATGTTCCACTCACCAGGCTAAACAAGGAGAAAGTTACTGTCAGCTGCCTGTCAGGTGCCAGGATCCGCCACATAACGCATGCACTCAGGTCACTCCATAACAAGTACAAATATGATACTGTCATTATCCATGTTGGTGTGAATGACCTGAGACATACCTCCCAGGACTACATGAAAATAGACATGGAGGAGCTCTCTGATCTTGTAGCCCAGGCAGGTATGACCCTAGCCCTGAGTAGCATCCTGCCATCACCCAGAATGATACCACAGTACAAGGACAAAATGATTGACTTCAACAATTGGCTAAGCTTCTGGTGTCATTCTAAGGGGATCCAGTATTTGTCTGCCTGGGACAACATGATCGACAGACCGTGATGCTTTGCCAGAGATGGCCTGCACTTGTCGCCCTTGGGATTTCGGATACTGGCTAAGGCTCTTGCCACCCCTATAGTGCCTTTTCTAGGCAAGGTTCAAATGACAAATGCATCACCATAACAGTTACAAGCAAGCAAAATCTGTGGGTAATGTTACTCAATGCTAGAAGTCTAAAGCTCAAAATGCACTCACTCGAGGCACTCCTTAAAATGGAGAACATCGACATCTGTGCAGTGACAGAGACCTGGTTCAAAGCTCCAGAGAGCACCCCTGCATTACCAGGCTATAATTCATACCACACCTTTCGGCCACCTAACCTGGAACAAAGCACTAAAGGTGGAGGCATGTCTATATTCATTAAGGATATCCACACCTCCAGGCTAGTTGCACAGCATAATGCATCCGAGATTATCCAAGTGCAACTAACTCTGGGCAAGACCACAATCCAAATTGTAGTTTTCTATAGACTCCCCACCATGCCCCAGGATTCCCACTCCTCATTGCTTGATACACTGGAGAGTATTAGGGTACAACCCAACACCCTAATAATGGGCAATTTCAACTATCCCACCATTAACTGGGAAAACTACTCATGTACCAACTCTTTTGCTCAACGTTTTCTAGAATTCATAAATTCCAACGCCTTGGATCAACTTATTCACACCCCCACCAGGGGCAGCAATACCCTAGACCTGGTCATTACCAACATGGGCAACTTTTGTTCCACACCAGAGGTCAATTCCTCGTTCATCAGATCCAACCACAAGCTAATCACCCTAGACATCCACATCCTGCCCCCACCCCCAATTAGGGAAACCACCGTAAAAAACTTCTCCAAAGCCAACTTCACACTTCTTAAGACAGAAGTGGCAAACTTCATGACACTCATGCAGACAGACAATAGAGGTACAACTGCTAAATCCTACACAAATGCACTTTATAAGCACTTACATGAGTGCATGGATCATGCTATCCCTAATAGAACCAAGATGCTATCCTCCAAAAAAAGGAAGCCAATCTGGTGGTCCTCTGTCATAAACAAACTCTACAAGAGAAAAAAGAAACTGTTGCAAAAAAGAGTCAAATCCCATGACTGGAGGAACTCCCTGGTCAACCTCAGTAAGAAGCTGAGATCCCTAAGAAAATCCTCCAAAGCTAGTTACGAAAACAAAATTGCCACTGACTCTAAAGACAACCACAAAGCATTCTATAGCTATGTCAAGAATCTCAATGGCAAAACTCAGATCTGCCTGAGTTACAGCACAATGGCACTAAATATACAGAACCAACTGATATTGCCAACATCCTGGCAGATAGGTTCAGTTCTAACTTTACCCCCCTCTCACCCCCTAGAGGGCCCATCTCTATACCAGAAGAATGCAAAGTTCCTGTAATCATGGCTGCACAGGTAAAAAACATACTCTCCAAAGCCAAGAACACAGCATCCATGGGACCTGACAATATCCCAGGCTGCGTTCTACATGAACTATGGAATGAACTGGCACCCTACCTAAGTACCATGTTCAATCATAGCCTCACCTCAGGCTTTGTGCCCACTGAATGGCACACCACAATGGTTATCCCACTCCACAAAGGGGGAGCCATGATGGACCCCGGAAACTACCACCCCATTAGCCTGACAAGCCTGGTCTGCAAGGCCAATATAATGTATCATCATGGAACTCATAAAAAAAGACAGTGGTAATCTTCAAACTCTGGACCCTACTCAGTTCGGATTTGTAAAAGGTAGATCATGTCTCTTAAACCTGATTGACTTTTTTGAAGCAGTTACCAAAGCCATAGATGAGGGTAAAGTGGTTCACAAGTTTATCTAGAGCTTGCCAAGGCTTTTGACTCCATCCCCCACTCTAGAATTATAGATAAGCTCACTAAACTAGGTATAAATCCCTATGTCACAAGATGGGTTGCCAACTGGCTCATGGACAGAACCCACACTGTGAAAGTAGCAGACTCCAAATCCGACTTCAGACCAGTGACAAGTGGAGTACCACAGGGTTCAGTCATGGGTCCTCTCCTGTTTGGTATCTACTTCTCTGAAGTATAGGCTATCAAAGTTTGCAGATGACTGCAAACTAGGAACCATAATCGAAACTCCTAACAATGTGGACATACTACAAAAGGGCCTCACTGAGACAGATACCTGGTGTCAAAGCCATGGCCTGAAGCTCAATGCCAAAAAGTGTATTGTCATCCCCTTTGGTAAAAACTCTATACCCATGAACTACCACATAGATGGTAGTCTACTTAACACCGAAAATGTGATGAGACCTTGGGACACAGGTGGACAGTAGTCTCTCCTTTGATAATCACATCGCCACAGTGGTCAGGAAATCCTTCTACGTGGCTCACCTCATCACAAAAGGTTTCTCATCCAGAAAAAAAGAGGTCATTGTTCCCCTCTACTCATCACTCATTAGACCCATTATAGAGTACAATGCCTCTTTTGGTATATACCTCACAAGACATCTACAACAACTGGAAAGGCCACAGAAATACCTCACAAAGAGGATTACTGGCCTCAAACAGATGCCCTACGCAGACCGTCTCAAAAAACTCCAGCTTTACTCTATCACATATCGCCTACTCAGAGACGATCTCTGCCTAACATACAAAGCTATGTCAAACCCAGAGCTGTTGGACATGCTCCACTTAAAGAAATCCCAATCCCTGCAAGCTACACACTCTAGGGACCTAAACCTTGTCACCACAATAAACTGAACATGCTGGAGGGATAGATTCCTGTCCCAGAGACTTCCCATACTCTGGAACAGACTACCTATCTATGTCAAACAGAGCTCCTCATTAGCACTCTTCAAGAAAAATCTTGATGATTGGATGGGAAATAGGAAATTCACCCCAGGGATCACTTCTGTGGCTGTGCTCAACAGGGGCACAGGATAATAATTTTCTTGGGTGACGAAAGCCAGGGTACATTTTTGGCTAGGCTTATATAGGCCCTAGGGCCAATAGCCTAGTACCTACCTATGAACCTATGAACCTATAAGGTCACACAGACAAACCAATTAGTAAAACTAAATAAAAAAAGGCTAGCCAAGCAGACATTCCTCTTTGTGATTCCTTAAAACCTCTTGCATTAGAGGTAATATGGGATATATTCAAATGACCTCTTAAGGACATCAGGTGTTTCAGCTATATTGCAGTTCTGAATGTCCATGACTTTTTTCCCTTTTTTAATTCTGTTATTGACAATTTCAGGACAATAAAGCCAAACTCCACTAGCTGTGGACATGCATGTCTCGGCCTTCTTATGGCCTCATCAGCATAGCATAAGTGGAATGTTTGGCTAACCAAAAAACAACAGTTAATATCTATTTACTTGCAGCCGACAGAGGTCATTTATTTTTATTTTACATTTGTTGACCGGGATAGTCCGACTGGATGCATGTCCATTTTCAGTGGAGGCCCGGGGAGAAAAGCTCCAAGGGTAAGCAGATACTGCATTACATAATACCAGCATTACATATTACAAACAGACTATTTAGAGAGATTACATAAGTAAGCAAGTTAAACAAGTTCCACAGGTTAGAGTTAATCCTGAGCGCAAGTCAGGATTAAATTAAATTACACAGTAAACTGGTTAACAGATTTTTACACATTCTAGAGAGAGTTAGCCAGGCTTGATACATTGACATAGCCAGTTAAGTGACAGATGTTGTTTGAGTCTAGTTTTAAATTGACCTAAGGTGGAAAGTCAGGTAATATCAGCTGGAAGAGAGTTCCAGGATCTACTTACAGAGTTTGCAAAGAGAGAGTCACCGGCTGTGTTATTAATTTTGCTAGTCTGAATTAATAGTTTGTTAGAGGATCAAAGCGGTCTAGGATTGTTATAGGGGGTGATAATATTTTTAAGTGCAGGAGTATTGTCTGGAGTATAGAGGATTTTATAGGCCATAATCAGTTGGTTACACTGGATTAGGCTGGGTAGTTCAAGCCACCCAAGCAGATTTAGATTGATGCAATGATGTGTCCTAAAAGGCTGCCCAGTGGCAAACCTAGCAATGTGGTTGTAGCAAATTGAGAGTTTGTTAAGGACAGTCTTGTTTAAATTCGAGAGTAGAGGGGATGCATACAGAAGGGTTGAAAGAAGGTGAGAGCGAGCTATGGCAATTTTAGCTGGAGGGGTTAGAAAGGCTTTTATTCTATAAAGTGACCCTAGTTTTTTATTGATGGTTTTGATAGTTTGGTTAACATGTAGGTCGAATTTTAGATTATTGTCTATGATGACACCTAATAGTTTTGTAGAGGGGTCAGGGGAGATTATTGTGCCATCATCTGAATTTATGGTAAAGGTGAAAGCGGTAGATCTACGTGTTGGTGAAAATAACAGCATTTTAGTTTTTTTGGGATTTAGGATAAGACAATGTTCAGAAAGCCAGTTCTATTGTATTAAAGGTGGTCTGGGTAGCTGACTATAACTCTATTGGAGATGTGGCTGAGCATCAGCATATTGGATACAGCTGACTTTTGAGATGACAGTATAAAGGTCATTAATGAAGATGGAGAACAGCAAGGGCCCTAGTATAGAGCCTTGTGGTACTCCAAGGGTGTTAGGTAGAAGGTTAGAGAGTTTGTTCTGCCAGAGGACAGCTTGCTGTCGACCATTCAGGTAGCATTGAAACCATTGAAGGGCACTAGTATTTAGACAGAATGTTTGCAGGGTGTGGATTAAAAGTTGGTGATCAACCATATTGAATGCCTTGGAAAGATTCAAGAAGAGGGCTGAGGATATATAATTATTGTTGCGATTATGGTTTATGGTGTTGGTAAAGGCTAGGAGGGCTGAAGTAGTGCTGTGATGAGGACGGAAGCCATGCTGAGTTTCTGCCATAAGGTGATTTTGGATTAGGTGGTGCATGAGTTGTCTATGAATACATTTTTCCATAATCTTTGCAAGTGGAGAGAGTATAGCTATTGGCCTATAATTGGAGGATTCTGTAGAGCTGCCTCGTTTGTAAAGTGGGATTACATAGGATATTTTCCAGATGGTGGGAATTTTAGCTTCTACTATGGTTCGATTTATTAGTATTGAGATGGGGTAAGCAATAGCATCAGCTGATTTTTGTAGGTACTTGGCAGGGAGTTGATCAGCAGAAAGTGTAGTGGGTTTTAATTTTTTGATCAAGGTGCGGATAAGTGAATTGGTGACTGGTTGGAAGCTGAATGCGAGTAGGTTTCTAGGGGTGCTACTTTCAGGACCAGGGGAGCTAGGAGGTAGTTGGCTAGCTAGGGCTTGAATTGTCTCAGTAAAGAATTGGTTAAAACTGTCAGAAACATCTTCAGGGGTTTTATCAATAGTAGCAGCAGGGATTGGGGTTGAAGTTTGTCCAGGATGTAGTAGATTATTTAAACCTGCCCAAAACTTCTGAGGGCTATTTTGATTTATTGTCTGCAAATTACAGTAGCATTGTTTTGTCTTGTAAAATTGATTTTTTTTTGGTTTTGTTCCTGGATTGCCTGTATTTAATGTGATCTTGGGGGTCTTTAGAAGAACGCCATAAAGCCCATGCTTTGTTTCTAAGGGTAAATTTGAGTTTAGACTCTTTAGAAAGCCATGGCGCAGTTTTTGCCTTGGTTCTCTTTGAACGAACAGGTGCATGCTAATCAAGGATCTCAAGGAATTTGTTGTTAAAGTATGTTACTGCTTCCTCTAAGGGGAGGTGTTTTAGAATAGACCAATTACATGAGTTTAGTTCTTGTTGGAACTTGGCAGGGTCAAAGTTTTTTATTGTTTCTAACCTTTTTGAGTAAGGGTTGTTGGGAATTAATGGCTTTGTGCTTAATTACATATGTGAAAAGGTGATCGCTTAGGCCATCAAGGAGGGTGCCAAAGGTGTACAGCTGGGGGTGACTATTTGTGAGTACCCAGTCAAGTATGCTTTCTTTATGGTTGGGTTTACCTATCCTGGTAGGGGTGGATATAATTTGTGTAAATGCATGCAGGTTAATATGGGTGGTTGGGGATTCTGAGGAACAGGTGCCCCAGTCTATGTTAAAGTCTCCAAGCAGTAGGGTTTCTTGGGGGTAATGACATGATAGCCAGTGCAGGATATCTTCAAGTGTAGATATATTATCACCTGGGGGAATGTACATATAGATGATATTAATGCATTTATTTTTATTAAGTTGCAATTTGGTGGCAAGAATCTCCGAGTTATTAATCTGAGGTGGATGTATTACATCTATGGTGACATTCAACTCAGATTTATAGAGTACAGCTACCCCACCCCCCTTCCTCGAAGCACGATCCAGCCTGTGTATGTTGTACCCAGGTGGTAACACTTCATTGTCTTAAGTGTTAGGTTTTAACCAGGTTTCAGATAAATAGAGAATCTCAGGGGAGTGGACATCCAGAAGTGCATGCAATTCATATACCTTGTTATTAATGCTTCTAATATTGAGATGACAGGCTAGGAGAGAGTTAGTTGGCCTATTAATTGCAGGTTTGTAGCTTAGATTGCAAGTAGAGGGGGTATGTGTATCTGAAGTGGGTGGGCCAGGGCTGGGGTGAATATCACCACCAAGTATTTGGTTGAGTCTGTACTTGGTGATGAACTTCAGGAATTTGATTATTAGTTTGTAGTAGTATTTGGATCTAGAGCTAATGTGCCTGGGGTTGAGATGTTGATACACTGAACAAGATGTTGGATAGGATCTGGTACTTTAAGTATGATTGAAGGTGGGAGGATTTACAGCTGGGGTGATAGTATGGTCTGTTGGGACCTGAAATTCTGTGAGAAACTGGTTTTCATACAAGGTAAGGAGGTATGGTGCGAACAAGAGGGGTAGTAAAGAGGAGTAGATCATTATCTGTGATTCAGATAGTGAGTTAAGGAAATGTTTTACCTGGTGATGCAACACCAGAAGATAGAGTGGTGAGGTAAAGGTACTGGAAGGGGGATGGAAGACTGCCAGATGAAAATTAATAGGTGCTATTAAAATGTAGGTAGAAGGATGGGGGTGGGAGGAATTATCCCAGATGAAAGTAGATATGATCTAGAAAGTGGGGGAGTGGCTATAGTACTATAGATTTAGAAGTACTGGGGGCGGGAGGGAATTGGGAGCAGGGAGGGGAGCGAAGAGAGCCCGAGCGTGGCGAACGAAGGCTATTGCAGTATACAAGGTTTCCTAAGGTGTTCTAAAGCTATAAGGTAAGTATTATAGCTCTTAATGTAAGAGTCAGTTTACTTAAGTTACAGGGGAAGGAGGCAAACACTCAAGTAGAAAAAAAGAGCCCTATGGCTGACCAAAATGGTGACCTGCTTAATTACACAGCACTGTAAGTGAAAGCTTAACAAATGATTTTTGTGTGCAACCCACTCTGCTTAAATTCTGAGAGAAACTGATTGCAGTCCTGTAGACACTGTTTTGTAGGGAACTGTAGAGTTCAATCTGCTTAAATGCTGAGAGAAACTGATTGCAGTCCTGTAGACACCGTTTTGTAGGGAACTATAGAGTTCAATCTGCTTAAATGCTGAGAGAAACTGATTGCAGTCCTGTAGACACCGTTTTGTAGGGAACTGTAGAGTTCAATCTGCTTAAATGCTGAGAGAAACTGATTGCAGTCCTGTAGACACCGTTTTGTAGGGAACTATAGAGTTCAATCTGCTTAAATGCTGAGAGAAACTGATTGCAGTCCTGTAGGCACCGTTTTGTAGGGAGCTGTAGAGTTCAATCTGCTTAAATGCTGAGAGAAACTGATTGCAGTTCTGTAGACACCGTTTTGTAGGGAACTGTAGAGTTCAATCTGCTTAAATGCTGAGAGAAACTGATTGCAGTCCTGTAGACACCGTTTTGTAGGAAACTGTAGAGTTCAATCTGAGTCACACCAGGTCAGCCAAGGAGGGAAGAGAAATGGAAATCCTAAGCACCTAGATTTGAAAATGATATGGGCCCTAGGAGTTTGCTATTGTGTAAGCTTTAAGATGAAACCTTTTAAAACCTTGTAGATAGCATGGTTTTAGAAATATTGATGCAAACATGAACAAGCCATATTTGACACCTAGAGGTGTCAGTAAGAGTTAACTGTAGATACACCTGGAGGCATCACTCAGATATAATGACTGCCATTAGAGTATTCTAGCCCAGTCTACAAATTCTTCTGTGGTTCTGCAGTATCGCTCATGCCCCATATCACTTTGCATGGGGACAGCCACCCCTATTCACCACCCTGCTATGCTACTGCCCATTATTCTTATCATTTTATATATAAAGCTATAGAATGTACCGTCTCTGTCCCTAAACTTCCTAACCCTGTGCCCAGGTTCCTATCACGAAATCGAATGTTCTGAATGCCGAATACCAGAAGGCCAAACTTGGTAGTTCGAAAGTTGAGAATGTTGAAGCAGCGGAAACCCAAATTCTTTCCCAGGGAAAGAATTCAGTTGGCCGTCTCTGCGTCTTTGGCATTTTCGGACCGGGTCAAGGTAAGTGTACGAAGGGGTAGTGACGGATTTTAGGGTTAGGACGCAGGTCAGGTAAGTGTGCAATAGTGACGGACTTTAGGGTTAGGGCGCAGGTCAGGTAAGTGTGCGGTAGTGACGGACTTTAGGGTTAGGGCGCAGGTCAGGTAAGTGTGCGGTAGTGACGGACTTTAGGGTTAGGGCTGGGTTAAAGATAGTGCATCGATAGTGGTGTATGTTAGGTTTAATGTAGGTTTTGAAGGTGTTTGGTGTGATTGTGTTATTTGTGTGTTTTTTGGAAAACCAAATTTTTTCCCTGGGAAAAAATTTGCTGTTTTGAAGTGTCGATGTTATCCGAATTCGATCTTCCAAATTCAAACTTATGGTGTTCGACATTTTGGAAGTTTGATTTCATGATATAGACCCCATGCTCCCAAATCAATTTAGTTTTGTCAAAGCCTGATCCCTTCCCCTCAACCTAGTTAACCTCTTTTTAAAGTCATTGAAGTAGTAGGCAATGGCCATACTGTACACACAGCAACACTTAGACTTGGCTAAAGCCAATGATATCACTTCTCATTCAAATACTACAAATATGTTAAACTAAATATAAATTCATATGCTGTGCATTGGATAGCAAACTGGTAGACTGATACAGTCCATGCAGTAAAAGTTGAAGGTACTTCCTCTTTATTTAACATGTTACCAGTTGAGTCCTACAGGGTTATGTGTTGGGCCATCTACCATCTACTATTCAGCATTTATTTCTGTGATCTTCAGCCAAGTACCCTTTATCTATGGCAATCTAGCATTGCAGACAACTAAAAACGATGTATTATCATTTAAACATCCACTAATTCTGATTTACTAAATTAAATCTAATTCACCACAAATCCATAGCAGTTGCAGAATGTAGGCTTAATGAATCCACACAGGTTAAAAACAATAACTGTCTTAGCTCTTTCACCCTTCACAGCATCTAGGGCATCATCAGATGCTGTAAAGGGTGAAAGCACTAAGTCAGTTATTGTTTTTAACCTGTGTGGATTCATTAAACCTACATTCCATGACTGCTACAAGTTTGTAGTAAATTGGATTTAATTTAGTTTATTTTGTGCCATTTAATTTGGTATTCCTACTACTTCTGATTTACTCCAGATTGGATTAGGATATGCTGGGTGCAAGGATAATGTCCTCAAATAAAATATATAAAAATAGCATTGTCCAATTGGGTAAACAAAACATCATTAAACTAAAAAACATTAACAATCAATCCATTTCTGCCCAGTCAAATTTTATAAGGTAACCTGATGAATTGTGGTAACCATCCAAAGTGTTTAATAGACAAGTATATTACCAGGCTTTTATTCATGTCAAACATACATGCCTCATGCACAGCTGGGATCATGTACAGTCCACTTATTGCATGTCTTTGAGATGTGCAAGGAAATTGAAATATCAGGAAAAATTCATGCAAACAGAGGGAAGACATGCAGAATCTATATAATATACATATTCAAACTCTAAATGGTTTCTTGATTTAGAATGAATTTAATAATATAGGCTCTAGCAGTTAAGACACTGGGTTCAGAAATGCCCTCTGTGTCATGGTTGGTATGTCTGTGTAATGAGTATTCTGCATGCATGATGTGTGCAGTGTGCCTGCAGGGTATGTGCACTGAGTGCGCTTGAGCCATAGACACAATGAGCACAAGTGGTGTAAGATTAATAATCTAGCAGCTGCCATTATATGCTAATGGTGGTATTATGAAAAGGTAGTGAACAACAGTTTTAAAATGAAGGATGTGGTGGATACAGATAATTGTAGGCAATATGGCAGAGCAATTCAAAAACATCTCCCTCTCTCTCTCACTATATATATATATATATATATATATATATATATATATATATATATATATATATATATATGTATATATATATAGATATATATTCCATAACTGCATGTCCTAGCTCCACAGGTACTAACCTCCATAAAATGCTGGAGTTACAGGAGGGGAATAATGGAACCATGCTTGGAACAGCTGCAGTATTTACAAACATGGCAAAGCAAAAGACTGGACTAGTCACCAGTAGTCATTGTGTTGTGAGTTATCACCCCCCAGAGGCACCGTGTCTTCTGTCCATGCTTACCATTTCAAGCCCTTCAAAACACCAACACTGAGGACTGCTACTGTGTGGACAGAGTCATCATGCAGAAGCTAGTTAAGAAGTGTTGTACTCATTTGAAGATCTGTGGGAGCCACAGAATATCTATCCTGTAGATACCTATTTATGTGTGGCTTTGAAAAACTAGCTATAGTGATCTTTCCATAACTAGAGGAGGGACACAATTGTGGTATCCCAGGCATCTTCTTCAGGGATACTCCACTTTTTCCTCACTGTCATGCTACAACATGTTGGGGGAGCATATGAGGTTACTTCATACCACAGAAAAGAGAGGGGCAACACAATTTAGGACTTTTATGACATAGTGCATTTCTTTGAGGTACTGGGAGCCATATACTGTACCTATGTTGAAATAAAGGCCCAACCTTACAATCTGGGAAGAAGTTACATTAAATGTAAAGGTTACCACTCCATCAGCTATCAGATAATCTTTAGTGCACATGGTATAATCTGCAATGTGTCTGAAGTCCACCTAGGCAGCACCCAAAAGTCCCTCATATTGTATACATTTGACCTATAGCAATGGTTTATGATGGACAGTTTCCCATTGAGGCATCTTAATCTTATTGGTAATATCAGATATGCCTTAGAGCCATGGATGATGACACTCAGTAGAAATCTACCAACCATGGCAGATGTTTGCTACAACAATGCTGTGTTGCAAACCTGGGTCATAATTGAACATATGTTTAGCCTGCATACAGCCCTCTTTCACTGCATAGTATGTATCTGGTGTTACACTGCGATATGACCTCCTGCACATGTACCACAATATTCTCTGCATGTTACATAACATTATATTGAGGAATTAGTTGCAGCAGGGAATAGGCATGCAGGATGAGCATATCTCACTACACCAGACAGTAGAAGATGATCACAATGAAGAGAAAGAAGAGGACAATATCAGATGAAGGTGGACACAGTGTGCCATGGACATGGATAAGAGGCAGTGGCTGAATCAACAATATGGGCTAGTTTAAAGCATATACAGAACTTTAAAAGTGATCCATGCAAGCCTACAACCAGACTATACTCATCAGTGCATAGACTGGCCACACTGTACTTTAGACACAGGTTACCAAGTAACAAAAAGTAATAAAGGGCAAAGGGCAGGGTATAGTTATCATCATTCACAGAGGTGGGGGAGAGGCACATTGTGCAGCGTCTAACATAGAAAAATGTGTGTGTGTGTGTGTGTGTGTGTGTGTGTGTGTGTGTGTGTGTGTGTGTGTGTGTGTGTGTGTGTGTGTGTGTGTTTGTGATGTCCTAACTGATATCCTCTTTGTGCTGTGAGTGAGTGCTGGTGGCCAAAGGTAAATTGGATTGGGACGGGGTACAATTACCATTTCTGAGCATGTGTTTGGAAATGGGTATTGGAGATTTATGTTTGTATGCCTGCTGGGACACAGCCTGAGCAGAATTTACATTATTTTAATGAATTTGTACTGACAGGTCCAGGGCTCCCACTAGTGAAGTATGTGTGTGTGCATCTGCTGCATGCATCCCTTTATGTCTCCTGGGAGGCATTATCAAGCCATTTTCTAGAGAAAGGCATGCTGTATGAATGAAAACAATGTCCCTTACTAGATGAACTACATGCTCTCTCTGCCCATATCTCATATCTCATCCTATTCAGCTACATACTGGATGGTGGTGGGGGAGTGGTGGGACTCTGTGTCTGACCTGGGCCTCCCCTGCTTACAGTAGTCCTCAATACTGACTGCAGAGTTAGAGTGACCACATGTTTTGTGCCTGACATGCATCCTGTGAACATAGTGGGATATATGTCATCCCAGCTACCTACAGAACATGTCCAGTAGATCATATGTATGCCATGTGCAGTACCCCAGGTCATCTCATACACCCTGTAAATCATGTTCCTTCTTATCAAAAATTAAGGCATTTGTAGCTTGAGACACTATGATGGTCTTGACATTTGTTAGGCATGAGTATTAAGACAGTTAGCTTGGGGCCTAGTAACCATGGTGTCTACAGCCAGTAGCACATATGTCACCCTGTCCTCCCTGTGCTCAGTGAAGCTGATGGTAACCAAAATAAACTTTGACACTGGTGGTGCCATCCATTCCTGACTAAACTTGTATGCAGCTCCCTGGTCCTTCAATGTCTACCTATGTCTTTGGGAAAGGTTCCACAGGCACAGAAGCCATGGCCACTGACTGGGGTGTTAATCTAGATTCCACATTTCCCATATACAGCACAGACAGCATGCTCCCTGGCCATGCCAAATTTGCTGTGTCCCCATTGTCAAAGTCAGAGTTGTCTCCAACATGAGGCAGTGGTTTATCCATGGTGTAAGAACTGCATCATATGTCACCTATCAAGATACCAAATGAAAAGACCCACAATAAGTAACTCCTGTTACTAGTACATTAATCCCAATGAATGAATGTTAAATACTGTGTATAGTGGTACAACATTATAAGATAGAGCATACCTTGCACAGCTACCAGCTAGTATGAAGCCTTGATGTTCCTACACAAAATGTATGCAACATTTAGTGATTTGTAGTACATTACATGTTTACATAGTAATGTAAGACATTAGAAATACATACAGGAGCATCTCCAGTGGAAATTCACAGAGCCCACTGTAGTTCTGCATCAGTATCCAGTACCTCAGTCTTGCCTAGGAGTGTCTCTGATCCCGCACACAGAGAAGTGAGTGAGACTTCCATGTAAAATAATAATGGTTGAACCAATTGTCCACCTCCTGTCTTTGATTTGTAGTACATTACATGTTTACATAGTAATGTAAGACATTAGAAATACATACAGGAGCATCTCCAGTGGAAATTCACAGAGCCCACTGTAGTTCTGCATCAGTATCCAGTACCTCAGTCTTGCCTAGGAGCGTCTCTGATCCTGCACACAGAGAAGTGAGTGAGACTTCCATGTAACATAATAATGGTTGGACCAATTGTCCACCTCCTGTCTTTCTTTGCTCCTCTGCCAGGGATGTTGTATATTCTTTAGCAGCATGAATCATGTTGGTGGCATGTCATGTGACCTGTTGGTAGTCTCTGCCCTGGACCCAGCAGAATTTTCATCATTAATCATGTCCTGCAGGAATGTTATTAATAGGGCAGGTTAGACTAATCATACCCAAATATCTGCTGACCTTGTAGATGAAGGGCCTGCAGCAACATTACATTTTCTGCAAGGATGGCCCTCTTGCCATAGAAGGAAATTGTACCCTACAAAAACAACAAAACCTATAAAACAGGAAAGAGCCATAAAGATGACAGAGTGGACTACTGAGGATAACAAGGAAATTATATATTGTTACTATTATGCAAGAAGCCCAGAACTTCCAGATAGAAGATGTTCAGAAAGATTAAGAGAGAAATTAGAGGAAAAAACATACTTGCACAAGAAAAACTATCAAAATGTTTAAATAAAAATGTATGTTCATTAATACAACAGATCCATGAAAAAACATTACACAGATAAAGAAACTTTGGACCATCTGGTAAAAGAAATGACAGAGAAAGTGTGAGAATATAAAAAACAACCCCCCCCCCAAGATTTTTAAACGGTATAAAAAAGGAACATGGACATGAGAAAAAAAAAGAGATCTGTTTATTATGAAATATATATATATATATATATATATATATATATATATATATATATATATATGTGTGTGTGTGTGTGTGTAAAATATAAAGCCAAATAAATTAATGCAAAACAAGCAACTCTTAAGATATTTGATGAGAAATATAGACAAAGGCACCCAAATATGGAAAATTGCATAATACAAAAAACAAAGAAAAAAAAATAAGAATGTAGAACAGAGGATTAGGTTAGGTAGAATTTAAACAAACCAAAACTGAAATCATGAATTACCCGTGCAGTGAAGACTTTAGTTTAGAAAATCCAATAGAGGCAATGTTAAAGCATGATGAAACAATGACTCCCTGAATTAAGGAGCAGCAAGTGAATGGGGAGGCATCTAAAGAAGAAATATGGACTTGAGAAAGAAAAAGAGATTGGTATGGTGCAATATTTATGCAAAGGAGAAGCAAAACTAATCAATATAAAAATGTAACACCAAAGATATTTGAAGAGAAATACAGGTAAAGCCAGCTGAATATGGTAAAATTCACAATACAAAAAAATAAGAAAGCAAAGGATGAAGGTAAAAAATATGACTAGCAATGGAGAAGTTAAAGAAATAGAAGATGGAGTTATGGGTTATCTGAGAAGTAAAGAATTTAGTATAGAAAACTCAACTCAGATAATGTCGCAGCATGATGGAACAACGAGTCCCCAAATTATAGAGAAACAGGTGGAGCAGGAGGTATATAAAGGCTTGCCACATGATAATGCTCTGGAGCCTTATATACATATTTACATATTTATAGTTGTATCCAATATTTAAAGTAATTTTCATTTTCAAGCTTATACACATCAAACTAATGTACAAACATAATTTTTTTTGTTTCAAACCCCACTCCTTTTTCCAAAATCATAATCTAATCTACTTTAATATTAATGACAATATTCGGTTTCCATTGAACATAATTTCATTTATTCTTTCATTTCATATCGCCTGTGCTATATAAAACACTTTTTATCAATATCTATTTTTACTTATATTCTTGTAATAACCATATTCAATCATATCCATATTCATACTGTCATTATACTTAAAATTCCTCCAAAATTCTGTTCATAATCTATACCATTATTTTTTTTAATTCTCTCATATTTTAGGAAGTTGTTTCTTCTTCTTCACCACAATACAAACATTCTTTCACTTTTCTTTTTGTAAGGCAGATTTGCTTTCACTGGCAATTTTTTATTCCTAAACTCCATAAAAATACTGACATTCAACATAATAACTACATCATTTATTGCTTTTTTGAACTGCTCCAATTCTTTTCTTCTAGGATATTCACTCATAGATTAAAGCAATAATATAATTAAATAATGCTTTTTTACCATATTTTTGTATTTTCTTCCACTTCATCAGTCTTTATTTTCTACATATTTATCTTTTGCTGATAATTATCTATTTCTACATTATGACTTTTGTTTACTTTTTTGTTGATTACCATAATTCCTCATACTTATATTTAAACATTCTTGTTACTAAATTTCCATCTTTTTCATGTAATCATTTCAAAACTTTTTATAAGTTTAGTGATGCAGCATACACTAATGGATTAAGCAATCCTAATCCTACTTCTTCCTTATTTGTGTACAATACACCTCTTTTAACAGGGTTTAATCTCAATCCCCTTATAAAAGAGAAAATTATTTTTAACAAAAATTGCTTATGCATTCTAGGAATCATATTGGACTTGATAAATATGCTGTCTTGCCTATGAATACTGAATTACCCAGACTTACTTTTTTCTTATAAGCTAGTCTATATGTTTTCCATAACACACATTTATTTTTCAACTCCTTTAATATTATATCCCATCCCTTTCTGTTACTTTATCAAAATGTATTCCTAAAACCGATATTTATTTCATAGATAATTGTATTCCAGCTATTTTAATCGTATCTCCCATTCCTTTACATTTCTCTTTATTTAAGGTCATACCTATTTCCTTCAAACAATCACCAGATAAATTATAACTTCTCCCATCCATCTACTGTTTTCAGTAATATAATTATATCATTTGTGTAGGATATCATAACTGGAATTTTAACTTTCTTATGAATTGTGTGCTTAGCATTCTTCATTTTTTAAATCTGTATTACTATTATATTCATAACTAAAGCAAATAGAATACTACCCATAGGATGTCATTGTCTTATACCAATATTTTTATCTATTTCTTTACTTAACCAACTATTTACTGAAATGTTTACCTTATTATCATTATATGCTGCTATAAGCAATTGTTTTATTTTTTTGCTGCTATTATACATATCTGTTATATCCCACAACATATGTTGTATCAAGTCAAATTGTTTACTGATATCACCAGTCATGGGTTTTACGTCTTCTTTTTTACTTACAAAACCATCAACTATTTTTCTCACTATCATTAGTAACTCTTGTCATCCTTTCCCTTTCGTACCACATAGTCTTTTTTCCATTACATATTGCATCTTATATTTAAATCTTTTCTGTATTACTTTCATAATTAACTTATAATATGTATTGTTTAGCATTATTGGTTTCCAATTTTATAGTTCTTCCTTTCCTTCCTTTTTCCATATGAATTTTAGTATTCCACTAGTCAATTCTTTTCTAATTTAATCTTTCATTTAACCATTCATTAAACACACATAATAAGCAATTTTTTTGCTAATCTTCTAAGTTTTTATACATTTGGGTTCCAATTCGATCTGTACCAATGACAGATTCTACATTTACCTGCTTGAAAAGTTTATCTAATTCATATAATGTAATTTCCTTTTTCAAATTCTCTGTTAATTTGTTCAGAAAATCTTTTTACTTCCAATATCCTACTGTTTTTTCTTTTTTTTTCACTAAGCATTTCTTCTACAGAGCTTATAACAGTATTCATGCTTTGTTTACTTTATTCGTTCCTCTGTTTTTCTTTCACTTTTCTCATCATACTTTCCTTCTTCACTGTTTTACTTAAATATGGTGATACATCTTCAGTTATCCTTAAAATATATTCAATTTTATAGTAATTTGATTTTTTTCTTGATTTCTCTTATATATGTATTTTTCCTTTCATAATATTCTCTATTATTATTCTCTAAATTCTCCATCACATCATAAATATTATAACATATTCCTGTTTTTCCTTTCTTACTTTTTCCCCAGTGTAAATATCTGTCTTTATATTTTCTTTAAAGGATAATCCACCATTCAGACCACCTATTGCAAAATGCTGTCATGTAGTATGATCCTTCGACAACTGAATAATTACCTCCTTTTCTTTTTCATTCCAGTCCTTTCTGTTTATTCTTTTTAGCCTTTTTCCTGTTTTTATATATTCTTTGTTGTGGGTTATTTCTATCCATATTGCTAAGTGGTCTGAAAAGCCTGTTGTTATAGTTTCTTCTTCCATCATAGATATACCTTGTGAGACTATAAAGCAATCAATTTCAGTTTTTAAAATGCTAGTTCTATGTGTGTACAGTTTTCTGTTCTATATAACCAGTTTTCCATATTTCATTACTTCAAATATGTTTTACATATATTTCCTCTTTTCATGTTGTTTCCCTTTTTAATCACAGTTAAAATCTCCTGTAATTATAATATGCATATTTACAGTAACATAATGTAATTTTTTGAAATAAGTCCTCCCTTTCTTTACACATCACATTAGTATAAATAGGTATAATTCTATAAACCTTATCTTGACACCTTAAATCTACAATTGTTAGTCTTCCTAGCATACCTCTCAACTATACAGATTTTTTACAGAATGTTCAGATTTTTGTCTCATATTTTTGGTCTGTTTTTCATAAAGCTGTGGTTTTCTGGTAAATTAGTGGCAAATCATTAAAGATTGAAATTAGAAAATAATGACAGACATTTGAGTTTCAAACTTCATAGCCTTCGGAAGATTCATGTGAAAGCAAAAATTGTTCTATCAACTTTCTAAGTTTGTAAGAGCAATATTTAAAAATTGTCCCTATTTTTGGGCCTTTGTCACACTTTTATATATGGATTTGTCCAGATTTCTTGCTCTAAGAGGTTGAGAGATATGTCCCCTACTGTTATTAATCTAACATCTAATATCTTTATTAATTTCCTACATAATATTGCTAGTCTTTTTTAAAACAGCTTTATTGAGATAAATATTGTCAAATAAACATAAACTAGAGATATGTGCATTTTGTAAAACGAGTGACATAACAAAATGAGAAAATTAAACAAAGATTTTAAACTATATACAATGACATTCTCCCCAAGAATCAAATATTAATAAACAACTGTGTCAAAATAAGAAGATTAGAAAATAATTTGCATTACTTGTTCAATAAATCATATACTTTTTTCCACATATTAGATGAATTAGTATTTCTAGAAGATCTTGCAGTATTGGTCAATATTTCTAAGTTACAGACTTCAAGAAGTACATTTTTGAATTCAATTATTGAGGGTGAAGTATGAGACTTCCAATTTCTTGTAATGATTTTTCTGGCAATGCATAGAATTGGCCAAATCAGAGGATGATTAGATTCTCTGATACAATTAGGAACAGGTGTGTTAAATATAACTAGTGATTTAGAAAGATAAAAATTATCTGTAAAAATATCTTGCAAAAAAGAATTAATATCTGTCCAAAATGTATTTAATTCTATACAATCAAGCATCATGTGTACCCAGTCTGCATTAACAACTTTGTTACATCTCCAACAATTGGTATCTTTTTTATTAAATGTACTTAAAGAAAAGGGGTAATAAAAAAACTATGCAAATACCTCCATGTAAATATTTCCCAATTAAGTGATGAAGTGGTTGCACTTGACTGTAAGATATTTATGTTGTCAGAATCTGTAGGGGGATAATTATTAATTAAAGTAAAATAGTTCCAATAACTTTCTGAAAGGTCATCTAAATAAAATCTGATTGCTTTATATAAATGAGATAAATATTTTAGATGTTGAATTATGTTGTAAAGCTATTATCATAAATTGAAATAATTTAGGCATTTTATTTTTGTTGTTAAAGACATAGAATCCATTGTATTTAGAACATATTTCCTAGCTTCCTGTAAATCTAACCAAGAGAAAGAATCATATTCATATTGATTTTTTAATATGTTCATATTTTTCAGATCATTCTCAGTCATCAATTGAAACCAAAATATTAGGTTTTTCTCTTGAAAAGAAAGCATTTTATTATAATCAGATGAAAAGATGACACATTGTGTGAAAGCTATAGGAAAAAGAATATATATCCACTCTTTATAAATATTGAATTTATAAATATAATTTCTAAAGGATTTCAGAAGAACTATATAATTGGAGTTAAATTTTTGAGAGGAGTAAGATAAGAAATATTCTTTTAGAACCCAAATAAAGGAGTTACTTAGTATAGATAACTTCTGAAGTTTGTTGTTATTTATAGAATTACTAATTAAGATTTCTAGGGTATTTTTCCAGTTTGATGTATAATTGTTATCTATAAGTTAATAAATGGTTTTGGCCATTGAGGAAACAGAATAGATTTCCAAATTAGGTATTGCTATACCAACTTTTTCCCAGTTTTTCATATGATTAGATAGAGCTATCCTGGATTTAATCGGGGGCCATAAACATTTGTGTATCAAGGAATTATTTTTTTTTAATAATCTGATTAGGAGGAAATAATGAGATGGATTGTATAATATATAAATTTTTAAGTAATAAAAGCATATTTACTATTAAACGTTTTTCATCCATGGAGAAATACATTTTATTCCATTTTTAATAAGATTTTCTATTGCCAATAAACTCTTATTATAGTTTATTTTAATGATATATTTTATGTTTTTTGTAATTATAATACCTAAATAAAGTAATTCATCAGATTTTGCCACATATTTACTATAAGCCACTTGTATTTCAAATTTTTTATGACCTATTAGTAAGATTTGAGTTTTATCATCGTTGAATAATAAACCAGATTTCTTTTGAAAGAGTTCAATATTACTAAAGAGAGCACGAATAGCTGAATCATTATCACCAAGGGCAATAAGAATGCCATCTGTGAACATTTGTATTTAGGAAGATTTATTGGAATTTAATTTAAATCCTTGAATAGTTTCATTATCTGTTATCAAATTGGCCCATGGTTCCACAATAAGGATAAATTAATAAGGGAGATAAGGGGCAACCCTGCTTTGTTCCTTTAATAATAGGGATTTTTTGGGAAATATTAGTACCTATTTTAATATATGATTGGCTATGCTGATATAATTGAGTCATTAAATTTATAAAGCTCTTTGAAAAGTGTAATTCTTCCAGTAATATAAATAAATAGTTCCAATTAACAAAATCAAATGCATAATTTATATCTAAATTAATTAGTTTTAAATTATTATTTAAATATTTGACTGATTCTGTTAGTGTTAATGTTATTTTAATGTTATCATAAGTATTTCTATTAACTATGAATCCCATTTGGTCATCTTCAACTAAGATTGTTACAATTGTCTTTAGTTTATCTGCAAATATTGACATAAGCATTTTATAATCAATATTTAGCAAAGAAATAGGTCTATAGGATGAACACTTAACTGGATCTCTGTTAGGTTTAAGAATAGGAGAGATAAAAGTATATGTCCAAGAGGAGGGAATTAACTTATTATTTTGGGATAAATTATATACTTTATAAAGTAATTTTATAGCATCAGTTGGTAAAATGTTATATACTTCTGGGATGATTCCATAATTCCCTGGGGTTTTATTTAATTTTTAATCTGGGTTTGAATGCCTTTAAAGGAAATAGTTTTAATTATAGAATTAGCTTGTTCATTTGTTAGTCTTTTTTAGTAAATCTATTAATACATTTTTTAATTTCTTGATTAGAATCTATTATTTTTGATTGTTGATTAATATTAATAAAAAATTCTCTGAATTCAGCTAAAATGTTTTGTATGACTGAAACCATCTTTTTCTTTCTAGGGGAAAAAGTTTCATTTATATGATTCATTTTATTTAATCATTTGGTTTTGTTAGATAAATAAATTTAATGATTTGGGATTTGTGGAAAATTAAAAATATATATATATTTCTCTAATATAATGTTTTTATGGTTTAGTATTTCAATATATTTATTATTCAAATAATTTATTTCATTTTTCTTATCTTTATTATTTAGATCTGACTCTTGATTATGTTTCAATGAATCTAATTTAAGTTGAATCTCTAATAACTGTTGATCACAATGTTTCCTTTTTATATGATACCAGTTAATAATTCTCCCATATAAAAAAGCTTTTAGGGCATCCCACACAAAATTTTCTGAGGAGTTATTATTGTTATTGAGTTCTATAAAATTTTGTGTCTTCAAAGTTAAGAATTCTTCAAAATCTTTCAGTTTTGTGATATAAGCAGGTATTCTTCTTATCTGTGTATTGTAATTTGAATTAACTGAAATTTCAAATATTATTGAATTATGGTCTGATATTGGGCAAGAAATAATTTTGGTGTTGACCAGAAAGTCTAATGAGTCATTAGAAAAGAAGACTATATCTTTTTTGAATAGGTGTTATGTCTATGAGAGAAAAAAGTATAGTTTAAAGAATCAGAATCTGCAAAGGAGTAAATATCTTTCAGATGATATGATTCTAGAAAATATTTTAATGATTTGGCTGAAGCTGTAATCCATCTTTTAGTTAAAGAAGTTGATTCTTTATTATCGAAAATGCAACTAAAATCCCCCGCTATTATTAAGGACCCCTTGGAATGTTGTACTGTGCGATCCAGATGTTGTTTTACTGTATTGATACCTATTCCTGGTATCCAATATAAATTCTCTAAAGTATACATTTTCTTATTATATTCAACCATAACAAGACAAAACATTCCTTTATTATCTTTATATGTATTGGTAATCTTTGGGCAAGGTAAAGTATTTTTCCACATAATTGCTACCCCTCTTTTCTTCTGAAGATGTTCTGAACTAATTAATGCTGAATAAGATTTAGCATCTAATCTAAACATATCTTCTGATTTCAAATGAGTTGCTTGTAAGAAAATGAATTTGGATTTGTATAGTTTAAGATATTTGAATACCCCCCCCCCCCTCTTATTTGAGTTATTTAATCTATTAACATTAATAGAAATACTCTTTAATGAAGTCATAAGAAGTAAAATTTGTGAAAAGAGTATATTTTAAACAAAAACATATCAAATAGTTAAATATTAAGGGAATCTGAAGAAAAAGTTTAGATTGATTACATAGGAATAGATATGAAAAATATGAGTGTATTACTATAGTATTACTTTGTGTTGTGAAGAATGTAAAAAAAACTGTAACACACTTTTATAACATAAACTAATAACATCAAAACCTCCCATAGCCTTTCTGGAGTATAATACTCCTAATTCAAGTGACATATAATCACTCAGATTAACCTCTCATCAAGTAACAACCTCTGATCAGCATCTATCTAAGAGAAAATTTCCCAATCATGGTAAATCAGTCTTAGCTTCTATAGAAAATCAAAATATCTAATAATTTTAAATTAATAACAAAAACATTATGCAAAAGGCAAATATGATACAGTATTTAAAGAGAATAATTTTGTAGCATAGTATTATTAATTAATTCCTATTAACATAAATTGATCCTCCTGTTTCAATAACCTTTAAATAATTAAGATTGATATATGTATAAAATCTTATGTAGTTGCTATTTATCCATGGAAAAACGGCATTGACTAACCTAGAAGTGAATTTAAGTTCTATTAGTCTTACTATGAATCTAGATATTGAAGACAAATAACCATAACATATAGCTGATATGATTGCAAATAACAAAAATAGTAAAGAAATCTTTAAATAATATATTTTCATATATAAGTAAGGAATTGATACATTATATATAACTAAATCATAAAAACAAGTAAATTAATATTCTAAAACTCTCATATTTTCTTAATATGGTATTCTAAAGAAATAAAAGAAGTTATAATTAATGATCTACTAGTGAAGGTATGAATTATTCTCATTTGTAATAACTTAAACAAATTTATTTACTTTAATTGTAGTTATGCATTAATAAAGATTTTGTAATAATAAGTGAGGTGTTAATAAAAAATATTTCTAATTGATTACTCAAAATATGAGGAATAAATTAGTTTTCTTCAATAACATAAATATTTTATTGACAGTGTTGCTTAGACCATTTCAAACCACTAATTCAATGTGCTTATTCTTTTCTTTATTTATTTTAGTCACAGCATATTGTCTAGATTTTGAATTTATAATCATCATCATTCTATTTAACTATGCTCATCCAGACCCTAGTAATGTTATCAAACCTATTAAGTTGCTGTGAGAAAGTATTATTTTGCTGCTTATTAAAATAATTAAAATAATTAAACAGACAATTAAATATGTATGCAAACCAGTCACAATAATTGGCCCTTACTTATCATCGCACCCACAATTCCTACTTCAGAAGCATCTAATTTCAAATCCATTCATTTGTCAACAAAAAATACTGAAACTATCTAAGCAAGAGTTTGTCATTAAACTGATATTTTTCTGGAACCATGAGAATTTCTGCACATATTATATTTGTTATTGTCTTCAAAATAGTTGTGTGTTTTAATGTTAGTGTCTAATTACAAATTTTCCCACGAAAATGTCTTTCCATCACTAAAGCAAAAAACCTTAATCTGTACTACTTTGAGAATAAACAAATTGCACATATCTTCAGAGTAATAATGGCATGACCACTAAGCTGTATTTTTGCTGGGAATTATATTGAATGTGGCACAGAATTGCAGCTCCTGTTTATAATTACTTGCTCTTCACCTGTGTTTGCATATATAAAAACCACTTCAATATGCCTCCTAAAAACTGTGTCTTTTCAAATGAGCAAACTATAATATTATTTGTGACATTTTCAAAGTAAGAACTACCATCAACCTATGTAGAGAAGCCTGAATGATACTATACCTTTCTGGTACTCCTCCTTTAAACCCCCACCACTCAGCGGCTCTGTCTGTGTAAGCAATGAAATGTCTGCCAGATGTCAGGAGTCAAAACTGAGAGGCAGCACAAGAACTGAGAAAAGTGTCTGGACTTTTCCAGCTGAAAAGCACTGCAAACAGTTTGAAGCATACTATTATCTAGTCTGGTCATATTATGCACAAGTAGCAGAAAGCAGACCAACATGAAGCAGTAGGGGTCCAATGGAAAAGCACCACTTTTTCTGCCCAAATATTAAACAATCACAACCCTATGCACTTCAGTATGAAGGAACATCAATTTTCTTAAGAATTACTGACTTCAATAACTAATACCAGTATATAAAATAGGCTGATGATAGCTCTCCATCATTGAAAAGTCAGAAAGCAAGCCGCTTATGCAGTTACTTCCAAATGTGGTACTAATACACAAGTAATCAATAAGTTAATTATAGGTTATAATTATTAAACACATTTTTTTTGCATATAAGTAACTATATCGCATCACCCATTAATAGCAACAATATCTAATCTCCATTGCTTTTTTCTCTTTTCTTCTTCCCTTTAAAGCGTTCCAGTGTTCTGAAGCCTCTGACACTTTATTTTCGGTATAGGGATTTATGGTTTCCATGGCAACAATCTAGATGTATCTCAAGGAAGAATGTCCATATTAAGAGATTGATCGTGAAGTAGGTCTCGAGCTGAAGCTGAATAACTGTAGACTTTCAAATTTTCAGTGGGAAAAAATGAGTAGGAGACACTTTAATTTTAAAGCAACTCGAGCCACTGAAGTCATACACAGGTGGTGAAACAACGGTTTCTGAATGTACAGCAAACACAGAAACCACTGTGCAGCTCATAAACCATTCCAAACCACCTCCCCAAACCAGAGGTCAACACTATGAAACACAAACACCCCAGTTTCAACCATGGATAAACAGAGCAACAACAAAACACACCAGCAAAAGACATATATCAGCCAGAATTAAATAAAAAAAAAAGAAAAAGCAAACATTCAAAAAGGAGAGGGAAACAGCAGCAGCAACGTCAACCCCATATGACCAAACAACTCCTTACATTTCCAACAGCAACTTTTGAGCCCACCACATTTCTGGACATTACCAACAGTAACCGCATAACAAAAATTCAGTCCGGACATCATCTTTACCCACATATCATGTTTTATATTAGCTCCGAACACTGCCAACAACAACATTTATGTTAAAAATAGCTTCAGATGCCAATAAGAGAAAGCATATGCAAAAAATAACTTTATATATACACTAAAATCATGTCTATAGAAATGTCTGAAGACAATATAAACTGTCTCTATCAATACAATACTAAACTAAATATAAGCACCAAATCACTGAGACGTGTTATTAAAGAAGATATTTATATAAACAAAGTTGCAACCTATAGATACAACTGTACTTCAATACAAATGGAAACAAATAGACTACAATAATAACTCAATTTAAACAGTAACCCATACCTACCAAAAATAAGAAACAACTAAATATTTGCATAATAAGCATAAAAAAAAAACAGTAAAGGCTATCATCAAAAAGTATAATAAACAGTGGTAAAATCTTACCTGTTATTCCGGTTATCAATTTCTCTGACCTTATAGGTCATTAGTATGTTTAGAACAAACAAACTGGATTTCCATTGTGAATAGAGGCAAATAAGAGCAGATTTTTTATTTTCTTAGCTTCTTCTTATGCTCATGGGTTTTCCAAGTTTCATTTTCAGCTAATCTCTTTGCGTTAGCATTGGCCCAATCCATTTCTTCTATTTTGTCCAAAAGTTTGTTAGATTTAACAAAAATAAGATCACTGTCCAGATCTTCAAATAATTTAGATGTATTGTGTAGGAAACAACAGGTGAGATTTTATTTGATTTTTTTAAGTTCTCTTATCAAAGGTAGGAAAACTTTTCTTTTTGCAATTACCACAGAATAGTCATTATCAAAAAAATCAAAATTATCTTTTATTTTAATTCGAGATTTTGCCCATGCTGTCTTTAAGACAATTTCCTTATCATGTGAGGAAAGGAATTTTACAATCACGGATCTTGCAGAATTACTTTTTTTTATTTTTTGATGAAACCAAAGATCTGTTTGCTCTTTCAATACCATATGAAAGAGCCTCAGGTAATTCTAGTATTTCAGGTATCCATGTAGACAAGAACTTTTCCATACTATCTCCTTCTATTTTTTCTGGCAAACCAAAGATTCTAATATTATAAGACATGACCTTTTTTCTAGATTTTCTATTTTAGACAAAAGGTCAGTATTTTGCTTTAAAAGGAATTCAATATTATGCTCACCTTCCTGGAGCCTAGAATCCATATAATTTAGGGCTGTTTCCATACCTGAAATCTATTATTTCTGTTGTTTTAAAACTTCATGTATAATGTTCTTTGTTTAGTGCAGCTCTCCTTAAAACTATCCAATTTCAGGTCCATTTTATCTATTTTACTAGTTAGTTCTTGAATGTTAAGTAACAAAGATTGCAATTCCTTTTTGAAAGTTGTATCCTGGTGAGAAGATTTGTTGAATTGCATCTTGTTGACTGGAGTAGTTCAGAAGATCTCTGAAGTTTTTTGACAGGAAAAAATAAAATAATCAAAAAGATTTTTTATACTATCCTTGTATAAGGTATAAAGTATCCTTTTATAAAAAATCCAGATTTCTGATAGATAAAATTTAAAAATCCTGTCAGAGAAAATTGGAATAGACAAAGCTGAAGAGAAGTGCTGTTACTCTGAGTGCATCTTGGCCATGCCCCCCCCCAATATTGCTATTCTTGAACACTTTTTATTTTCAATATTCCATATTATTTCCCCATCCCATATATTTTGTATCTGGTGCTTTTCATTATAACTCACAAATGTTGTATCTTCTAAACTAATAGTGTTGACATCACATTTACTACACCATTCTAAATGGTCTATTCTTCTTTTTATTATCTTCATACTGTTAACATTAACTGAAAGAATTCCCAAGTTATTCCTTTCTCTGCTCCTTAGTTTAGAAGATATCATCTTTCTCCTATATTGCCTCCTTAAATTCCTATCTGTTAACCTCTCTTTTACTATTTTATCATTAGTGAGTTTTTCCTATTACTACTTTGTAACTTATGGCTTCTTCATCACTAGCTTCTGATTCTATCTTTAGCTCTTGTCTTTCATAATTTTTCATACTACCTTCCTTTTTCTTCTAAACTTCCATCTATTTCTATTTCTTCTTCATTTTCTCTTTGTTCTTTCTCATTACTGTGATTAACCATACTTTTTTCATTCTCCTTTCCTGTTTACAATTCATCCATAAATGTCATGTTTTTTAAATTGCATTTAGAACATTCACATTCACATTTCTTTGTTTCATAACCTGTTTACCACATATATAACAATTAAATGCCCTTCTTTTCCACTAAAGAAACATGTTTTGTTTATCCCCGGTATTTTATAACACCTTTGTTACCTTCAACATTATAACACTTGGAATGTGTATATTTGCTATGCCCATTTTTAAAATAACATTACAATCCAATCCCCCAGACCATAGACCTATATTGTCATAAACTTTTGAAATGTCTATTACATCTTTGCAAATATTTTTAAATGCTATTTAAATCTCTCTTTCAACCTTTGTTCAAAATTGCACATGTACTTTTTTTTTTTAGGTTCTCAAAACAATTATTTAATTACATATTCATTCCATGGATTGTTATCATTTATTATTATTTTGTCTTTTTTACATACTGGTATGAAATGTTTCCATACCTTGTACAGTTTCAAAATAAATATCACAAATTGTCTCTTTGTTAATCAAAACAGAAAGCTCTTACCAGTTGTATTTTCACTCCCAGGGGTAATATTAATCATCCCAGATCTTGTATTTGTTTAGTTCCTCACCATACATTTTCATTTTTGCATGTTCTCTTTTATCTTTTCCTTCTGCCCATCTTGTGTAGTTGCCACTGTTTCTGCAAATGTTCTCTCCATCTGAGCATTAACTTCTTCTGGTCTTTCTTCTATGTCTTCCTCCTGTATTTTATCCATAATGTCCCCCATAGCACCCATAGCACTTCATTCTCTGGCTCACTTTAGTTAATAAGATCTTTTAATAAATCATTCCACAACCCTTCCAATTGGAGGGTTGTTACTATGCATTCCTCTCTGCTTGACACAACTCATTTGCCAAAATGCTGCTGCTGAAAAAATAACTCCACACTTCTGCAGTTCCTATAACCTCTTTCCTAGAGCTGGTGTTCACCTCCACTCCCTGCACTAAGTCATCCATCTTGCACACCATCCTCCCAGCCCACACTGCTCTAGGAATGTGATGTGTGCATGTATTTGTGGCTAGCACGTCAGCAAATACGGAATATGATAAATCACAGGGAAAGTTCCCTGATGCCCTGGCCAAACATCCCCTAGTAGTATAAATCCATATCAGGTCTCCACTGAAAAGACACTACTAGGCTAATAGGACCAGTCCAGGCAACAAAAGATAAATAATTAAACAAATAAATAAATATTAATAACCATGAAAGAAATAGATTACTTAAAGTAAATGAGACCAAAATATCAGAAGCTTGCTAAAAAGTATGCAGAGAAATTCATGTGATATAACAGAAATAAATAGGCCATATTACTGAGCAGCTACATTAATAACAGATACAGTCTTACCAATAAAGGAAAGGAAAGGAAGATATAAAATGCCACCATGGAAGCATATGTTACAGTACAAAATAACTTCCATGAAACACAGTTCAACATAGAATAATAATCTTCTTTATTGCATAGAACTAGAAATCAAGGTACTGTCTCCCTGAGCTATCTGTAGAATAAAATCCATCTATCCATCCATCCTATTTTTGGTTAAATGCAACATTATTGTAACAATTAAAATATAGCCACTGACCAATTAAAACTAATGCTACAGCACTAATTTTGTTAACTAAATTTTGAAATTTCAAAAATGCACTTTCTACATTTACCATTTTGCCACTTTTATGTTGGCAGGAAATAAATCATCAGAAGCAGAATAAAACAAACATGAAGTCATTTTAAAATGAAAGCATATTTAAAATGCAAACACTAACATTAGTCTTTCATTTTAACTTCTCCCTTCACATTACCCCATCTGATATTATGAAACATCACTCAAGCTAAATATTTTTTTATGATCAGACAATGACTACAAGTATTCATAATGGCTAAGATTCTTTAATTTGCCATCAGACATTCTTCACATGCATTTTCTTTCTGTCTTTGGAATGCACAATGCTTATACATTCTTTTTGCAAATATGGTTTTATTAGCAATGAAAACATGTCTATGTTTTGTTGGATTAAAAGACAATTTTAGTATCTTTCAGTCACACAGTCTCCTTGAATAAATTGTCATGTAATCTACGCATATCTTGCAATACTGTGTTTTCTTTGTTTTCCTCACTATAAACTATTAACTATTGTAGTCAGTGGCAATGATTCACTTTTATCAGTACTTATACTTTGTAATTGATGCAATTAATTATTTATTATTGCCTAATAAGAAGATTATGATAGTAATTAGCATAAAAAATTAAAAATACCTTCTTCCCAAACAGAAAAAATATTTGTAATCCCTGTCCAATGAGAACTGTCAGCTTCTTTCGCATGAGACAGTTTGGCAAATTTCTGAATAATTTCAGAGTGACTATGAATGTCACCAGCATTATTAGGAATAAATGTGTAGCATTTCATTTTAATAAGTGCACAAGTACCCCCTTTAGAAGCAAGGGTAAAGTCAAAAGTCATTCTGTTCTACAGTACCGCACTGCACATGGCAGTCTATTCAAGAGTGATCAGCTTAATAGACTCAAAAGTTGCATTATTCAATATATATAAAAGCCTAGATAGCTACAGCATTTACTGAATGGATTTGATAAGCATGTAAAATTCATGTTCCAGGAATAACACCATCAACAAGATCCATGTGAGCTGGTCCTTTAAAAGCAGTCTATTAAACAGCATGATGATAAAACCAGGAACCACCTTTCTTCCCAGCTGGATTCAGAATGTCTTCGATGTCTCTTCTACAATGAGCATTACAAATTTTTCCATCTGGTAAATTGTCTGCATGTCATATAGTTGGAATAATGTGGCCTATATAGCAACAACCTGACCAGTCTGTTGGTAACTAGGGATATGCTAGTATGATAGTGTTCATGTAATGTTGCTAAGGTCTATATTAGAAGAGCAAAGTGACTTAAGAGCAAACCCTCTTTCATCGACACATAAAACCTGAAGTCTAAAAAGAGTGAAGTTACGGAACTGTTCCAACAAAAAAAGTATAAAGACAAAATAAAGTGGGGGGCTGTACCTCCCACACCCCTACTTAAATATACCAACTCTGAGATTGCACCACAGTAGAGAAAACAGCAAGGTCCCGAGAACAGCCCAGTGATTTTTTTCCCTGGGAAAATTCGCTGTTCCATAACTTCACTATTACGTGTCAACGGAAGAGCATTCACTCTTCTAATATAGACCCATGTTGCCACACCCAGACCTCCAGCCCTATCACAAATTTTCCAAGTCAAGTTGCAACTGCTGTTTCTGAAAAAAAGTGTGCCATTTTTCTTCTAACAAATATGTCCTTTAGCAGTCATTGACAACTGAAGTGGAACTACTTAAAAAGGGGTAAAGATATGATTAGCTTTTTGATTGTTGGTGAGAACAATAGTGCAAAATTCTATATGGACGTTTGTATCTGTTGGTGGTATTGGAATAAGTGGAATACTTCATCATGTGTAGTAAGTACATGCACACAGGCCCCACATCATTTTCATAGGTAGTCCAAAGTTGAATAAGGATTAGTGCTAATCCCTACAAATTGACATTATCTGAAGTTTACTTTCATTTTAAGACAGCAAAAAGGGTATCCTCATTTGCACAAATATTCGTTGAATAAAATCCTAAAGGTTCATTTGGAATGTCAACAAAAACACTGTCGGGGGGGCAATAAACAGTGCATCTTAACTTATATAACAAATCTCTACCTAAAATATATAAAGGGGCAGCATTCCCTACATTAAGTCATGCTACTCTTTCAGCAGACCAATTTGATCAGGGACAGATTTTGTCTCTAGGTAGTCTGTGGGTACTCCAAGTACCCCAACTCCTAGGATTTGTTTGGTGGAAAGTAGGAGATTTTCAGCACTTGCTGAAGTAATCATAGATCTAGTTGGTCTTCTGCCAAAAAGAAAAGGAAAAATTTATTTTGCAATGTAATATTAACACAAGTTCCTTCTCGTTCAACTGGTACCAAAGGAAATAGCTGTAGTTCTGGTTCATGGCTATTTTAATTAATTTGATGCCATGCTGGTGGCAGCTAAGAGGTATTCCACACAGATGGATGTCTTTCCACTTGCTGTGGCATTTTGACTTTTGTAAACTTGTTTGCTGCAGAAACAGTTGACATTCATTTCATCACTGTCCAGGCTAACCACAAGTGAAACAATTAGTTAAATGTGGTTTACCTTGCGGTGATTGTGCTGGACTAGGAGGGTAATGCTTTTGTTGTTATTGCCCTAGTGCTTGTGCCTGGAAGAATTGATTCCTTCTTCCACCATCTCATTAAGTCAGTATCAAGTTATTGGAGCTGAGCATCTACCAACTTTTTCGTTTGCTCTTTTTCCTCCCTGAGTAAATTATCTGCTACATATTTTGCTTGGTTAGCAATTTAATGAATGCTTAAACTTGGCCTGTTTAAATAAACCTTTTCTAGTTGCACAGGAATTGGTGTTAATAGGCTTTCTATGAAAGCACTTGAGAACCATCTGGCTGCCACTCCTTCCATAGGTTCTGGATTTGCAGAAACGTTTTTGAACACATCTACCATGCATTGTAAATATGTATCAATAGATTCATTTTCTTTCTGTAAAGTGCCCTTAAATTTTGCCCAATTAGGCACTGGGTGGCATGCTATTGTAATAGCTTTTAACAATTATTCCTAGCATCAAGAAATCCATCATCCATGTGCTTTGGGATATTATCATCTATATTTGATTTGATTCATATTTTTCTAAAACTGTCAAGGGGGTGTTGAGTCTTTAAAAACTGCTCTTAAGTTTTCATTGATTGGATTTTGCAACTGTATATCTTCTTACAATATTTTGACATATTTACCAGGGTATTTTCAAATTAGAGGGAGAGAATCTACAATAGTTTGAAAATACACTGCAGTTCACGGGCATACTAGCCTTATGGTTGGTTAGGCTTCACTATCTCAAGTTTCTGCAGGATTAGGTACATTTTTCAAGAAGTGCATTTGTATATTTGGTACATCAGTATCAGCAGAAGAATCAGAATGTGTTTCTTCCTCCTCTGTGTTTTGTTTAAAAACTGGAGTCCATCAATATGTTCTCTATCAGTAACCATTGCAGACTGTGTAATCTGTGGTGTGACTTTCTTTAAGGATTAGTTTTTGGTGGAGTGCTTTTATTAGAGAATCATTTTAGTTTTCCTACATGCTTTGTGCTAGTTCTGTCTTTGTGTTTGTAATATAATTGTTTCCCTTGACTGGCTACTCACATTAACATTTGATCTGACAGTACTGTGGCTGATAGGGTTTGTGCTGGCTGTATAAATCTAGAATTACAGACCAACCCTTTAGGATGGGAAGAAGCACCTGAAGGAACTTGTACTGTGTCTGGGTAGCAGGTGTTTCAGTGAGATGTGTCTCCACCTCCCCTCACTGAGGGGGAGAACTCATGGGTTCATAAGAAGCAGGCTGGTCATAAGGTAGAGGAGGGACAAAAGGAATCAGGCACCAGTTATAATCTGAATATTCTGGCTATGTAACTGATAACTTCTCCAATTGCCTTAAATAAATACATATTCCAGGAATGTGATATTCCATCTGCATATTTTTGTAATGAATTTACTATTCTATTAGCTGCCTGCAGCTATGACTTCAATCTAGTTGAATTATATTTTAAATGTCTAACAACAGATTTCTTTTCTGTATTTTGAGCTTCTTCTTGACAGCCATTAAAAGCTGATCAACAAAAGGCAGGTACCTTATTGCCTTTCTGCTTTAATTTATTTTTGAGATTTTCTAGAATTTTCTTTTCAAAAGTCCATTTTACCAAAACTTGTAAAGTGCTATCATTTTTCGTGAGGTCATACCATTTCGTCAAATAATCACAGCTATCTGTACCATACTTATTATATGTATGTCTGGTCAGAGTCCCATACTATGGTTCATTTCAAATACCTGCACTGATACCCATTGTGAACCAACTCTCACACCAAAGAGAGAGAAAGAGAGAGAGAGATGGGGCTATAACTAAAAATCAACTTTGATATTAGTAAGGAATCCCCTCTGTTCCTTTTTTTTTTCAAGTATAACCCAGACTTGTACATGAGAAGGATACCCCACCCTTCTGAAAATGATACTCTGCCCTTGATTGGAACCTAGATAGACACAATGAAAGAAACTTGCATTCATAGTTTAACTGGTCAATTTCCCAGAATCATACAATTTACCCGCTCACATACAATTGCATCTAATGTAGAGACTGTTAATAAATCTTACCTGTAGAGACAGTAAAATCTGCTGATGGTGAAATAAATAAAGTTACAAGTTGTGTCAATTGATACAACAAAAACTTGCCTGACAGAAAATCTGTCACAGTGGACACAATGACAATTTCTGGTGAAGCAGCACACAAACAGCTCAAAGAATCTGAGATCCAAGGCACAATACTTTTAAGGTACAAAATAACTTCCATGAAAACACAGTTCAATGGAGAATAATAATTTCCTTTATTGCAGACAACAACATGTACATTGGAAGACTAGGAAATCAATGTAATGTCTCAACAAGCTATTTAAACAATGAATATTATATACTATTTTTGATTAAATGCAACATTATTAGATCAATTAAATTACAGCCATTGACCAATTAAAATTGAACACTACAGCATTAATTTTGCTAACTAAGATCTCCTGACTCTCTGTGTCTGCCTTTCCATATTAGGCACAAGTTCCAAATTCCAAAAAAGAACATTCTACACTCAGCATGTTGGCACGTTTGTGTTGGCATGAAATAAATCATTACAAGCAGACTAAAACACATAGAAATCTATCTTGAAATGAAAATAATTTATAATACAAACACTGACATTTTTCTTTCATTTTAACTTCTCCTTTCACACAATGAATAGAGAAAACTGTAAAGCACTTATGTCAAAAGTACCAATATTAGAAGAATATAGAAGCGGGAATATATCACAAACACTTAGAAAGACAGACGTGGTAAAAGCAATGCACAATATCAAAACAGCCGAGCATTTATCAAACACTATTGCAAATAATAAACTAAAAATGTTAGCACAGACAGAAAAGCTTAGAAGATATATAGATAAATATAAAGGAAAAGTGCAAAATAAACCATTCATGATTAAAAAAAACCTTTATAAAGAACTGGGAAACAAATCAAAAGTAATAGAAACATTTGGAGAAATATTTCTGAAAATCATGTGGAACATAACAAAGATGTTGAATGGATACAAAAATTAAAAGAAACAGCAAGGAGCTCAAGGATAGAGGATATGAAATGGGATGAAATAGCAGTCAACAAATTGAAACAAAATTAAGTAAAACTCCTAAATGGAAAACCCCAGGTCCAGATGCAACACCTAACCTCTGGCTAAAAGTATTAACATATTTACACAAAGCTTAAGTCTTGAGTAAGCATTACTTATATGTGCATCCTAAGCAGTCACCAACCTGGTTAACAACAGGAAAAAGGATTCTCCTTAAGAGTAAACATGTAAGCCATCATAAAAACTATACACCAATAACTTGCCTTCCAACAATATGCAAGCTATATACTGGAATTGATGCAGAGTTTATAAGACATTTAGAAAAAAACTCAAATATGGCAATAGAGCAAAAGGTTAATAAAAGAAAATCATATGGAATGACAGATCATTTGTTGCTAAATAAAGCCATAATAGAGAATTGTAAAAATGGAAAGAACTGAATACGGCATGGATAGATTACAAAAAAGCATTTGACAGCATCCTACATTTGTGGATAAAGGAGTGCTTACAGACGTATCAGATAAACCGTACATTGATCAATTATGTTAATATGACCTTGAAACAATGAAAAACAACTTTGTAGTTAAGTTATAATAAAGGATAAATTATTATCACAGAGATAGAAAATTCAAAACGGGATATTCCAGTGTGATTCTATGTCTCCACTGTTGTTTTATCTTGTCCTTAACCCATTAATCTGATTAATTAACAGAGAATACTATGTTTACAATTTGGCTCCCAGAAAACAAGCTTGTTTTAAAACTTCTCATCTACTTTTTATAGATGAATTAAAAGTGCTCAGCTCTTCAGCTGAGGAGTTGAAAGCACAACTGCAAGTTTTTAAAACTTTCTCAGATGATGTAATAATGTCATTTGATCTTGATAAATGCACAAAAGCAATGTTTAAAGCAGGAATGTTGCTGTACCAAGAAAATATCAGTCTGGGACAGGAATGTGACATAAAGGAAGTTAAGCAGGAGGAAGTGTATAAATATACTCGAAAATTCAGTAAGGAATACTTCAGAAGACTAAAACTAATATTGAAAACAGTCTTGATATTTAGGAATAAAGTCCAAGATTTCAAACAATTTGCTCTTCCAGTTATATTTTACAGTTTTGGTGTGACTGACTGGCCCCAAAAGGCATTGGATCAATTTCACAGGAAAACAAGAAAAATGCTTCATGCTTTTTAAATGATAAAAAAATCAGTGTATACCCAGGTTATATGTTCCTCACTCTGAAGGAGGTATGGACTTCTTCAAAGTGGATTACATGAAAAGATCAGCAGTCATGAGACTACATAATATCTGCTGACCTCATCAGATGCAAACATAGTGAAACATTTCAAACATGAGAAGAGGAAGCCAAAGATGGCCTCTCTGCTTAGTTTAGCAGAAGTATTCCAATATCAAGCCAGGATGGAAATCAAACCAAAAGTAGACACAAATCAGATAGTAACTAAATGTGCCAAAAAAAGAAAATAAAAAAGAAAGAATATCAGGAGAGGGATCAAATGAGAAGGAAAGAAATCTGAAAGCTTAATAATGACAGTCCATGAGAGTGGGCTATGTACATGCTGGTTTACAAAGTCCATTGAACTTGTAGCAGAAAAAGACAAAAGTAGGGGTTCTGTGTAAAAAAAGTGGAAACAGTTGAGCATCTTTTGCTTGGTGTGATGCACTCATGACAGATGGCATGTACACTGAAAGGCACAATAAATGTGTAAAACTGCTGCAGTGGCAATTGTGCAAGCACTACAATATAGAAGTAGTGGAGAAACATTGGAAACGTGGACCACAAAGCATTATAGAGTATGATGAAGTGTACATCACATGGGATCATCCACTGCCAACAGTTCAAAAATAGATGTGAGGAAAAGAGATATAGTAATCCATGAAAAAAGTAGCATTGATCATTAAAATTGCTACACATGGTGGCTACATGTCTATCATACAGAGAGACACAGTCATAAAATATTAGGATTTGCAGGCAGAAAAGAGAACAATGTGGAAGAAAGATACCTAGACATTTCCAGTAACAGTAGGAGCAATGAGCCTATTAAAAAAGAATTTACAGTTGCACTTAGATATGCTACTAATACATATAACTCTGTATGAATTACAGAAGGAGGCAATTATGAGCACATTTCGGGTACTGAGAGGAGCACTCTTGGCTAACATCAAAGATTGAAACAATGCTAATTTCATGAAGTCTAATTATATCCTGACTTTGGAATGGGTCAAATCCTGTTATAGTATTAGAAACCCAAAAGACTTGGAGAAATTAACTGGTGACAACTTGCATTTCCTTAACTTTCATTTGCCAGGCATAAAACTTTGTGATGAAAAAATGCCTTATGTGAGGATAGTGATATCATTATATTAGAAACACAAAACCTTATACACTCTAGTGGCCTCTCTGGTGCCTCTGACTGCTAAGGCTTGTATGCATAGGTGGCTGTTCTAAGTACCTACATGGAGAGAGGCAATGGGTTTGTTTGTGTCTTTTGGCTTTTTCCCAGTTAGGGGTCGCCACATCAGAACTCCGGTCCGCTAATGATTGGTAGTGGATTTTTACGTACTGGGTTACCAGCCCTGATGCACAACCTTCAATGAAGGCACGCCCCATTCACGAATGTCTCCACACAGAAGACGCTGTAGCTGAGAATCAAATGGGATAACATCTTGCTATGAGGCGACAACGCTACCGCAGCACCACCACCGCAGTTTGAGAGAGGCAATGGGTAATGACCCATATAAAGGCAGATTGCTTGCACACACAATACAGGCACATCACCTAATGGTAGGCAGGTGAGTGCTTAAGCTGCATGTTGTACAAAGCAGCCATACAAACATATTCTGCATTTGTGTCTTACAGGATTGTCCCTGCCTGAAGTGGTGACATTATAGAGTTTATGTGAATATTACATAGCAATATGCAATGTAGTTAGCAACAAGCAGCCAAACTATGTGCGTGTGTATATATAGATGTCTATATCTATATATCTATACATACATATATATATATATATATATATATATATATATATATATATATATATATATATATATATATATATAGATATATACAGTGTGTATATATATATATATATATATATATATATATATATATATATATATATGTTTGGGTCCCCTTCACATGGTCGACATTTCATAAAGTCGAAGACCATATGGCTGAGACCATATGATCGACTTTCGAAATGTCGACCATGTGGAACGGTCATCTCCATACAGTGCGGAATGGAAAGATTTCCATCTTCCGCAATGTAGTGTGATCTTGGAGTTATTATATTTAAGTTCTGGGTGGTGTGGGGGGGGTAGAGCCCCCCACAGGTGGTGCAGGGAGATTGCCCCCCTTAGCAATGTGAAGGTAAGTGATTTTTGTGTGTTTTTTTTATCTTTTTTTTACATGGTCAACATTTCGAAAGTCAGTCATGTAGTGTCTGCCATATGGATGGTCTTCAACTTTATAAAATGTCGACCATGTAAAGTAGACCCATATATATATGTGTGTGTGTGTGTGTGTGTGTGTGTGTGTGTGTGTGTGTGTGTGTGTGTGTGTGTGTGTGTGTGTGTGCGTGTGTGTGTGTGTTTGTGTATATATATATATATATATATATATATATATATATATATATATATATATATATATATGTATATATGCAGATATCAATCATTAACATCATCTCCACGATTGTTTATGTATCCCGCTGTTACTTTGCCAGTAGAACTTTCCTCACACCCTGCTAATTTGCTAATTCAGCATACATTTTTATTGAAGACACAAACCACAAACTCCAGCCAGACTTGAATCCAATAAAACTTAGTTGTATACCACACCGAAGACACAAAAAGATCCAAGGACAGCAGAAAATATCCCTTTAAAACTTTCTCCTTTAATAACAAGTAAAAACATTAGCGCTTTCATAGCGATGCTACTTCATCAGCTGTATAACAGAATACAGCCATAACCATTTATATAATCAAATTACTAAATCACGACTAACTGGATTTACTACTAAAAGGTATACTACATTTAAAACTATTTGATAAAATATATTTGTTATTAACATATAAAAATTAATATATATCTCACAACATAATATAGTAGCATTACAAAAATATATATAACATATAAACATGAAAGTAAAACACATAATTCCTGATTTTTATTTTGATTTTCTCTTTAGGCTTCTGGCTTTCAGCCTAGGTTTAAAAGGTACCCTATCATTCAGGCCATGTCCAAAGTCTCCTCTCAATCTTATAATCCATTTAGATTCAATTTGTTCAGTAGAAATATTAATATCTTCTTTTCTAATATTTTCAAAAATATGTGCTATCACCATGAATTTAAAGAAATGAGAGCTATCTGTAGTTAGTATATGTTTTGATAGAGCACTAGCAATACTGCCTTTACTGGCAAGATAATAATGTTATTTTATTCTCTCTTTAAGAGTTCTATCTGTTTTCCCTATATAAAATTTTAAACATAAAAGGCAATAAGCTAAATACACAACATGAGCTGTATCACAAGTAGCAAAGACAGCAAATTTATATTTTTTATTTTGATCTGGATGATTAAACTCTCCACTGCTAGCAATATACTGACAAAATTTACAATGTCCACAAGGTATCGTACAGTGTTGAGTATACGTTTTCTTATTATTTTTCGAAATACAAAGACATTGTTTTAAAGATGTCATATTTTTTAAAATAAATGTAGGTGTCTCATCTATAAGACTATTCATGACTCCGTCAGTGGTTAAAATTTTCCAGTGTTTCTCTATAATGTCAGTATAATTTTTAATATCACTCGAATAGTGCATACATATTTTTACACCATTACTTACATTTCTGTATGTACTTGTTTTATTCTCTTTGTTATATTTCTTACCATAATAAGGTCTAGCTTTATTACCTCTCTGTTCTGTAATTGTTTTAATAATTTTATTAATATCCTTTTTATCATAGCCTCTAGAAGTAAATGCTTTCTCTAGATACTCTGTTTTTTGAGCAAATTCTCCATTTTCAACACTTAAACTTGAAGCCCTATACATCTGACTATTAACTACACTCTTAAAAACATGTTCAGGATGCATACTTTCTCTATGTAAAAACTGGTTACAGTAATGCGGCTTTCTATATAATTTCATAGTTATATTGTATCTCATATCCATTGTAACACTTATATCTAAAAAAATCTACTGATTGTCTGGAAATAAAATGTGAAAATTTTAAAAGTGATATCATTTATATATTGTAAAAACATTTCATAAGATTGAATGGTGCCTTTCCATAAAATAAAATTATTGTCCACAAAACGTCTATAAAAAACTACTTGTGAATTGAAAGGCCCATTAAATATGTGTTCAGATTCCCATGCAACTAATACTACATTGGCGTAGCTATTGGCACAAGATGTGCCCATAGCTATGCCATGCTTCTGCCAATAAATGCTATCATTGGAAACAAACACATTGTTCTGTAAAACACATTCACCCAGACTAATCATTAATTCCATTTCTTTTTCTGAAAATTCACTGTATTTCTGTAAAAAGTATCTTAATTTTAATAATCCATCATCATTAGGAATTACTGTAAATAATGAAGAAATATCTAATGTAACTAATAATTCATCAGTTTTATGCATTGTCTCAGTACATAAAAACAAGTCACTTAAAAAGTGTTGAGTATCTTTCAATACATGTTCAATTCTATTTAAAATTGGTTTAATAATATATAATGGAATAACTTTACGACTGTTAGTAAACTAATCATTGCTTACCTGTTCTGTGGCCTTTACAGTGTCCTGTACATGGACTCATACCACAACTTCAAGCACACGTAACACCTGTAAAATCTTTTTGTACTAACTTTCATGAAGACAGCACACGTTACTTCCAAAGTCTCTGCTTTGGAACTTCAATGTTGAATTGTTCACTCACATCCAGCCATTTGAGCCTAGATACTCTTCCTTGTGAATGATACACCTGACATGAGTACCTATCCTTTTTAGTGACAGGTTAATACTAATTGCCTAATGGCCACTGTTCTGTGGAGATCTACCTCCTGGTACGGTCATGCCAGAGTGTTTCCTGATGCCACTTGCATACCTTACTCTGGTGAGCAGTGCTGGCATGACTATAGTGACCTGCAATGGCACCCTCCTTTACTGAGAAGTTATATTATAGCATTGGTTATCTGACAACTGTATGTGTGTGCGTGTGCCTACTTAAGTACACAGATAGTACTAGTGCAGTTTGGAACCTATTCAGACTATGATGACTACAGCCATTCATGTTGCCTCTGTGTGACCTTTGCAGTTTAAGTCATATATAGCAGAAATTGCTAGCCTACAGGATAAGTATAGAATGGCAGGTAGACATTTAGTCATAGTGAAGTCCCACCATTTTTCTTCACAGTAATCCTGTGCATAACTGTCATACGTTCAACTACAAACGTGTCTGGAAGGCTGCCTGTATCTGTTAAGACACAATATAGTAGAATAGCAGCCTTTACATCACATACTCAGATGATGCATCTCTTATCTGCTCTGCGCCTTCCCCCACAAGAAGTACTAGAAAAGATGCAAAAAGCATTCCAGGGAATTGAAATGTACCTATCAAACCACCAACTCATCCTTAACCCTAATAAGAGTAAGTTACTGATTTTTACAAACAAAACAACCATGCACCACTCCCCACTCCTCAATATGCAATCAGCCAATGGTACCAAAATTCAGCCTACAAACTAGGCAAACCTCATAGGTATTATAATAGATGACCACCTCAAATTTGATATTTGTATCTCTCTATCAAAAAAGTCCATGCTAAACGTGGTACTCTGTATAGGGCCAAAGTTTACCTAACCCACCAAGCCAGACTAGTCAACACTAGATCTCTGTTTCTATCTACCCTTCTCTATTGCTCACACATCTTCATCAGCTTATGCAAGGCTGACCTTCACAACCTTGAATCCTGCTATAACAAAATTGCAAACTTCACCTCCAATCATCCCCATAAAGCTCATCACTGTTCTACTCTTTAACAACTAAACTGACTAGAACTTCCAAACCTGTTAACATTAAACCAACTTACCTTCACCCACAAAATAATATACAGCCCCAATTGCTGCCCTGGAAGCTTAACTTTGGTTCAACTACAGGTCAGCAGCAGGCCCCTTACGTCATCTGATAGGACTCTGCTCAAAATTGCACAATTTCATAACAACAATAAAAGAATATCTCAAAAGCAACTGGATCTGCCCTTGTACTCCTCCTGGATAAACTTCCTCTCTCCTACTATTTGTTCCCACCAATGATTTTCCTCCTCTTACAGCTGTAGTTACTTTGATCCTTTAAAAATGATTTGTCTCCTCCTTATAAATTTTAATTCTCTTTAATATTGAAATTATTCTCTGTTCACACATTATTTCACTATGCATGTAATTATTTTTTCGTGTGGCATGGCAGCTGACTGCCCATAGATTACTCTGTTATCAAGAATTTGTAGCTCTCCTTCTAATTTGCTCCTATAATGAAATGGACTCAGCTAGCTTTGACCTTATCACATACTCGTGTATTGTATACTGTCAGAACTAGTTATTGTAAATTGTTTATGCTCTGTATGTCTTTATTATTATATGTCTTGCTTCTTGTTGGAGCTTTTCTCCTTGGGTGTCCACTGAAAATGGGCTACTGGCCCAGACGGACACTACCTGGCAAGCAAATGTAAATAAAATAATAAAACCAATACTCATGTAGTCAGTCAGATAGGTATCTTTCCACAATAATAGTCATATATATTTTATGATGCTCTTAGTCATTTTCTCTGTAGATTAATTACAATGATGCTATGTAAATGTTTTCTCTCCTCCTTCCCTTCCTTTTTTTATTATCTTGCTCTTGAAATTCTTTTTATGTTTTTGTGTTTATTGTGCAGCTTTGTACAGCAGCTGCCTGGCAGTGACAGTGGTTAAACCTAGATCTACAATCCCCATCAGGTCTGACCATTTCCTTCATCTCCTAAATCTCCATCTCTGGGTACCTCCCAGTTTGCTGCAATGGGGTACAGCCAGGTGTCCACTTATCCTATGCCCAGTAATGATTCAGTGGATGAGACCACCATTGTTCTCTCTGGTGACACTGTCAGAGGTAGTGACTTTGTCATCTGGAGGGAAATGATGGAGATGGTAGGGGAGCTATTTTACCAACATCTGGAACTCAGTATTCACCACCTGAAAAGTATGTTCTTATGAGTGGTAGTTGTACCACTGTCTGTCTCTGCTATCGGTACCTTAGGCAGGGCCAGGTGTGGAATGGTGGTCAAGGTGGAGTCTGACCTATCCCTGAGTATAGCACTTACAATGTGATGTGGAAGACATCACCCAACCTATCCCCATCCCAGTGTTTCATTTGTGTGTCAGTGCCCTTCCTGTCTGTTTTCCAAGCCTCCCCATCAACATGGTCCTCCCTTTATTTGTAGGTCTCCTATGTCTGTGACTTAATTGCCCTACCCCTCCCTCAATATGCCAGCATCTCCCTTGCCAGTGTTTGTTTACACTAAATGTCTGTGTGTTTATGCTGCTACTGACCCTCTACCTATTAGCATACTGTCACCTTCCCTTCCATCCTTTTCCAGCTTCTCTTCTTAAAAAAATGGGCACCTGTCCCACAAAAAAAGTTGTACTCTCTTCCCTCCCATGCTTATCTTCCATGTTTTCTCTGCATGTTATCCTCTGCTTACTGCCCCTCTTTTTGTACTTGCAATACTCCTATTTCTACCCCCTTTTATGTTAAAAACAGATTTAATCAATGCACTGTCCCCTATAAAGTAACATGCCACGTTTACTGCATGCTCCCGTATTAGCACTGAGTCAGGAGCACCCTATGTGCATATCAGTTTTTCCTCATCTGACTACTAGCCACAAGTGTGGATTTCCCTCTCTGTCCTTAGATCCTGCTCCAGGGATGAGTTGAATTACTAATTTTCTGTCAACAAAGCTGTGAGTTTTTACTTTATTAATTGCTAATCAGCTTTGGTCTTTACTGTGCTATGAGCTATACCTGTGTAAAGCAAATCACACTCGGTTAAGAATGTTTCTGCATCCCAGGGATTATTTCTGTATTCTAATAACATTTATGTATTACCCTTAGTGATAAATCTCTATTCACTGCACTGAATGTTTAGTACAGGCTAAATCTGGGATAGTCATCATGCAATTCAGGAAGTCCTGCAATTCTGTTATCCACGTATGGAAAGGTTACATACTATCACTAGACAAAATCTTAATAATAATTTTGTTTGGCTTTGGGTAAATTCTAATGCCCAAAATATTAATGTGCTTGACCAAACACAAGGTGCAGGGTTTGAGTCCCACAAGGGATAATTAGCTAGGCTTAAAATGGTTTGCAAGGGCAGTTAACCTAGTACTAATCTATGAACCTATTATAGATCATTAAATAAAATTACTTTTTTTAGGCATTACATGTTTTAAAACAAAAGAATCAAAATTTTACATGTTTTACTTAACTGAAGATGGTCTGTAGTTTACTTATTGGTTGATATGGACTTAATTGTGACTCTAGTTCAACAGACTACAGTGAAAAGAGATCAATGATACTTGCATATATAAAATATCATCACATTGTTTGCTTTATCAAAATTTTTAATTGTTTCCATATTTAAAATAAGTGGCAGTTTGCATAGCTTGTGGCATTTGTGGCGTTTGTGAATCTCCCAAATTTAACATTCATCAGATGACAATGTTGTTCAGAAGGAATAAATAATTATGTAAAAAAGATTCTAAAAAAATTGAAATGTTATTAATAATAACATGAAAACATTACTCATCTTTGTTCTCACTTGTTCATTCTGTCTCTGTTACATATGGATCTTCATATGGAGAGAGATTGATTATGTAACAAAGTAATAATGAGGCAAGAAGCACTTGCACTAAAGGAATATCCTTCGAATCTGTAATCTGACTGTGTTATTTCAACAGAGAATACTCTTTACTGACAACAATACGATATGTCACAAGATGAAAGCAATTGATCTGAATTTTTTGGCAGCCCATAAGTTAAAGAAGCAGCTAGATACACAACATAAGAAGAGCTGATTTTATGTTATCTTCAATATAAAAATCCAAAACAGCATATTGATTTATTTCTACAAATCAAATACTTTTCCAAATAATATGTAAACCGTTATACTGGATCATTATTATGATAGAATGAAGCATTCAGCATCATTATCCTAGCCATTTATTAGACTTCTAATGTTACTTCTGTTGCAGATCGCCAAACAGAAACAGGCATGCTCCTGAGCTCAATTTATATACTGCAATAGACTTCATTAGTTGGAGTGTTACATTCTCATATAGTGATTAAAGTACAGCAGTGAAGCACTGAGGTACAGAAGTACTTATTAATGTTACTAAGTTAATTTTTTTATATTGTCTCTGACAGATACTGGGAGATGAACTGATAACATTGTATAAGGGTCTGGCATTTATTTCTGATGAGTGGTTTGAACATACACGACTTCTAATGAATTGAAATACTAATTACACATCAAAACAATTATTTGACCAAGTATGTGGACTTTGCCATACTTGTCTTTCTTTAGTAAACCATGTACTTTTATATTCCAACATTTTATTGCTATTGTTAAACCCAAATCACTGTATGAGTCTGAAATATGTCAACCCCTTACAAACAGCCATATTATGACTAGGCTTTTTTTAATTGTTTCATGAATAACTGAGTGACTGTTTCCTTTCTGACAAATAATACAGACCATTAGATTAGGAAAACTGAAAAAGATAGCAAGACAGTGTAATAATCACATTATAGTAATAATGTGATTACTCACATTATAACTGTACTTACAATACAAATTATATAATATGCTGTATCTATTTTGCAAAAAAAAAAAACAATTGCTTTGCCCAAAGTGTTTAAAATAATAAATGTATTTATAATATCATGATATAACTATGTAAGGTAGCATATGTTCATTTTTTGTTGAGCATCCATTTGTTACTATAATTCACAGATGATGTAAATTTGTAGGCTTGTTTACATCAACTAATGAAACTTACTGCAGTGAAACTCACTATTATAGTACACTTTTGAACTAAAGCAATTCATCCATCAATGCATCAATGACCTGTGCCTTTGCCTATTAGGAGTCACTTATCAATGAATCTGGAGACCATCTTTTTGTTGCAATGAAATTCTTTTTTGTATTTTTCATTTTTTGCATGTGACAAGGTCACAGAAACTTGAATTTTGGGCACTATAATTTATTATAAACATTTGATATCTTATTAATTTATTAATAGAATTACTAATGGCCATGCACATGCACTTTATGATTTTATAAGAACTATGAAACTGCAGTATTTAAAGTGCTTCATTTTTTACTATTTCGGATACAGATAGCAATGGAGCATTTAATTTACTGGATTAAACATCTGTTGATATAAATAAATATCAATTAAACATGTTTTATCTATGATATAGCATTAGCCAGACTTGAAAACTCATAAAGCAGGTAATGACAACCCAAAAATCTCTTAGCTATCCTAGCAATCGGTGATTTCATTATGTATAAAACTAACATGTTCCTTTGTAAACTACTGTGATCAAAATTAGGAGTATCTCAACTGTGCTAAAAAGGCTTAAGACTAATTATAATATTGTTATTACGCATGCTGGATTGAACAATGTAAAAAGATCCATCTTCTTGGATATGCAACAGTACATTTGGGGTTTATCAGACATCCTAGCTGACATGGGAAAACAAAACTGCTTAGTAAAATCAGTGTTAAGTCACTGAATTGGATAAACTACTCAACATCAAATAAATATGTTCAAATATTAATTGACTATATTAATCAAAACAATTTTGATTAACATGGGCATCTAAACTGGAGATGGCAATATCATACTGGCAAACGTGGGATATTTCTGCTACTCAGCCATGGGTAAAATCTCTGTAACTCACATAGATCATTCTACCATCATCAAGTACAGTCCACTAATGTAAACTATAATGCAGTAAATGACACACTTATGAAAACAGAGTAGGATGCTCTTCTCAGTGACTGGATTGGGCCTACTCAGGATACCCCAAATGATTTATCTTATATTATCAACTTTTGCTTTCATAAACACATATGACACAATAGGTTCCCTGTTCTAAAGACAAGACTGTACTGCAGGAGAAAATGCATTGGATTAAAGGAAACAACAAAAGATTTTTAAATAGTAAAAATATTCATTAAAAAATGAAGATAACTGATAATGTCAGATGGTTCCAGTGTTCTGTAGTTATATGTCTGAAAGGGGTCTACATCAGATGACTGATGTTTTGGAAACCAGAAAAAATATCGAAGAGATCATATGATTCAGTTTTTGAAAATTTGAACATCAGGAAAAAAACAAAAAAACACAAAAAAATCTACCTTTTTTACATTTTTGCAGGGGAGCAAGCCTCCCTGTTCCCCCACACCCCCTGCAAATTATATATACCTACTCTGAGATCGACCTACAATGAGGAAAAGGTACATTTCCCAATTTTCACTGTACAGCAATCTCCATTCAAAGCTTCAGGTTTTCAAAAACTCGATCACATGGTCTCACCCATATGGAGTTTGAGTTTCTGAAAACTTGATCAACTGATAAGTACCTGTCTGAAAGATTATGTGTCTATAAATAATGAGAAAAGTTCTGAAAATTCATCTGTATTTTAAATAGCATTCATAAGTAGCATGTTGCTAGTTAGCTTTAACCATCTTATTACACAAAAACATTTTTATACTCTTATTTGTTATTTTTTCAGTCCTATAAGGGTTATACAATACGAAGTGCAAAAAATTCCAACTGAATATATTCCAGAATGGAGGTATAGTTGTTTTACTTATCATTTTCAGTATTATTTTTCAGTATGAGTCAAATTGTTTCAAGTAAGACTTGCCAAGTTACAACTTAGGGAGGAAACAGTTCTCAGAGCACAAATAGTTAGGAAATCAATTGATTACAAAATTAAACATAAATATTTTTTCAGAGGATGAACCCCCAGGCAAGCTCCCATACCCCCAAACATATAAATGAACTCCATGGCTGTAGAAATATTAAAAACAGAGAAATTTCATGAAAGAAGGGAACTATTACTGGTTCAAACTTAGAAACTGCACCAACAGTGAATATTTCAATTTGGATATTGAATCATTGATAGACCACATATAAATTAGATAAAAGAAATGGTCTTAGATTTAAACCAATACTCATTAATATCATCTAATTAGAATTTATACATAATGCAGTCTACAGGTAATACATTTGTATTCTCCATACAATTATACAAGAAAGAAAAGTCTTTCATTGTCTATTCTCAGAGATTACCCTTATTAAATTTTGCTATAAGGCCAACTGTAGAACAGAGTGGATATATAGAAAATGGTCATTTTAATTCCATCTGTATAATGAAAATATATAAAGGTTTCAATATCATATCATGTTTATGCATTAACAACATGAATGCGTACAAAAATAATATAAAATAGAAATACTGTCAACATTCATTATCTGATATACTTATTGATTTACTTGTGGTTCTATAATCTTTATTATTACATAAATTACAAGACTTGTCTTTCTACTTTTCTGTATATGATATGTCAATCCAGTGAACAATTACTTTAGATATAGAGACCAAGTTTTATGATTCCAGCCCAATTGCACCTCTATCCCATATTTGAATATCACTTTTAATGCTATGCTTGATCAATCTGAATGCTATAGAAAGCCTAAAAACACTTGTTCTATGACTTAAGAATGCTGTTTGTTATTATGAGTGGTATATATTATATAAAGAATTTTTTTATAATAATATCATTTTAATTATGTTTAATCTTCAAAAGTGAAAAAAAAATAGTTTGTTCCAATTGCCACTCTGTTAATTTAGATTTATATTCAGGTTATCATGGTTAATGTGCATCATTATTTTCTGAATCTGTAGATAGAATGATCTTCAAGTATTTAATCCTATTAGGGATCCAGCTTCTGATTTATTCATTGCTGTATTCAATTTGTTTTCACTAAATTTAGTACTTAAATGGCCTCTATTTATATGCAATTATATAGTACTATTACTGTTTTTATTTTACAGTCAGTAGCATATTGCCTGCAAATAATATTAGTTTTGATAGAGAATTGTTTATTTTGTTCTGTTTATACATTTGCTAATGGTTTAAATGACGTGGTAAAAAGAGCAGTAGAAAGAAATCTTCCCTGTTCCTTTTCTGATGCCAATTGCTTATAATAAGATTTATATATATTAAGAAACAAAAACAATCCAACACTCTAAATATATACTCCCAGTTGAAGAATCAAGGACCTTCTAAATACACCTAGTAACTGCCAAATGAATAGACTTCCAGCCACAAAATATATTAATTTGTTACCTTTCAGTATTGTTCTGTTTGGCTCTTAGTTATTAATTTTGCTTGATCCTTATCCATGAGAAAAGGCAATATTACTTTTAATTTAATGAATAAAATGGACATAACTGTCCTGTGGAAAAAACATTGCTTCAGAGCTTTATCACATTTTAAAATGTAAGTTGTTAAGTTATAGTTCCATAATGGAAGGGTTATACTTTGATTCTGCATATTTAAAAACTATATATATATATATATATATATATATATATATATATATATATATATATAGGTAAAGTGCATTCTCTGAAAATAATTTATAGATTTTTGGAATTATTACATTAGTTCTGGGGCTTTACCTTGCTTTTAGAGTTTAAATCTGATTTACTGATTCTGTATGAGATATGGGTTTTAACAATTACTCAGCAATATCACTGAGCATCTTTTATACAATTTGTGATAAATGACTATAAATCCCTAGGCTAATTATACTATAGTGTATATGTTTAATTTTTTATAGTATTTCTTAAAGGCTAAGAACATGTTTTCAACATTTGTCACTTGTCTAGTACTTCTTGGATGTTGCATGCATTTTATCTGCATAGCTCTATTTGTAGTTACTAATCTTGTTGCTTATCTGTAAAAAAAATGGGAGCTAGAGAGCAGAAGTATAATTTGACTTTTACTAATGCCCTCTCTGTGTTAACAAAGGTCAGTTGCCACTTCTTTGTTGTCTTTAAGCAATAATTCAAAAACTAGAGAAATGGAAAATAATGATACCACCCTTTCAAAATGTTTAAATGGGTTTGGCTTCTCAAAATAAGCCCTTAACTATAACATAAATGTATGATTTATGAGCTCTTGATGCCATGATGCAGGGAAGCCCCTGGGACTTATAGCATTCCAATCATTTTTGCAATCATTTTAACAGGGAGTTTTTATTCTCTTGAGATTCTAAGAGGAATCATTTGCTAAAGGGTTATTACCCTATTTCTCCTGTTTAGCTCTTATTAATTAATTTCTTAAAGGGATCAAAAACCTGCTTACCTGGACTGTCATGGGGCTGTTTGTGTCATACCTTCACAAACAAAAACCTTCAATGGGACTTTAGCTGATACACTATTATACTATTCATAATCTGATAGGTATCTGTCAACAGGAGTGTATGAAACAGAGACAAGATAGCCCTGCTCTCTTAAGGGTTTTCCAGAACAATCCACAGTTAACTCATCCCAAAACAGTCCTAGTGGGTCTTTATATTTCATTTCAATAAGGCATTTAATTCTATTCACATTTTTATAGTAAGTTATACATGTTGTAGCACAAGTGAAGATTTCCTTTGTGGTGTTAGCTCTAATGCTCTCACCCTGTGTCACACGTTATCACAATGGCTGAGGTTCTGATTCCGTCTCACTCTTGAGGATATAGACCAGGGCTGTCCTGCTACCCTCCACTTTTCATTATCTCAGTGGAATCTCTCAGCCTGCACATAAGCCAGCAATATTCTGAGCTGAGTTTTCTACCTGGTAAAAAAATACTCATTGACAAAATAGTTTGTTGACAACTGTGTTTTGTGGCTTTCTGTAGCTATGACTTCTATCCATGCAGCCCTTCATGTTTTTGTCTAGTTTGTTGAGGTATCCAATCTGAGGCTGAATTGGGGCAAAATATATATTAGTTATAAGGAATTTGAGTTGTATTAATCACAAATTATTTATCTTTAGTATGAAGTTTAAATTGGATCTCCTACCATAGATATCTGGGTATTCAGACTGGTTCATTTTCTATATCTCTTAGTCACTTATTTAAGAAAGAAACCCAATGAACTGAAGAAATGGTAACTACTCTCATTTACCAAGATTTTAGACATGTTTTTGTTATTCCCGTTACTTTTCCTTGTTATGCACTCTCCACCACCACCATTGGATGAGACATGACTGTATATAAATCTAAGACCATTTTTTTCTAATTTCATTTGGGACAGTTATACCCTGATACTCTGCAGAAAAGAAGCTCATGATTGTCAAAAATCTTGGTGATACAGGCCTGTCATAATGTAAACCTCTAGTTATCTATTTCTGTTGAGTGGCAGTGTCAACGACATCAGGATACACCAGCATTTGCAAAAAAAGTTATAACTTTTCATCTGTACAAAATGTCAACACAAAAATAATTATATTAGTTCACTTATTGTCAACACACCAGCATCCAACACTAAACCTAATGCATTATAAAATTCAGTACTTCTTCAAACAGCAATGCTTTACTTCCATATTAAAGTCACAGTGCTATAAGAGCTATCCACACTGCATAAAGGCTCATGCAGCACTTTAAAATTGCAGTGCTATAAGAGATATCCACACTGCAGCACTTTAAAGTCGCAGTGCTATAAGAGATATTTACACTGCATAAAGGCTCATGCAGCAGTACAGTGCTTATTATCACAAGAACTAACTGATCTGTGTAAGTATAAGAGGGGTGCTATGGTAACCCTCTCTTGTTTCTTGTAATCTCCACCCTATTACCCTATAATAAAAAATAAAAATGTCATAAAGTTGTTACATGTTAATGTGTGTTTGAACAAGGCATTACTGGAATCTCTTTTATTGATAGAGTACATATGTTCATAAATTCTTGTGTTCAGAGCACACTTAATTTTCGCAACTTTCCCTACATTTATTACTCAGAAAGTATGAAAATGTATATATATATATATATATATATATATATATATATATATATATAGCTAAATATGTGCGCACACACACACACACACACACACACACACACACACACACACACACACACACGGACACGTACACACACGTATATAAATGTTATATACACTGTGTGTGTGAGTTTGTGTATGTATGCACGTGCATGTGCTAATATGTATATGTAGTTATAACAGGTGACAGCTATCTAAAATCAGAATAATGCTGGAACACAAAATTTGGAATCAGAATGGGATTTCACGTCCAGCAAAAACAATATTTTACTTGCTGTAAGGACCTGAAACATCAGAATCAGTACATTTTGTTCTGTGGTGAAAAGGTTTAAAGCTCCTCAGAATTGATTTTGATTTTCTCCTTCATAAGCTTGCATTTTGGCCAAGCAATGATTTTTTTGTCACTCAGTGTTATGATATCCAGCCTGCTGTTACATAACTTCAGCTGATGTCCTCATTTGTAGGCTAAATTTTTCAGGCACCAGCCAGTCTCACCACTAGCAAGGTATATTTTGGTCTAGAAGTGTAAGCAATTAGCGTGCCTTTACTGTTTGCATCCTTTCTTTTTTCTGGCCACTTATGGACATAAGTTATGCTATAATTTAGGTATCTAAGCAGCACTACAATGCTATTTTAATTGAGTTGAGATGATGAACCTTTGTAGAAGCAATGACTGCTGCATTATATTATGCATTTTCAACTGCATACAAAACTCCTGGAATTCTCTTGAGATTGGGTCTAATGAGCCTTTGCAGCAGCTGTTCTTTACAATGATGTGAACAATTGACTCAATCTGTTTGGCATGCTCTGGGCACTCTGCTGGACTGTATTCTAAGTCATGAGTTAGTGATGAAGGACACTATACATTTGCTAGAGTTGCTGAGTAAAATAATTTCAGAACTCAATCTTTTCAAGACCAGTGTTTTAGTTTTCTTGATTGGAATTGAGCACTGGGATCTACTGTTTTATTCATTATTACATAACAATATCTTTGCCTGAAAGTGTTATCTGCTGCAAGTTGTAATTGTGAATGTTTGCAGAAATTGTTAAGATATGAAATTCATAGCTTAAAGTAGTTTCATTAAGCATTGTTTCCTTCCATACTGAGGAAGCTTTTGTTGTTCCTAATTACAAGACCGCCCCTAACTAGAAGGAGCAGAGAGTAGAGTTTCATTAGTTGGACTAACCTATAGAGGTGTTATTGTAATACTGCACTGGCTTCAATCTGAAAGCATCTGCAAGCTGTTGATAGTGTTAGCACTCTATCGTTAAGTATTTAACAACACCGTAGGGACCAGACATCAAGTCTTACTGCTTACTTCATAGCTTGAGTCTGCCATCCTATTGCTCAGTTATGGAAAACTAAAGATGACCTTTAACACTTTTTTACTTGTAGAAATGATCTAATGGTATGTATGCAGTTATTGTTATTTTAGCAGGAGTAGCTTGAACTGGAGGTGGAGTTATTATTTTGTACATGATAAAATCGCAGTGAACATACATATTCATACACTCTCAGCTGTTAATTTAAGTAATCTCAGGTTTTCATTGGGATGGCATTGTTTAAATTCATCTCACTGTGGTTCATTATTTTTCACCCAACCAAGTTCTCTTAGCTTGAACATATTGCTTTATCAGCTGCATAAAACTGACTTGTATTGCAGACTGCTGCATTATTTGACTGCCTATTAGCACTTGTAGACTACAATAATGAGTTCAACGTCATTCTTCATTTGGTCAGTGTTACTTCCTAGCTAGAGAGACTATGGTTCTACAATCTCAAAAGGGGTACTGCTATGCATGCATTGATGCTTATGGGCATATATATAGTTTTTGGCATTTGGAAAGGCGGAGAGGTGAACTGTGTTAAAGTGCTATTGCCTACTCACTGCTATACAATGGGGATAGTGCCCTGCTGTATAATCTTGGTGGTTAATTCTGACCTTGCATGTCAGAACCTTATCATGAGTCATGCTGGGATGCAGCAACTGGTAGGAACATTCAGAATTTAATATGTGAGTCCTTAAGGAAACCAACTAAGATTGGCAGAAATCGACTAGCATTGTTGCTGCACTTGTTATACTTCTTTATTTTAATTCCTCTTTGTTTTGGTAAGAAATCAATTAGCTCAAGCAGAAATCTTACTCCACTAGTTTGAGTTTCAGGGAGAAGCTGTGCTGATTTCCTTCCTGAAAGCCGGATCAGCTGTTTGTTACCTACTGATCTCCTCAGGTATGAAGCATATTTTGTTCAGGAAATGTGTGCAGTTAATATACCTTCTACCATTTTGGACATTCTTTCTGTGCCAGCTATGGAAATAAACTATACAACAACTAATGTTTTATAGGTGACATCAAAGTGCAATTTTATTTACTTATTGATTTGGCATGCTGAATTCTTGCAAAAGTTAAGGATTGCTCAAGTATGCTCTTTATTTTCTGGTACACACAAAACTCTTGGAATTCCTTACAGACTTTGGCTGGTATTTACAGTAATTTGCGGAAATGCAGTAGGGGTATCCATGATGTTTGTATGTGAGCATAGCTAAGGAGCGATTCATGCAGGCCATTTATGCTAATGTGCAATGCCTTAATTATAATGAGATGCAAATGAGGACTTGTGTAAAGCAGTATATGCTAATGAAGGGTTCTTGCGATTCATAGTCCAGTATCCATGTCATACACGCATCTGTTGTTAAAAGCATTGCTGTGCCTCTGATATCTGCTTTGCAGTCCACGAACTTGCCTCCAGCAATCCCTTCAATAGTTTGCCAAAGTATACACAAACACTTCACTAACACATTGAACTTGCTTCCAGCAATCCCTTCAATACTTTGCCCCAGTATACACAAGCACTTCATTAACACATAAATACGTGATTTCCCCAGCATTCCCTTCAGTGGTTTGACCAAGTACGCACAAGCATTTCAATGACACTAAATGAAACATTTCCCCTAGTGACTCCTTCAGTAGTTTGACCATGTATGCACAAGCCCTTCAATGTCACCAAATGAAACATTTTCCCAAGTGACCCCTTTAGTAGTTTGTCTAAATATGCACAAACACTAAAATACAACAAAACAGATATTTGTTGAAGTAAAGTCAATAGCCGTACCTCCTTTTAAAAAGTATGGCAGTAAATATTCAGCTTATACCTTCCAGTCAGCTAATTAATTTGCCACCTAAATCACATATTATAGGTTCATAGGTTCATAGGTAGGTACTAGGCTATTGGCCCTAGGGCCTATATAAGTCTAGCCAAATGATACCCTGGCTTTTGCCACCCAAGAAAATTATTTTTCTGTGCCCCTGTAAAGCAGAGCCACAGAAATGATCCCCAGGGTGAATTTCCTATCTCCCATCCAATCATCAATATTTTTCTTGAAGAGTGCTAATGAGGAGGTTTGTTTGATATAGATAGGTAGTTTCTTCCAGAGTATGGAAAGTTTCTGAGACAGGAATCCCACAGGTAAATTAGTGTTTGTGTAAGTTCAGGGTCCTTTATGTGGTTTGAATGCAAATGAGGCCCTTTTACTTTTATCTCTATGAATCACAGAAATACACACATTTGTAATAACCTGTATCTTCATGTTAGCCCTCACCCTAAAGATTACACCTTAAGCATGTTGCACTTTTGCTTTATGGAGGTGTGTCACAAATGCAACAAAATCCTATGTGGACAAAGCAAGCCTTGCTTTTATCCCTTATATTGACACTTATACTTTTGGTTACTTAATGTAAGAAGGCTACTAGGCTCAGGTGATAATTCTAATATAAGAATAAAGGCTTGTTGGTTTTATCCACACTGAGTTTATTGCTTTCTCTGAAGTAAAAGTTTTGCTTGTAAAGTATGGTAATTGAACAGAATCTAATGTCCCTTAATTGAAGTCCCCACTGCAGAGGAAATAACTGCCATCTGCCATCAGCGGAATGCTTCTCAGTCAATATATATTGTATATAATCTGTATGGTCATATGAAAACAGCTAAATGTGTTTACCTAAGGAAGACAATGTAATACTGCAAAAGCCATAAGTTTTTTTTCTATAGAAGCATCACAAATGCATCTTTGTTTCAGGCAACAATGATAGGCTATCTCTACACACTCAACATTTAACAGGCAAAGACTTAGAAAATCACTTACTGGCCAACATAAAAACTCCCCCATACTAACAATTCTCATATCCCTTTATCTCCTAACCATATTTTTTCTCATCAAAGACTCACTTGTAAACATCATGGACACCACTACCACATTTCTGCAAATTACTATGACTACCGGCCAAAGTCTATAAGGAACTTCAAGAGATTTTTGTGCACCTGAAAATAAAGAGCATACTTGAGCAATCCTTAGCTTTTGCAAAAATGTAACAAACCCAAATTGATAAGTAAATAAAATAGCACTTTCATGTTACCTGTAAGACATTATAGTAGAGATTATACTCTTAGTGAGGTTCTAGGGTGTGGTAGAGGTAGCACACCTTTTCCTAAAGTCATGTTGGTGACTGGATTTGTTTACTTTCATCTGTTTAGGTGACTTGACTCAACATGCTCTTTTCTAGTCACTACCTTGGCCAAATTGTGACAAGATAAAAGTAGACATATCTGCACTATGTTAGGTGACTTAACTCAACCTGTTCTATATATAGATTGCTCACAAACCTTCCTGAAACAATTCTGATAACAGTTCTCTTCACTACAAATTGCTAAAGAAAACAATCCAATATCTTTAGGATACTCCCACCATGTAGAAAAATCATTCCATAAAGGCATGTTTTACATTGATTTTAAGAGTTTCTTCTCTATATCCCATTTAATAAAATTCATATTAATGCCTGATGTGATGTTCAACCGTCCTATCATACCACAACTACACTACATTTAGCAACCAAGTATCTGTATCATACTATGGACAAAAGGAGATGTACTATAGTGCTATTCATTGATTATAGAGAATCTTTGACCTTGTTGACTATGATTTACTCATCTGTAAATATGGACTTACCTTCTTCTCCCTGTCATCTCTCACATGATTCAAAATAACGTTTAACTAATTCAGAGTTAGTTAAATTCCATATATCCTTTGGCTTTTAATAAATATACAGGGTAAGCGCTTTCACATAAGCTTCATCAGACCATTACAAATTGTAACGCTTACCCTGTATATTTATTAAAAGCCAGTAATTGTTTCTACTAATACGGAATATATCGTTTTCTTTACATGCTTGGTTTATGCTGAAATTGCTGCAGAACCTTGGTTGCCTCTTCGCTGTTTTACTTGGATTAAAGATTATACCCAGACCTACATCTCTCCTTCAATTGACACTACCAATCCACAGTCACAGAGATAGTCCTTATTCACCTAAAATATTCATGTGCATTTCTAAGCCATGTCATCACAGTTTCTAGGCTAGCTATTATAAAAAGGTATTTTACTCAAAGTTGAAAATGACTTACTACTAACTGCTGGGAATAGCAATTGGACAACAAAGCTTTTACCAAAAGCCAAACTATTTTGTTTCATAAATTTCACAGATATTTATAGGCCACGTCTGACTCTGTCTCAAGGAATGAATATTTGTAGTACTATCACTCAGCCTGGGAGTTAACTTGGCTTTTAATGTTTTTGTCTAATGAATAAGCCAATTCACTGCAGTTGGTGAGGAGCCATTGTGTGCAGGAGGGGCATTAAAGAAGAAACATTTAAATAATGATCCAAGCATTTGCCACCTTGTTCCCATTGTACTGTTTCTTGCAATAGTTGAAAGAACTACCTACATGCTTGTAGAGACTGCCTTTAAATCTCTGTAATGACTTCTTCCTGATAACTAAAAGAATCACTTACTTGCATAATGGTGCTGTTTATAATCTTCTCTACAATAACGCGTCCATCTTTAGCTTTTAATCCTAACAAAAATGGAACTTATTATGACCCAAGAAATTAACCAATTGGTATTTAGACCCTTATTTAACAACAGTTTCCAGCTAACACTTTGAGCAATCCTTCTCCACATTCAGGGTCATTGTATGGAACACCATGCTTGCAAATGTATACAGTGAATCTGCAATTATCTTCTTTCAAAATCCATATTTGATTACTGAAAATATGCAATCCTCTACTTTCAAAACTTCCACCAAATGCAAATGCTTTCTTCATAATTTACCACGGCCATTTCATTGAACCCTTACATCTGTTACATTCTCTGTGTATGTCAACCTTTATTTGAACTACTGTCATGACTGCTATCTTATCCTCAGTGAGCAAAGATGCCAATTATCATTGACATTTAACTACTTCTTTTAATATTATTTGCAGTAAATGCTTTCACTAATTCACGACTGCACTTGTCAACTTTATTAACGTTTGCTGATTACTATACAAATATTTAAAAGTATAAATAGTTGTAAGTATATTGTCCATGTTTGCAAAATTATAAATAATCATAACATAGTGCAGATATGTCTACCTTTATCTTGTCACAATTTGGCCCAGGTGGTGAATAGAAAAGAGCACGTTGAGTCAAGTCAACCAAACAGATGAAAGTAAACATATCCAGCCAGCAACCCTAACACACCTTAGACCCTCACTAACAGCATATTTCAGTAAGTGGTTAGAAAGTACACAGGTATGTACACAAATGATTTAGAACTTTCTTATTTAAAATACTTTTAAAATTTGGTTTGCTTATATGTAATTTTTTTTTTTACTTTTCCATTCTTGCCTTTTAGTTGTTACATATAGTTTAAATAAATAATCTGTGACAGTCGTCAAATTTTACAGGAAAAAGATTTATGTACATAATATAACTGCTAATTAGGTTTGACTCTATACACACAAAAGTGAGTATATATACCACCAGACTTTTGAGTAAAATCATTATTATGCAGTCTAGTATGAGATGAATACAGTAACGATAACTGATCATGGTCTGCCCTACTAAAAAGAATATTGAAAGAAGAAGTGTAGGATTTATCAAGATTTGTTGTACTGTCTGGCACTATGGCAGACCAAGCTGATATAAAGTTCTTGTATGTTAATTGGAGAGAGTATGTGCAAGATTGTACACACAAAGGTGTCGCTGCACAAAACTGGGGAATTGCATCTGTTAATTTAGTGATCTTAAATTCTCTTTTTGAATATTTTTTTTTTGTTGTAGGATCTTTAAAATCATTAATTTCTTTGATTCAAATCTTTGAGCTACAAATGTCATCTCCAAATGAGTTGTGACTTCAAGAGTTTGGATGGAGCAGATGGTTCTTAAGGAACATGACTTTCACAATGCTGTATATAGTGGCGTCATATTTACTCATCTGTTGACATGGAGATGATCAAAAACAAAGACAAGGTCTACACAACTTGATCATTTATGTTACTGCAGACTGTTTTATCAGATATGTTGCAAGAAAGACAGGTCTCTTTCAGTTCAAAGTGATTCATTACAACCACAGAAAAAGTGATGATTCCTATTCTAAGCAGGACACATATAAAGGCTGTTAATGAGAGCAAGAGAAGAGACAATGTGTTGTGGAGCAGGAATGCTTTACAAACTATAGGAAATAAATACATTTCCTCATAAAAGTCATTTACATTTATTTTATTTAACATTTGTTGACCGGGAAAAATCCTTCTAGGGCAGAGCCTATTTTTAGCGGAAGCCCAGGGAAAAACACTCCAGACGCATGTTTAAACTTCCCTGATAACATTGTCTTCACTGACAGATTCATGAATAATTAAACTGAAAAGTCTAAGTAATAATTCTGCTGTATGTGGCAGCAATTGAGTTAATTAGGCAGACAACAAAAGAAAGGTACCACATTTCCTTCATTTAGTGATGAAAGAAGTAACAGAGATGTGGAATAGATTCCAGTTTCCTAGTGATAAGTAAAGGAATGATTTAAAGAAAGCAAAGGAAAATTCCATGGCTTATGATAATCTAGAGCAAATGTTACATATGGATTGTAAATAAATAATATATATATATATATATATATATATATATATATATAAATATATGTATATGTGTGTGTGTGTGTGTGTGTGTGTGTGTGTGTGTGTGTGTAATTGGTGTGGATGGTGAAGAAACTGCAACAGAATATCTGTTACTGAGTTAAAAAAAACAATCCCTGCCTTGTGAACTTGAAGACTTAAATTAATCACTAAGTGAATAATTACTTTTATAGCATAACAAATGAAATGAAGAAAATATTTCTAAGTTAAAATTTGCCATTACAAAAGGCTTGATTGCAAGTAGAGTTACTTAAAATCTTAATAGGTCGATAAAAGTGTGAAGAAAATAGAATTACTGACTATCTGAATGATAAATAAAAAAATAAATACAGATCACACTAATAAAACTGTCTCCACAAAATATTTAGTATATCGGAACAAGACATTAGATGCCGCTTGGCTCCCTTAAGGAAAAATTACAAGAACTGGGGTTAAATATACTGATCCCAAGGATATTGCCAATATCCTGGCAGATCGATTCAGTGCCAACTTCACCCCCCTCTCACCCCCTAAATGGCCCATCTCAATACCAGAAGATTGCCAAATTCCAGTAATAACGGCCACACAGGTAAAAAACGCACTCTCCAAAGCTAAGAATACAGCATCCATGGGACCAGATGACATCCCGGGCTGTGTACTACATGAACTACAATATGAACTGGCACCTCACCTAAGTGTCATGTTTAATCATAGCCTCACCTCAGGTTTCGTGCCCACTGAGTGGCGCACAGCTACAGTTATCCCACTCCACAAGGGGGGATCCACCTTGGATCCCAGAAACTACCGTCCCATCAGTCTGACAAGCCTTATCTGCAAGGCCATGGAGCATATTATCATGGAACTTATAAACAAAGACATTGGTAACCTTCAAACACTGGACCCCACCCAGTTTGGGTTCGTGAAGGGCTGATCTTGTCTCCTGAACTTGATTGACTTCTTCGAATCAGTCTCCAGAGCCATGGACAAGGGTAAGGTGGTCCACACAGCCTATCTAGACTTTGCCAAGGCCTTTGACACCATCCCCCACTCTGGAATCATAGATAAACTTACTAAGCTGGGCATTAATCCCTACGTCACCCAATGGGTTGCTAACTGGCTTACTGATAGAACCCACACTGTAAAAGTAGCCGACTCCAAATCCAGCTCCAGACAAGTGACAAGTGGAGTACCTCAGGGTTCAGTCCTGGGACCGCTCTTGTTTGGCATCTACTTCTCTGAAGTACAGGCCAACACTAAGGGACTCTGGATAACAAAGTTTGCAGATGACTACAAACTGGGAGCCATTATTGAATCCCCAAATGATGTGGATACTCTACAAAAGGGCCTTACAAAAACAGATGCTTGGTGCCAGAGCCATGGGCTCAAGCTTAATGCCAAGAAATGTACAGTCATCCCCTTTGGGAAAAAACATGTATCCGTGAATTACCATATAGGTGGCAGTACACTAAACACTGAAAGTTTGATAAGATACTTAGGGACACAGGTGGACAGTGGTCTCACCTTCAATAACCACATCGCCACAACAGTCAGGAAATCCTTCTATGTGGCACACCTCATCACTAAGGGCTTTTCATCCAGAAAAAAGGAGGTCATTGTCCCACTGTACTCATCCCTCATTAGACCCATTATTTTGGTATGTACCTCTCAAGATATCTGCAACAACTGGAAAGGCCACAGAAATACCTCACTAAAAGAATCACAGGCCTAAAGCAGATGCCCTATGCTGACCGCCTTAAAAACCTCCAGCTATACTCTGTTGCATATCGTCTACTCAGAGGCGATCTTTGCTTAACATACAAGGCCATGTCAAACCCAGAGCTGTTGGACATGCTACACTTAAAGAAATCCCAATCCCTCAGAGCCACACGCTCCAGGGATCTAAACCTTGTCATCACAATAAACAAAACATGCTGTAGGGGTAGGTTCCTGACCCAGAGACTCCCCAGACTCTGGAACAGATTGCCCATACATGTAAAGCAGAGTGCCTCTTTGGTCCTCTTCAAAAGGAACCTTGACGATTGGATGGGAGAAAGGAAATTCACCCTTGGGATCATGTCAGTCACCCTGCTAGACAGGGGTCCAGGGAAGTAAATAGTGTGGGAAGAAATAGCCAGGGAATTGTTATGGCTAGGCTTGTATAGGCCCTAGGGCTGATAGCCTAGTACCAACCTATGAACCTATGAAACAGAATAATTTTGCAAAAATGCATGAATCACAGAAATTCAATACATTTAGAAAGATAGCAAATTTCACTTTTGTTATAAATTTGATTTAGAGTGACAAAATAATCAAACATTTTTTCCTGGAGCTCTGTAAAATTCTGAACAATATCATCAGGTTGAGATTAAACAGGATAGTAGAAGACAAAAGTGTGATATTTTGCATTATGTTTGGATGTTGCAAAGAAAAGAATTTGTACAGGACCTGAAGTCTACCTGCATGTACAAGACAAAAGGAATGACCTGGACAAAAAAAGTTTGAATTGTAAACATAAGGTGTCTATAGAGTGGTTTCAGCTGAAACAAAAATAATGCTGAATGTGAATTACTGAAAGAAGAAGCACAATATTAATTTCAATAATGATTAAAGCTTAGTAAGGAAAGGTTCTTGGATTTTAAAACATATCTCTCTTAGCTTCTAATTCTCTCTCTGTAAACTTCAGCATATATGTATAACTAGATTATATGATGACTCTTAAAAGTGAAATGTTATCATTTGTGAAAACTTCATATTTTCACCTTATGAATATTAGAAGGATAAAATGTTTTCTTGTCATAAAAACTTTTAGCCAATGGTGGGAATATTAATCTCCCCTTGACTAGATCACTGGAATATCCCATGTCATCTACACCACTGTGGCAATGAAATATGCACATGTAGTATGCAAAGAATTCAGCAGTTACATTTATTTCTAGAATTTCCAGGCAATGTCCATAACACCTGCACTGAGACATCTACATTGCTTGCAAGTTGTGAACTGCTCTTGCCTATAAACCTCCATCAGTTAATAATCATACAACTGATAATCTATTCATGTCATCTCATTAACTGCAATAATGGAACTATACAATGCAGATATGTACTGTGTATGTAAATAATCTGCAATCTGTGCTCATACAACTCCAAGCATTGTGCCTGTTTATACTATGTACCATGTGTTAAATCATGTATGTACTGTTTAATCTATGTAATCTACTTACAATGCAATTATGTTCTGTAAATCTGGACTTCTGTGTTCATACTTTCCCAACCAGTGTGATGGTGTATACACTGTACTGTTTGTTATTTCATGTATGTACTGTTTAAACTATGTGGACTTTTTCTCCCTGGGCCTCCACTGAAAATGGTCTCGCCGAGGCCCAGTGGATCTTCCCGGTAAACAAATGCAATAAATAAATAAATAAGAGTGTTTGAGATGTTGGCATTGGCTTTTCAAGCAATGCCCAACTTTTGACTGGAATATTCAAATCATATTTTGGTTTCTTATTGTCCATCTGACTAAATTATGTACATCTAAAGCAAGCCTGTTGCCAGTTTTAAAAGACTGGCTTCAGACATCTGGATCAAGGACTTCTGTTTCCCAGGCTTTGCTTTTTGGAATACTTTTCTTATTTATTTATGCATGCATTTGAAAATATCCACTTAGAGATAGAATTTAGTTATTAGTTTGCTTGCTTCTACATCTAGATTGTCCTGATATATTTAATTTACTTATATATTTGCATTTGTTTGTTTAAGAGTAGTGCACTGTTCTCAGTGGAACAATTTCAGGCACAGTCCAGGTAGTGACAATCAGAGAAAAAAAAACTACAGATATGAATAAAAGTAGTAAGCAAATTATGAGAAAGCAACTTTGGCATACCTTTACCTAAAAAGAAAACAAGCAATTATGTAGTATTTTTATGGTAGTTACAATATGAGTTGAAGCTAGAAGATTTTTGCAAGCAGCTCATAAAGAGAAAGATACTAGACTGCATATAAATGTTGTTTTCAAACAACACCAAAACAAAGGGTTTGAAAATCCTGAACAGAGGAAGAGGGGATGAAGCTATTAAATGAAATCACAGGAGGGGTAAGAGAACTTAGGTTGTGTGCCCTGCCTGAAATCATTTATATTGGGTTGTTTGAGGAAATAATTTTTAACAATACTTAGATAAAACGCAAGTGTCATTTAGATGTAAAGGGAAGAGAATTCCATAGTCTAGGTGCTAGGAATGAAATCTATAATTAATGCAATGTATCTTGGCCTCTTGGGTTGCAGGGCAAGTCCAGTGTGGGAACAAGTTCATTGTTTATACATGTTTGATTTTTTGTGGTGAACTTTTCTGCAAGATTAGAATATGTTTCTGGATGGAGCAGTTTGAAGAGAAGAGAGCAAAGTAGGAGTTCTACTATTTGCTTTCCTAAGAAGGATTCAGTGATATTCTAGAGAGGGAGAACATGCAATAAATCAACATATTTTGTGATAGTCTGCAATATGGCTATGTACTTTTTGGCGGCGACAGCTAAGATGGTAAGACAAATTCACATTAGATTAAAAGTATTCTGCTGCCAATATGTGCTCTAGCTGGTTTTGAGAGGTAGGGGGAAATTCTCCCGACTCAGAACATTAATGGAAGTGTGAATGCCTTTAATTTATATGTAAACTGCATTCTCATGTTTAAGTACTTAAATTAGTAAGATTAAGGATTATGGATTATATATTATTGCTGTTTGGTTGAGGATAACAAGCTGTGGCAGAGACTAATATTCTTTGCAGCTCTCAAACAGCAATCTATCTTTCTTGTTCATATAGCACTTAAAATTCCAAAAGTTATCACTCCAGAAAAGTGATATAATTTAAACAAAAATGTATTATTTACTTGATTATGGTAAGTTTTTTCTGTGTTTTTGTTAATCTAATTCTCTAAATAAATTATACTACAAATGCAATATAATTG